>NC_080426.1:28321527-28661641 GCF_029873635.1 Malania oleifera | reverse complement strand
TAAATCTTTTGCATGTGTTTGATTAGGATCAGAAAATGATTTCGGAGATTAAATTAATGGTTTTCAAATGATGAATAATATGTTGTTATATAAACTCATGTTAGCCACACACTGTTTTAGTATATTATTTCTTCCCTTACTAAGATGTGTCTCACCCGAATATGAATTTATCTTTTTCAGGATTTTCCCGAGATCGAGCTTTGAGAGCTCGAGGTTTTTATAGCATTTTTGGGAGATATAAGAAAAAGGGTATAAACATTTTAATAATGTTTATGGGAATGTAGATATTTTATATTTTATATTTTAAGTCTTTTAGATATTATGAATGGTTGTGAAAATACTGGAATGTGTGGAGAGGTATGTATTTATGGTAATGCAGGTGTTGGATGGATAGTAAGGATGTTATAGTTAGAATTAGTAAACTCTGGTATTATGTTATATGGAGATTATATTTATGTTTTCCACTAGGTATATGTTGATTATGGATTGTTAGGGATTTTATCAGGTATAACGCGTCAGATTCGGGTTTAAGGGTTCGGGGTGTTACAATATATCCCCTTCTTTTGTGAGTATCCTTTTGCCACCAACCGTGCCTTGAATTTCTCTCATTCCTTTTCTGAAATTGCTCGCTTCTTCCTATATACCCATTTGCAACCTATCGGTCTCTTCCCATTTGGGGGCTCCACTAAATCCTATGTTTGGTTCTTATGTAGTGATTCCATCTCCTCAATCATTGCGTCCATCTATATATCTTTCTCATCGTCGTGCACTGTCTCTTGAAATGTAGTTGGATCGTTGCAACTAGTAATATAAGATACTAACTCTTCAAATCCATATCTTGGTGGAGGCCTAATAGTGCGTCTAGATCTCCGTATAGGAATATTGTCGACTTGTTAGTTTCCCAAGCTAGAACTTCCTGCAACCATAGGACCATGATCATTTTCATTGCCCTAAACTTCCAACTCCAACTACACAACATGTTTATTATTGCCCCAGCTTTCTGGCTCCAATTTATGTTCATCATACTCTTGAGTACGCTTCACCATAGCCTTCTCATCAAAGACTATATTTTTACTGATCACTGCCTTGTTTGCCACTAGGTCTCATAGCTTATACCCCTTTACACCATATGGATATCCCAAAAAAATGTAACAACGAGACTTTGGGTCAAGCTTAGACCTCTCCTCACTAGATACATGAACATAAGCTGGATACCTGAATACCTTCAATCTAGAGTAATCTACTGCATTTCCTGTCCAAACCTTTTCTGCCACAGTACTCTAGTGACGCCCTTGGTGATCGGTTTATCAGAAAACAAGTCATACTCACTTCCTCGGCCCAGAAGTTCTTCGGTAGCCCTGCATTTAATCTGAGACACCGAACCCTTTCAGAAAGAGTTCAATTCATCTATTCTACCACACGATTTTGATGAGGTGTCCAGCAAACTGTAAAGTGTCTCTTGATGCCCTACTCCACACAAAACTCCATAAATCGAGAATCAGCGTACTCGGTCCCATTATCCGACCTTAATTATATGATTCTCCTTTTTGTTAGGTTTTCCACTTTAATTTTCCAAATTTTAAACTTGGCAAATGTATTTGATTTGTGACGTAAGAAGTAAATCACCTTCCGTGAGTAATCATCAATGAAACTCATATAATACATATGTCCACTATATAGACCCAGTGAATTATATTAATTAAATAATAGGAGGAAGAAAAGGAAATTGTAATTTGGAATTCAACAGTGTCTCGTCGACGAACGCAGCACATTCATCGACGAACGCAACACATTCATTGACGAACGCAGCATATTCGTCAACGAACACACTTGATGGGATCGTCGATGGGACACGCGTCTCATTGATGAGAAGTTACTAAGGTGCTATTTTCAGTTCTGAATTTCGTCGACAAGAAATAAGTATTCATCGATGAACTCCCTTCATGTCCTCATCGACGAAATGATGTGTCTCGTCGACGAGGACAAGTGTATAAAAGTCCCAAACTCGGATTTCAATGTAGATTTTTCAAGCAAATTAGATTTTTTCTCTCATGTTCGTCCCCTCTGCCTTCTCTCTAAGATTTTGGGTCCGTTCTTCACCAGATCGACGATCTAAAGCCGCCACACTACTCCCGAGGAAGTTCTCTTCAAGTTTGCTGGAGTAAATCGTTGGTGGGGCTAACTTGGACTTCATCCCAAGTTCAGGTTAAGGCTTTATGTTGATTATTTGGCATTCCTACAATTGTAGAAAAGGTAGCATTTGAAGAAATATTTAAGTTTTGTTTGGGGCAATGTTGTTTTCAGGGTGTTGAGCGGGGAATCATGCGGGTGTAGGACTAGTCATTTTAGGGGCTTTCTAGTAGTCAGGTAAGAGAGTAAACTAAAGTAATAATTTTCCATGAAAATTATTATTCAATAATAGCAGATTAATTTTCAGAAAGCATGTATTATGTATGAGTATATTTGGGAAAATACTGTTGTTACACAGAAATATGCTTTTAGTGTAAAATGTTAGAAAATGTGATTTCAGAACAGAATTCATGATTTTATTCAATTTGTGTGGCATGAATATTATTTCACGTATATTGTATTATGTTAAGTCAGATTTACAAAAAAAAACATGTTTTTAGTTATTTTCAGGAATAACATGATTGATATAGGAAATTATGATTTCAGAATATATGATAAACAGTACACATGCTCAATTCAGTATTTATGATATGTTCGGCGCAAGGCCGTGATTGATAGCCGACACAAGGCAGCAGTTATGTATGTTAGCAGGCATAAGACCGCAGTTATGTATGTATCCGACGCAAGGTCGTGATTCTTTATGTTATGACAGAATTCAAAAAATACTATTAATCTATTTATATTAAAATAGTATATTATCATGTACTATATGTTATCAGAACCCAGATGATAGTTCAGATCAGTTTTCAGGAGTACGGTACTGTAGTTATACAATTCAATTCAGTTCATACTTGTGCTAACTACCCCTGCTAGTAGAGGTGAGCAAACGGTCGGTTCGGTTAAATTCAGGTAATTAACCGAATTAACCAAAAAATTTGGTTAAATAATACCATTAATCGAACCGACCAAATTGATGAAGGACCACAAACCAACCCCAATCGAATTGCCCATTCGGGTAATTCGGTTAACCGATTTTAACCGAAATCATTTAAAATTAATTGCTAGAAATATAATACAATTATAAATTTTTTTTAAAACCAAATCCAACTTAATTAAATACCTTATTTATTAATTTTATTAATGAAAATAATATTTTACCATAGAACAAAGAATCCAAATAGGTTAATTAAACTCCTTAATGCACTTGCATAAGCAAAATTTATATTCATAAATTATATTTAAAATCTAATTAATTAGTAATTCGGCTAATCGGTTAACCGAAATTTTTTTTACCCTTAACCGAACCGAAACCGATTAAACAAAATTTTGTAGAATTATAACCGAACCGACCGAACCGGGATTTTTACCTGAATCGAACCGGCCGATTTCGGCCAGTTAATTCGGTTTGCACCGAATTATGCTCACCCCTACCTGCCAGTAGAGGAGGTGGGAGATGAATAGTCGATGTGGCTTTCAGTGTAAAGTTGTAGACGTCCATCTGACAGTTCCAACTAGGGTGTGGCGGGCCCATCGTACTTACACACATTTTTGACTCGGCAGTGATTGGCCAACCATTGTCGGGTCCCGCCTTCGGGCTGCACAACCCGTCATAGGGGGTTATACATGACACCAACTAGCTATTCATCCTAGGTAAATTTTAGAACTACTATTTATAGCAGACGATTTTGTGAACATTGAGATATGGTATGATTTTATATAACTATGAAATTGTATGTTTATTGATCAGTTATGATATTATCAGTATTTTCAAGCATGTGACATGTACTTAGTATACCTATTATAGCACGCAAATATTCATGTTGTCACACAACTATATTTAGTTTATTTCCCTTACTGAGAGGTGTCTCACCCCCAGCTTAAACCATTTCAGGGAACCCAGAAAGACAGACGGACCGAGCTCCGTGCCGTTGAGGTAGTTGTTTTACCCTGCTAGAGGGGTGAGTTTTGAACTAGGGTCAGTAGATTTTTTATGTAAGATCCTAGTTTTATATTTTAGTGTTTTTTGAAAAAAATATGGTGGAATGCAAGTAACTCTGGTATTGTATTCTATGGTTAGGAAAATGAAATTTATATTTACTGCTGCTTAGGTGTCCACTGTGTATGAAATGTGTGTCCTCGTTACACACGAGTTCGGGTCGACTTTGCTATATCATTAGTTATTGGTATCGGGGCATTTAATGTGGTTGATTATGTAGTAAATTAAGCAGGTCGTTATATCCACCCTTTGATGCAACTCTAACCGGGCCCCAAACATCTAAATGCACATAATCAATAATACCTTTTGTCTTATGTATAGCTTATCTAAACTTTTCCCTGTTTTGTTTTCCAAGAACACAAATCCTGCAAAATTCCAAATGACATGATTTCAAGCCCTTCAACAATTTCCTCTTGTGTAGTTCTTTTATGTCGTGTTCCCCCATATGCCCAAGGCGCATATGCCACAAGATAGTCACATCTGATTCAACATCTATAGCTACAACTCCACCTACAATGATAGTTCCCCGTAATGTGTAGATATTTCCCTCCAGTTTCTGCCCTTTCATTACAGTCAAATTACCCTTTCCATACCACCAGAACTCCACCTTTGGACTTGTAATTAAAGCCATTACAATCCAACGTTCCAAGTGATATCAAACTCTTCCTCAACTCTGGCATATGTCTTACATTACACAACGTTCTTACAACACCATCAAACCATTTTATCTTTACATTTCCTATGTCAATGATTTTGCAAGAAGCATCATTACCCATAAGAACTGATCCAGAATTCACTAACCTGTAAGTGATGAACCATTCCTTGTTCGGAGTTATGTGATAAGAACATGCCGATTCAAGTATCCAAAAGTCCGTTAGATTAACCAACCCAACTGAAACTGATAGAACTTCACCATCACTACACGCTGAACCTCCTTCTTGAACAACATTCATAGATTTTGAAGTACCCTCATATTTCTCAGAATTTCTCTTCTTCCAATCTGGACACTCCGATTTCATATGCCCCCTTTTTTACCACATTTATAACACTGAATTTCTTTCTTCTTCTTGGATTGATTTCAGGATTTCTAACTTGATCCATGTTTGGATTTTCCCTTGCCTCGCTCGTTATTACCCTTTACCACAAATCCTTCTCGTTCATCACATATTTTCAATCTTTGATGAAAATTTAGCAAAACACTTGTTACCTCTTCTAGATCAAGAGTTTCTTTTCCCCGCGTAAGAGTGGTCACAAGATTTTCATAGGTATGAGTTGAGGGCAAAGAGTTTAACAACATCAAAGCTTTGTCATTCTCATCAAACTTAACATCAACTCTCATCAAATCACTAATAATTCGATTAAAAGCATTAATGTGTTGATGTAAGTTTGATCCTTTAACCATCTTAAGCCAATATAAACGTTGCTTAAGAAAAAGTTTATTATTGAGAGGTTTGGACATGCACCGGCTCTCTAACTTTCGTCATACAGCCGCTGGAGAATCCTCCTCCATCACCCGATAGAGTACTTCGTCGGCCCAACATAAGTGTATTGTAGAAGAGGCCTTTGCTTGCAATTCTCCCTGTGTTGCCTCATCCATTCCATCCGGTTGAACACCAAGTAATGACTTTCCCATTCCTTATTGTACAAGAATGTCTTTCACTCTCCTCTATCATTAAACCAAAGTTCCCAGTTCCATCAAATTTGACGATGATAAATCTTGCGGAAGATGATCTTGATGTCATGACAACAATCGCTCTGATACTAATTTGTTGTGATATGGATTGAAAAATTAAGATGTACAGTAGAATAAATATAACAAGTAAATAAAACACAACTAGAACAAAAACATCAACAACAAGATTTACATGGTTCAGCAAAGCCTATATCCACGGAAGTAATGACACACAAATTTCACTATGGAAATCACAAAGTATATGTGATACCCCATGGATGAAAGACTTAAAAGATTAGATGTTACTATCCATATCAACAAGGTGCACCTTTCTTTTTGAGAGCCTTCCCATAAGAACTCTATACTTAAGCGTGCTTGGCTTGGAGCAATCTTGAGATGGGTGACCACCTGGGAAGTTTTCTTAGGAAGTGTGTGAGTGAGGACAAAAACACACTAAAAAAGACATGCGTTGGTTTGTGGAGCCAGTCATTAGTCCAATAAGGCCCGCCCCCTTGTTGTCTGGTCCAGATGGAGGAGGAGAGACACGGTGCTCCCTGGCAGACCCAGTTGGGGCGTTACAAATGGTATCAGAGCCAACACCCAGCCGGAAGTATGATGAGATTCACATCACCTGAGTTTGGAAATGTGAGTTCGCAACGAGGATGTTACGTTCTATAAGTGGGGAAGAATGTGATACCCCATGGATGAAAGACTTAAAAGATTAGATGTTACTACTCATATAAAAAAAGTGCACCTTTCTTTTCAGGAGCCTTCCCATAAGAACTTCATAGTTAAGCGTGCTTGGCTTGGAGCAATCTTGGGATGGGTGACCACCAGGGAAGTTTTCTCAGGAAGTGTTTGAGTGAGGACAAAAACACACTGAAAAGGACATGTGTTGGTTTGTGGAGCCAGTCATTAGTCCGATAAGACCCGCCCCTTTGTTGTCTGGTCCAGGTGGAGGAGGAGAGACGCAGTGCTCCCTGACAGATCCAGGTTGGGGCGTTACAATACATAATACACTTCTCAAATGATCACCCTCATCTCAATACATGCCCAAAATGACATATATAACACTCTCTTGGAGGTTTCCCTCCGTTTATCCAACCACCCCAACGTTCAAATTCAAAATTCAAAAAACTGCTCGCAGCCTAAAACTTCTTGTCAACGAGAACAGGGGATTCGTCAACGAGACCAAGAAGAACACTCATCGATGAATCATTCCACTCGTCGACAATCCCATTTTTCTGCTCTCGGTATCTCAGAAACTCTGAACTTTTGGGTCTCTCGGGATCTTCTTGTTGACAAGCACAGGACACTCGTCGACGATCACAAGGCACTTGTCGACGAGCCCCTGCAGTGCTGTCCCTTCATGTTTTTCTTTCTTCTTTGTTTATGAAATCTAAAGTATAAGAGCCACACCACAAACAACACTTAGTTTACTTCAAAAAATATTAAGTACCCAAATCCCCTTAAAAATGTATTCATAAGGTCTATGCAAAGCACAAAGTCTAAAGAAAATCTTACCACGCTTTTCTACCTTTCCAAATTACCACTTTATTCAAAACACATAAAAATACAAATAGTATATTGTTATTTTCTTTTAGGACAAAAGACACTTACTTCTTCTAAGGTTTGTCAAAAAGACAAAGACCTCATCTGATGTTTCAAAAATATCAGAGACTTCCCTTGAAATTTCAAAAAATGTCATAAACATCTCCTAAGGTTTGCTAAAAAAATAGAAACATCTTATAAAAAAAACTTATCTTTTTTTGCAAAAGACAATGAGAGGTTTGTATCTTCTTGACAAATCTCAAGGGAAGTTCTTGAAATTCTTAAAATCTCAGCGAAAGTCTTTGAAATTTTTGAAATCTAAAGGGGTGTTATTGGCTTTTTTGTCAAATCTCATGGGAGATTAGTGTCTTTTGCATTTTTTTTTTTTTTTTGGAAAGGTATGACCTAAGCTACACATTGTAAACCACCTATATACCCTTAGAAGAGGGATCAAGTCATTTGTAGTTTCCAAAATATAAAGTTTTTAGGATATAATACATTTTTTAATTCTTTTTATTTTTTAAAAAATTGCAAAACCGACTTATTAGGAATTGTAAAGCACTAAAATTTTTTGTACTATTCACTTTTTATTTTTACCTTTTCTAAAAATTACAAAATTTCTCTTTATTTTTTAAATTTATAAATTTATATAAAAAATTAAAAACATTTTTTTATTATTTTCTAGATTTTTGATTTTTTATGTAGTATTTAAAAAAAAGGGGGCACCACTTTGATAATTATTTGGAAACCTAGAAACAAAAAATTAAAATTGTTTTCTACAAAATATACCATTGATTTTCTATAAAAGCATCTTTTTATCATTTTCTAAATTTTTTATTTTCTATACAGTATTTTTTTTAAAAAAAAAAGAGGCACCACTTTGATAATTATTTGGAAACCTAGAAACAAAAAAATTCAAATTTTTCTACAAAATATACCATTGATTTTCAAATTTTTATAACATTTTGAAAAACTAAAAATACAAATAATTTTTTTGTAGACAATCAAAGAAGCCCTTAAAATTTTTAAGTATGATCCATGTAATATCAACTTAAATTTACTAATACTGTGTTTAGAGCATGGATTTTGACCTTTGATTTAGATTTGATGGACCCTCTTTATTCTCTGCATTCCCCTTCTTGTTCTCTAGACAATCTCGTTTTATGTGCCCCATTTTCCCACACTTAAAATATCGCATGTCCTTCATCTTCCTAGAATTGGATTGAGATTTATTGTTACTCGGTCCGCTTCGGGACTTGCTTCTCCCATGTTCTTGGTTACCCCTCACCACAAGCCCTTCACCTTGTAAATTCTCATCCCTGACTTTATTCTTCTGATGAAAACCTAAAAGAGCACTTGTAATCTCCTTCAATTCGAGAGTTTCTTTTCCCCACATCAGAGTTGTAACCAAATTCCGTACATAAGAGAAACATGTAAGGAATTCAGTAACATCAATGTCTTATCTTCGTCTTCGAATTTCAGATCAACTCGTTTCAAATCACTGATGATCTAGTTGAACACGTTGATGTACTGGTTCAAATATGACCCTCTAACTTATTAAAACCATGCAGTTTCTGCTTAAGATAAAGCTTGTTCGTCAATGACAGACATATACCAACTTTTCAGTTTCAGCCAAACTATCACGGGTGATTCTTCATCCATGACGTGATACATCACGACATCAGTCAGACAAAGCCTGATAGTTGCCACAACCTTCGTTTCTAGTTCCTTCCAACTAATTTCGTCCATGCTTTTCGGTTCCTTCCTATATAACGCCTTTACCATACCCTTCTACACTAACAAATCCTTGACCCTCCTATGTCATAATCCGAAATTTCCAGATCCATCGAATTTAACCATGTTGAACTTCGCAGAAGAAATCCTAGTCATCTTAACCTATGACTCTAACACCAATTGTTAAAGAAAAATGGTCGAGATCGTGCAGTGTAGCAATTACGATAAATGATACAGAAACACACAGAGATAATGAAAACTATAAACAACACACGGATTTAACGTGGTTCGGCAGAATGCGTACGTCCACGAGAGCAAGCGGCGGCTGAAATTTACTATCGTAAAAAATAGGGTTACAACATTGTATTTATGCTAACCCTAGACGTACAGAGATATTAGAAAAATTCCTTAAATACCCCTGCATCGTACTGCAGGAGCATTGCCTTCGCACACCCAACCTATTAGTCTTCCTAATTCAAATTTCAAACTTGATGCCGAACAAAACCATCGATGGTTTTCCTACTCGAAGAAACTGTCAATGTATCTCTTGAAAACTGTCGATGATTTTCTTCAAACCAGCTTACTTGTTTTTCTTCAGTCTGCTTTCTCTATACATGTGTCCACTCGATATGAGTCACATACTACAACATATAGCGAATGTGAAGTTTTCTATTTTTTCCCTCGGTAAGGTTATTTTTTTACAAGCAGGGGCGGCTCTGCCCTTAGGTCATTAAGGCACCCGCCTAGGGCCCCTAAATTTTTGGGGCCCCTCAATTTTTGTTTAATATAATAATATACTTTTAGGGCCCCAAATTTTTTTTTAATAAAATAAATATTAATATTATTTATTATGCTCTATTCCCATAATTGACTTCCTAACTAACAAATAAATAAAATTATATTTTAAAATTTAAAATAAATATAATTTAATTCTTTTTTTTCAAGTCTTATACTTCCCAACTAACAATTTTATTGTATTTCAAGTTATCTATTACTCCCATCTCTCTCTCTTAGTCTCTCTAAAAATTTTTTTTCATCTCTCACACTCTCTCACTCTCATCTTTTGGTCTCTCTATGATTTTTGCTTCAACTATTGTGTTCATCATCTTCGGGCCTTCGATTCTCTGTAATTTTCTTCAACTCTAATTTTGATTTCAATATTTGTATATTATTTTTCTATTATTTTCATTCTGAATTTTTTTTTTCTATTTTTTCTTAGATTTTGAAAGCTTTGAGGTTAGAGCGTTGTATCCGGTAAGAATCCGATATCTCTAACATCTCGCTCGCCGATCGATTTACAATAATAATAATAATCAGGTTATATTGTTTCAATCTACTATTTCTATATATTTATTAAATTTATTTTTATTTGTTTACATAATTTGTCAATTTATAGTGTTAATTTTGAAATTTAACTATGTCAACAAGAAAATATGAATTCGGATATGAAAAACGAAGAAAGAAAAAAAAAAATAGCAGAATTAGTGTCATCTTAAAAGGGAGCTCTTGATAAATTTATTTTTAATTCTAAGCAAAATATAAATGAACAAGATGAAAATCCTCCAAGAAACGAGCAATCAATTCCAGAGATGGAATTAGAATCTAATATAATAATAATAATAATAATAATAATAATAATAATAATAATAGTGATAAAGATAACATTGATATACAGGAAATGTTCACTAATGATATTTCTTTTGAAAAACAATTTAACAATATAGAAGAAAAAAAAAATAATGATGATAATATTCATGATCCAAAATATTGGGAAAATATAGATACCAAATTACGAAATTTATTAGTTAAAAAAGGTTCTATTAGGGATAATGATTTAATTTTTCCAAAAGATGAAAATTCAAGATATTTTTCAAATATATATTATATTCGAAAATTATCAAATGGAGAGAAACATGATAGAAAATGACTTATATATTCTAAAGATTTAGATAGAGAATTTTGTTTTTGTTGTAAGTTATTTGGCCAAAAATTAAATACCAACAACTAGCTAATGAAGGGTGTAAAGATTGATTGGAAAAATCTTAGTACCAAACTTAAAAGTCACGAAATTAGTGAAGAACATATTTTCAATATGAGTAAATGGGCTGATTTAGAGTTAAGATTGTTAAAAAATACAACAATTGATAAAAATATAAAAGAACAAATTAACAAAGAAAAAGAACACTGGAAAAAAGTATTATTGAGAATTATTTCTGTTGTGAAAACTTTTGCTAAAAATAATTTGACATTTCGTGGGAAAAATGAACGAATTTATCAAGAGAATAATGGAATTTTTTTAAGTTTAATTGAAATGATTGCAGAATTTGATCCAATAATGAAAGAACATATTTGACGTTTTCAACATGGTGAAATTCATAATCATTATCTTGGTCATAATATGCAAAATGAATTGATAAATTTATTAACTCTTAATATTAAAAAGAAAATTATGAAGCAAATCAATGAAACAAAATATTATTCAATCATACTCGATTGTACGCCGGATGTAAGTCATCAAGAACAAATGTCTTTAATAATATGATATTTGAATCTTTCTACAAGTCCAATTAAAATAGAAGAATATTTTATAAAATTTCTAAAAGTAGATGATACGTCAGGAGAAGGACTCTTTAATGAATTAATAAATGTCATACAAAAATTTGAACTTGGTATTGAGAATATAAGAGGGCAAGGATATGATAATGGATCTAATATGAAAGGAAAACAACAAGGTGTACAAAAGAGACTATTAGATACAAATTCTAGAGCATTTTATACTCCATGTGGTTGTCACAGTCTTAATCTAGTACTTTTTGATATGGCTAATTGTTGTTCTAAAGTTATAACTTTTTTTGGAGTAGTACAACGAATATATACATTATTTTCTTCTTCTACGAAACGATGGAAAATTTTAACCGAATATGTAGCAAATTTAACTGTAAAATCATTATCACAAATACGTTAGGAAAGTCGAATAGAGAGTGTTAAGGCAATAAGGTTTCAAGCTTCTCAAATTAGAGATGCTTTGCTTCAATTAGAAAAAACTAGTGATAATCCAAAAACAAAGAGTGAATCTTATTATATAGCAACTTATGAAATGGAAAATTTTGAATTCTTACTGGAAATGATTATTTGGTATGACATATTATTTGCTGTTAATTGTGTTAGTAAAAATTTACAATCAAAAAATTTGTGTATTGATGTCGCCATTAATCAGTCTTATTGTTTTTCTAAAAAATTATAGGGAGAATGGATTTATATCTTCTATGATTTTAGTAAAAGAGATTGCACTTGAAATGAATATCGAACCTATATTTCGTAAAAAACGTGTAATTAATAGGAAAAAACAATTTGATGAGAATGCTAATGATGATACAACACACTCAGTTGAAGAATCTTTTAGGATTAATTTTTTCTTATACATAATAAATCAAGCTATTATTTCATTTGAGAGTAGATTTGAACAATTTCAAACATACGAGAATATTTTTGATTTTTTATATGATTTAAAAATATTAAAATCATTAGATGAGAATAATTTGAAACAAAAATGTTTGACACTTGAGAATATTTTAAAATGTGGAACACATTCAAACATTAATGGTTTTGATTTATTTTCAGAGTAGAGAATTTTAAAAGAAAGTTTGGAAGAAACGAGTACACCAATTGAAACATTGCACTTTATAAAAAAGGTAGATTGTTTTCCAAATACATTTATTACTTATAAAATTTTATTAACGATACCTGTGACAATAGCTTCTGCAGAAAGAAGTTTTTCAAAACTTAAACTTATAAAAATTATTTGCGATCAACTATGTCACAAGAAAGATTAAATAGATTAGCTATGTTATCAATAAAAAAAGAAATACTTGAAAATCTTGAATATAAAACTATAATTAGTGATTTTGCATATCAAAAAGTTAGAAAAATTAATTTTAAATAAAAATAAAAATTAAAAAAAATATTAAAGGTCCTTGATTAAATCATTCGCATAGGGCCCCATATTGTGAAGAGCCGGCTCTGTTTACAAGTTATGAAAATAATAAAAAACACAAGGAAAAAAAATTGTTTTTATCTTCCTTCACTCAACAACAAAATCAATTTGAATGGGGAAACTTTTTAATTTATTTTTTGAACTCCCTAAAAGTTCCTTGTGCGCATTGACATACACATGGACTTATTTATACATGAATTAAATGTTGGTGATGAATTAATTTATTTGCGGTTGGTGAGAATTATAATCCAGTTTTCCATTGATAGTGTATTGAAGAAGGATCACCTAACATGTTGAATATTTGATTTTTTTTTTTTATATTTCATTCCTATTAATACCATGCTTGTAGAATATTTATTTATTTTAAATTATGTCATATTTTAGAATATCTACATGTACAACATTTTTGCAATTAAAATAAACAAAAATATATTAATATTTTTCATTTCTATTTTTTCAACTATTTACAAAAATGTCATTCTATTTTTCAACTTTTATAATTCACAAATAAAAGTTAGAAAACATGTGTTTATTGATTTACAATTTTTTTTCACAAATCTTGAAAAACTGAAAAAAAAAAAAAAATAACTTTTTTTTGTAATTATTTTAAAATTTTAAAAATAAAAAAATATTTTCCAGAATTAAAAAAAATAAGTTTGAACTTTTCCTATTTTATAAAATAAAATATATTCTAATATAAACTTGCCGTTAATCTATTGTAGCGAAAATATCCCATTTATTGGGCTCGCCTCAATTCATAAAGTTTTCGATAAAGTAATTTTCTTGTATTGACATTTTAAAATTACAATTTGGGTATGATGTGTTTTATGCAAAACAACTTACTGTAATAAAGATATAATGAAGTTTAGTAATGAATATTAATAATTCAGTGATTATTATTACTATTTACTAATCTAAAATTTCTGAAAATCAATTAGGTGGAGGCTATGATTTGAACCTAACAATGGTTTCATTCACTGTACCCTTTTACTGTATTTTTTGAGTAAGATTTTTTGAAATAGTTACAATAATTAATTATAAAATTATTGAATATAGAACAAATAATTAAAATTTTCATCTAGAAGTAAAGTTTCTATAATAAGTCTCTAACTTTGTAATTAAATTTGGTTTAAAATTTTTATTTTATGCCTATATATTGTAGAATCATATTAATCACTTTATCTTGAATAGATTTGAAGACATCATAATTATTGAAATTGTAAGGAAAAACATAAGTCGTTTGTAACAAGATATTAATAAAATGAAGAGCTTGTGCTTAAATTTTATGGTTGATATATATTTCTTAATACATGAAACTGAAACAGTAGATTTTGTTGCTGCTAAGAATCGTATGACTTTTGTTAAACCGTCCTTCGATCGTGACCACTTGAAAATAATCAAATAATAATGACTTAAAGGATCAGGAGTGTATTCAAGGAGATGACTTCGATATTTAAGTTAGGAAATGAAAGGTTTATATTGTAACAGTAAGTGAAGAGTGAATGAGAATAAGATACTTACTCCTATGAGAATCCCCTTTTTATAGTGGTGGAGGCAGACCCTCCTTCAACTTGACATTTATGAGCGTGTCATTATATTTAGGGGATTATAGTTAACTTAAGGACGGTTATGCAAGATATCAATAGTGGCTCTTGTGACCGTACCAGAGGTTATAAATAACCTAAGGGCGATTATGTGAGGCATCAAATGGTGGTCTTATAAATGATTGGCCCTATGAGCGTGTCTATCAATTTTGGGTGTATTAGATTTAATTCTTTTTTTCTTTCATTTTTGGTACTCAATAATGAAATTTACTATACTAATTTAATATTAACGGACGGGTATATTGACTAGCATAGTTCAAAATTGGTGATAATAATTTAAATATAAGTTTTATGTTATAATTTCTTGCTATTTTATTAATATGAAATTTTATATGACATTATCAATGCACAATTTATATAACTTTAACTTATCATGTTTTATTGCTACCTTCTTATTTTATTATCATGCCATTGTATTTTTCAATATATTATATATTTTAATAAAATTATCTTCAATATCAATTAAATAATAGCACTAACAAGCCTAAGAGTGCCCCATTTTTTCATCATAGTCATAAAACCATATTACTTAAATAATTTTCTAAAGTTAATTATTGGTCCCAATGACAAGAGTATCACATCTTAATGCTAAAAAAAAAAAATTAAAATTAGTATTGCTACACATCTACTGATTCCTTAATTCACCCTTTTATTTTAAAAACAAAACCGTCACTTTATTTTTAGTTTTGAAAAGGTAAAAAGAAAGGAATTTTTTTTTAGGGTTTGGGTTCAGGAGTGCATTTTTAAATAGGGGAAGTAACTTATTAATTTTGTAAAATAACAACTTAATCAGCTACCACTTTATTAACACTTGAATCAAATAATAGTTATCGCTACAACTATATGTGTGTGGTCTTCCTTAGAAAATGATTTTATGAAATTAAAACTTTAAAATTTGCACAAAAAATGAATGAGAGCAAAGACCAGTTTATCACCTTTAAGAACTGGTCGACAACACCTGCTTTCGACTTAAGCTAGTCGGTCGGCCCCTATTGATTGGTTGACACTTGTAGCAGATTGCAAAATTTTATTTTTATTTTTATTTTTAAAAATATTTAGTTAATCCCCAAGTCCCTTGGAAACGGTATTTCATAAGTGACCGACTGACCGCTCTACAAATTTTTTTATTTTTCTCTTATTTTATCTTAAAAATTGATTCTCTTTAGCTTATTATTTGTTTGGTCAAAAGATGGTGTCAACAAATTGCTATCATTTCATCAAGAAGAAAAATGATACAAGTTTTGAGATCTCAAAACAAAAACCCCATGTCCATTAATTTATTTTCTAAATTAATATTCATTGTGAACAATTTATTATCTATTTTATGTTGGAGTAGAAAAGCCTGATTAGAAGTGACCCCAAAATTCAGAGTTCTATCCAATTGATCAAAACTGCGTTTTGAGGCTACCATTGCATTCATCTTGCCAAGACAAAGAGAAGGGTGCAAACTGGAGCTCGAAAGGAGTTCAGAAGAAGCTGCCCGCGCCCTCACGTGCCACGCCGGAGCAAAAGGCTTTTCCACGCGCCGGCGACAAGCCCCTCTCGCGCTACACGCGTTGCACATGTCTTCCTCCCCCGAACCGCCTCGACTTGACCCGGTTCATTACCCGACTGGACCCGGCAAGTCACTTATACTTCTAAGTAAGAACAAATAGCTTAATCGCAATATTGCCTTTTCCAAAATCCTTACTATAACTAATACCCATATTTATATCATTATTCAATACAAATCAACATGTTTGAGATAGTTCTAGGAAACATTATTATGTTGGGCAGCTTAATCATGCCGTAATTGTATTATATGCAACTTTTATCTAAGTGGTAGTCTATTTTTACCATAATATTCTTAACTATATGGAAAATAATTATAATTCAAAGATTTGATTAATTATCTTAGTAGTATTAAATAGTCTAACTTAATAGTTACTCATAATCAAACCTCAGTCGTTACATTTTATTTCTCCATTGAACTTATATATTTCTATTAGAAGGTTATGACAGGTTTGAACCATCCATAGTCCCTCTACCTATTCCCATCTCTCCGAAATTCATATTCAAAACTCTAAAGTTGTTCCAAACTTTAACCATATAGATTTTTACTAGGAGATAAACTTATGTATTTCTCATTGTACGATTATTATGCACACCAAATTCTAAAATAAGTAGTTTTTGTAATAACAATTTTATAAACATTCATCACTTTAACACGATCTCAACTCATTTATAACTTTTTGATAGTGTAATTTGTTCTTTAAATTATTAAAAATTAATTAATATATAGAACAGTATTTTTTTTAATATCTACATTTAAAAAAAAGAGGCTTATATAAAAAAAAAGAAAAAAACAATTCTCCAAATACATGTAAATTATTAGTTAAAAAAAAATAAAAGGTACTCTTAATTTCTAAGGTCCTTTTAGTTGTAAAAATAGTTCTTACTTTCCATTTCTTAGCTTCCTAAAGAATTATAGAAAAGTCAAGTAATCTTTTTAGTTTGTATAAATAAACCATAATAGATAAATTAATTATTATTTGTTTGTGAAATAGCTATGTATAATTTTTCAAATAATTATTATAAAAATGTCTCATTATTTTTTAAAATTTTTAAATATATATAAAAAATAATTTAAAATATAAAGTTGAATCTTAAGTTTTGATTTATCTCTTTAAATTCAAACCCCAAAATTGATTATTCTAAATATTATTTTGTACAATTTTTAAAAAATATTTTCTACAACTAAAAACCCTACAATTTTACTTATTTTTCTGTCTAAAAAACTTAAACTAAGATAGTTTATTTTTTAAAAGTCATATTTAATTAACTTCAAATTTCAAACCTAACGTTTACAATTTTTTAAATTTAACAGTTACAATTTAAATTTTAGGGAGCAAAAGTAAGATCAAATGACATTTTAAAAAACTGTAATTTTACCACAAAAAAAATAAAATAAAAATAAAAGACATTGCCAACTTACAGGGATAGGGAGAGGGAAGCTCTCGATCACAGCAAAGAGCAAGCCAATATCTGAGTGCTCCCGAGTCGTGACTGGAAGGAAGCGTCTTTCACTTTCAATATCGCGAGCATTTACCAATTCCTTTTTGTTTACAGCGTTGATCATTACGGCGACATGGGAGGAAGCTTCTCCCACTAAAAGAGAGGTCTGGTTTCCGATGAGCACTTACAACTACAACAATCCAAAATTGTGGGGAGCACCTCGTATTTGAAATTGTAGGGTATTAGGAGATTCAAGTACCAATGATGGATCAATTCTATCCGCAGTTGTTAACCCACTATTTATTTCACCACCCATTTGGCAGGTTTTAGGTAAATTACACGAATGATTCCAAAACTATGCACTGAGTCTCACTTTCGTTTTCAAAATTGGATTTGTCTCAGGAACAGTCCCCAACTATGACAATTGTTTCTGTATAGTTCTGTTTGTATACTTAGACAACCAATTGGGTGTTCTTGTTTTTGTTGATATGCATTTATTTTATTTTACCATGTCATCTTTTAATTTTAGAGAACAAGATCACCAAACATGAGACCATTACATAAACGAGGCTCATGCAATTGCTTCTTACGTAAGTGTTGGTCTGATTACCCTTCCTTTTGCTTCTGGAATCGTACGCATGCCCTTTGGACATCATCTGATTTTTTATTTTAACGTTTTGCATTGATTTGAAAGAATGATAGCATCATGGCAAGCTTAGATTTAACGGACCAGAGTTCTTACATGCTAGAGAGCATTGAAATTTGAATAGAATAATTTAATTAGTAGGCTTAGATTCCGTTAAGATGTCCTACAAAAATATACATTGTATTCCAAGTTGAATAATTCTCCTTCACCCTTTGCTTAACATGGTTATATCAATATCCTTACTTTGCCTTTTTGCTCAAGGAAGATATCAATCTAGAATGTATGGAATGGGATTTATTCCCTGTTGTCTTTATGACTGAAATCACCTAGCCCCTTACATCTATTTTTATTCATTCCCCATTTTTCTTTATAACTGAAATATCTAATACTCTAATGGCTCACTACAAACAAATCTTCTCTGTGTGCGCACACAAACACATATTCATATATCTGTATTTAATATATCTTTATAAATTTTATTCTTCAAAGTTTTATATTTTTTGAAATTGTGTTCTTCAACCTGTGGGATATTGTAGTCCAATAAAGTGAAACAACTGATCCCTTTCTTGATTGCTTCCCCTATGCTATTAATATGCCCATAAGAAGAATAAAAGTACAAGCAAGGCATAAGTGTGTGATAAATAATAAGAGTACATGTTTGATTTTCCAACCCAGCTAGTTGTTTGACATTTGTGGGACTGCCAATGACCAAGTAGTGCACATATCTAAAATCTTGGTCTTCATTGTTCATCAAATGGAGTTCTTACAAAGATCCGGCATTGTTGTTTTGGGCATCGCCGTTGCTTTCGTGGCTGTTGCTATTACTGCAGCCTATTCTTATTTCACCAAGAAACCCCAAGGTCTGAAATGCATATCCTCTCTCCAGTCCTCTTATTTATTGTGTCATCATTTTGTGCTGGTTTTGCAGAGTTTTTTTTTTCTGCTCCAATATTAAACTATGGCTGAGATCCTCATGATTGCAAATAAGTATTAGGCATGAAATGAATTATTTTATGTTAGTACAAATATATCTTAATGATTGATCGTGGTCACATTATTTTATAGTTTTCTGTTTGGGAATTCATTTTCACATATTGGAATTTTCAGTTGTACACTGTTAAATTTGGGCTTCTCTTCATTTATTTTCTGGGTGAAACTTATCAAATCTTACTGAATTGCTTGCTGGAAATATATCAGCACGCTTTAATGGTTTCTTGGACCTATTAAGGATTTCTAGGATTTAAAACTGGCCTGTTTGTAATTTAATCGTCTACCAAAATTGACATGCTAGCTTCCTTATGTTAATGAAAAGTATGACCATTAAGGCCACTTTTTAAGTTGCGATAAACTGGGTCTGGGAAATGGCTTCTGAAATCTTATGCCACCATTCTGTTTGCAGAATTGGAAGATTGGCAGACAATATAGTTCACTAAAATTAAAAAAGGGTAACACTAAGGGCACTTGCATTTATATCTTAAGAAACATTCGAGGTCAATGCAAGCAAAACACCAACAATCGATCTCAATTGCATTAAATGCAAGAATTTTCCAGATGGGTCATAACATCCTTTTTATTGTTAGGAGGTCTATTCTGGGCGTGTTCTTATTGCACTTAGCATTTCACTCATTTATGAATTATCTGAAAACCATAGTGACATGTATATATGTATATATTTATATGAATTTTTTATCTTCTAAATATGCAGTGCTTGGTTTATCCTATAGTTTGGAGATGCAGTGGTTAAAATTTATCATTAAAATTTTTTCTTATTTGTTTGGTCTAAAAATTTATTGGCTACATCTGGAATTTAATGAGGTTCTTTGAATTCCAGGCTGCCTAGATCCTCAAAGATTCAAAGAATTCCAACTTGTCAAAAGGAAACATCTTAATCAAAATGTTGCCAGGTTCAAATTTGCTCTGCCCACCTCTTCAGTGTTGGGTCTTCCTGTTGGACAGCATATACGCTGCAGGTCTTCCTGTTCTGTTATCGTCCATGCTATTTATTCCATTTGTGTGTTTTGAATTTCTCAGTTTATGTTCAATGTGTGATTTCAGGATTTTTATTTCTGGCACCCGTCCTAATCTATGGTTAGTCATGCTTAACAAGTATGGCACCTAGCTTATGTTGATTTGGTTGCCCACCGGACCAAGTGACCTATCACCATTCACATTTTGGGCCTGACAAGGCACACTAAACATAATCATTTCTGCTGCAGAACGTGTTGTCTTGTAGACTTGTACATATAATGTCGATGACCTAATTTTTTTTTTTTCATAAGAGAAGACTATATAACACTAACAAAATGAGATAGATAGAAAGGAGGGCGAGATCACCTCCAAAATGCAATGTGAAAGATGTGAAAAATAAAGTCAAACAATGACAAAGCTGCCCTTAACTCTGTTTGAAGTTCTGACAGAGACAGCTCACTGACCAACAAAAAAAAAATGAATGAAAGGGTGCACAAGGGCACCAAAAACACCACTCTATCCCATAACAAGCTAGGAGATGTTGAGCACTCCTTAACATTTCCCACATTCCTCTTAAGCCAAAAGGCCTATAGGATAGAAAAAAAACCATGCAGTGCCATAAAGCTCTTCCTTTCCTGCCCTTTACAGACCCCAAAGCCTAACTAGCGACAAATCTCTCAACATCTTGGGAACCCCCGAGGCTTTACCAAAGCAAAAGGTGAGCATTGGTTTTAGACTCATGGCACGTCAAGCAGTTATTAGGATGGAGAGACTTATAGGTTCTCCTGAGCATTAACACATTGTGTGTGTTAACCCTATTGAGAGTCACAGTCCAAATGAAAGCTTGAAATTTGAAAGGAACTTTTGCCTTCCAAATGTTGTGGCTCCAAGGAAAAATTGGAGGAAGGAGTTTTCAAGAGGTGAAGAAAGAAGGATTTGGGAGAGAAAAGACCTGAGGAATCACCCTTGCAAATCTTCTTGTCCCCCTTATTGAATACAACAACAAAATACAGTGAGTTCATTGACCTCTCTTTCATTGAGATTCCTAAAAGAGTGGAAATCTCAAGAATGAGAAGCCTCCTCAGAAGAGGAGAAAGAGCTTATAGGTGCATTGTAAATGGAAGAGAGCTTGAACTAATGTGGAACCATCAGCTCCAATAAGCTTTGACCCACCTAAGTATCCTCCCAAAAGTGGGGGCATTATCCACTTTGAAATGGGTGAGAGGAAAGGAAAGACTAGCAACCTAGGAAACGAACTTCCAAGGACTTGCATGAGACATTTCTCCTAGTATCTCACCTATTCAAATGAAGCCCATACTTCTCATCAACCTTAGGGAGTTAACCTTTAAAGGAAACCACCACAACCATTTACGAATGTGAGAGATACTTTGAGAATCCGCATTACCAAGCCCAGTCTCCTTTCATATTTGGTTGATCTAACTACCTCCTAGCAAATGAGGTGATCTCTCTTACTCCCCACAACCCAACGAAAGAAAGTCTTACATCAACCTCTCAAGGATCCTAATTCACTTGTGGGCACTCAAAAAAGAGATAAGAAGTAAATAGGGATGTTGGAGAGCGAGGCAGAAATAAGTATAATATGACCCCCCCCCCCCCCAAGAGATTAGTGTGCCCTCTTCCAACCCTCTTGACCTCCTCTGGAACCTTTCAACCATTGGGTCCCAAAAATCCATAGTGTCGGCCCGGGTGTGTGTCTAGAGGGGGGGGGGGGTGAATAGACGTTCTTCATGGATAATCAATTTTTCTACAAACACAAAAATTCCTTGGCATGAAGCAAGAGTGATATACCACAATATATTTGAAAGCAAATAAACACAAGCAAGTAAAGTAAGAAAGACAAGGGAAAAAGAAGCTTAACACGACAATGTTAATGTGGTTCGGTACCAAGCCTACGTCCACGCCTTGAGTCCAACTCAAGGATTCCCAAATCCACTAAGCATCCCCCTTCAAGGCGGAGAAGCCTTTACAACACAGGTACAAAACCCAGCTGCTCACCAAGAGCTTCAACCCTAGGTGTTCACCAAGAATACCTCAACGAAAGCTCACCAAAGGCCTTCAAGATTCACAAACAACAATAAATGGAAGGATTACAATATGATGCTCCTTCTTGAGCCGATGATACAATATAAACCTCACACTACTCTCTGTTGCAACTGATGTGTAACTAAGAACAAGTAGTAAGAGAGCCTTGAGCAAGTGAAATTAACAAGTATGAATGCTTCAACTAATTTTACAAACGGTCAATGCTCAATTAATTTCTTAATGAATGCTGAAGGAGTATATTTATGGCCAAGGAGATGAAATAGCTGTTGGGCATTTAATGAGGCAAGACAAATAAAAAACTAGCCGTTTTAGCGCATTTATTACAGTCTACCTCCGCACAAAACTGTCGACGGTTTTCTGGGCTTTTCCCAAACCATCGACGGTTTTTCTGGGCTTTTCCCAAACCGTCGACGGTTTTTTGTAGGCCAGACCCTTTTCAGAAAACCATCTAAGCACTTGATTTGATCCATTTCCTTTGGGTGCTTAACCATTGTTTAAACAAAATAGGGACCAAGTTTGTAAGTTATGAACATACTAATCTTGTTTTAAAACTTGTCCTTATAAAAGTTTGTTAAGGTATAGGATATCTTGTAAAAGCATATTTGAAAACTTATTGCGTTTGTTAATGATATCCTAAAACTATCATGCCGATGCAATTGTTCAACTCTTGCTAAGTATTCTTACCAACATCATGCCACAAGAGTTACAAGAATATCCTACCTCACAGACAACCCACTATACATATAAAACATCATATGGTCTTCATTTGGTTGTGACTTGAGAATTCCTGTATGCTTTTGCTCATTGCTTCATCAAGGTTCGTTTTGATCCTTATGCTTGTTTTAGTATCCACTTGTTTATCTGAACTGAACTTGAGGAAAAATATTAGCTAACCTAAGAACCACTAATGGGTTGTTATCATCAAAACAAGCGGAAATGAAGAACCTTAGCCACTAGGGCTAACGCATGGAGTTCAGATTCCCACCAAGAGGGAGGCCAAGATAGCAGCTAGTCTAAGTTAGTTTAAGGCAATGTTATCTAGAATTTGGTACGTTTTGGTTCACGGAATAGGAACGAGATTTGGTTCATGGAATAGGTTCAAGATTATGTTTTGGCACACGATCTAAAATACGGAATGTTAGGGGTATACATAAATGGATATACTGTGAAAAAAGTGTGATGGCTGGTGTTTCTAAATGTAGAAGAGATTTTCTTTTGAAAAATGGATTAATAATGGCAAACATAGAATTAAAATGCCATGATTCCACTTTTAACTGACAAAAGTTATGTGAAAAATTTTGAATTAAAACTTTGGATCATTAGATTTAGCATTTCGGAATGAAAATGTTCCACATTTGGAATGCTCGTACCAATATGTGGTTTGCTAGGGTGTTAGTGTTTTCTGACAACCATGGTCTAAGGAAATGCACCCCGTTAAAGCCTTAAGCACTCTAAAACCCTGCCTTCCAAATTATTGCCTGCCATGCTACTCTTGGAAAAATTGATCTTTAATCTCGAAATCTTTTAAAATTCTTAAACAACATAATAGCTTTTCAAAAATTGTCAAATTGTCCCAAAGGAACTACACAACGTCATCAAATTGGAAATGAGACACCTCCACCGCCTTCCTCCCAAGTGAAAGACATCTAGTCACTGCCAGATCCTGGGTGTGCAAAAGGATCCTCCTCAGAACATCCACCACTAGGGTAAACAAAAACGAAGACAACGGCAAGCCGTTGGAAGGCCTTGAACCACTCTTTAGGCTGACCTTTGACGATGAACAAAAATTGATTGAGCCCTAGCAACCTCTAATCCACTTCCTGCGCACACCCTCAAAGGAGTAAAAGCCTTTCCCACTCATTACTCTATCCAAAAAACTCGAGTTCACCATATCGTAATCTTTCTCAAAATCTAACTTAAGGATTTTCCCCCACCTATCCTTTCTCACATCCTCAACCACCTCATTAGCCACTAGCACCGTGTCTAGAATTTGTCCTCTAATAAATGTTGATTGAGCCACAGTCACCGTCTCTCCCAAAACCTCTCATTCTCTTCGATCAGTTTGATTGGACCTTAGAAAGACTCTTGTAAACCAGGCTCATAGGCTTAAATTCCCTTGCCCTTATAGGTTTCTCCTCCTTTGAGATTAGGGTTAAATAAGCAGAATTTTCACTATTATTCACCATCCCATTTGATGAAATTTCCAAAGAGCCTCAAGATGATACCCTTCAAAACCTCCCAACTCTCGTGAAAAAAGGCCATCATGAATCCATCCAGGACGAGGGCTTTTAAATATATATATATATATATATATATATATATATATATATTGATAGCAAATATTATTTCCTCAGCAAAAGGCTTGAGCTGAGTTTGTTTTGATGGGATTCTAATCAAATCCTTCTGTTCTCTGTTTTTTCACGTGCTCCTCTATATACAAATGCTTAAAGAATTTTGCAATTTCATCTCCAATTTGAGTATGATCCCTCACAAAGGTCCCTAATCCAATTCCAACTCATTGATAAAATTTTTCCTCCTCCTTTCACTGGCAACCTATAAAATACAAAAAATAATAATAATAATAAAAATAAAAAATTTAAAAGCTTGAATCACTATCCCCTTCCATAGCACAACTCAAACTCAATTTCTAGCACCAACTCATGTCCTCTCTCAATAACAACACCTGTAAATTATTACAAAGAGTGGTCCTTCGAGCCCTACACTGAGTCTAACAAACTACACTCTTCTAACCTATCCCAGTTTTTGAATAACTATTTAAGAAAAAATGTTTTTTTTATCCACTTTGACATTCTCAGAGGCCTCTTTGTTCTATTGTTTCAACTTCAATTTAATGAACTTCAACTTTTTCATCAATTTATGATCCTCCCAGCCATGGAACTGACACTCCCCCATCAGGCCCTCACACAATCCCTAAATGAGAAGTGGGTTAACCATATCTTCTCAAATCTAAAAGGGGTGGGACCCCACTGCACCAGGTTAGAATCTAGAAGCACAGGGCAATGATCTCAAGTAGGCTAACAAGGGTCTCCAGCACCACATGTGGAAAAAAATCTTCCCACATGATGGTGAATATGAATGTCACAATGCGAGAAGAAGCTGTTTGTTACTGACACCACCCGGCTAAATTAACCATTGCTTAAAGGAGCGACGATAAGCCCAAAGTCCCAAATAAAGAAATCAAACCTCCTCACACTACTAGAAACTCTTGACCCCTTTAATCCATCCCTAGAACTATGCATAGCTTTGCAATCCCTACAACCAGTCAAACACCCATCGTGGAATACACAGCCCAAAAAACAGTCACTCATCAAAAAAAGAATTCTGGGAGGTGCACAAGCTTGGTCCATAGATCGACCAATCCTTAGATGAGAAACACCCCACTAGACAATCCAAAGAAGAGGCAACCCTCATGTCCCACATTTGATCTTGTTAGATTCCTTGATGATTAAAGGTGACTTTCTCCTCGAGAATTTTGGGAAATTTTCATAATCAATTTGAACATATTTCTAGGAGTTGATAATATTGTGTATTGATCAGTACTAGTATGGATGTTGTGCGCAAATTCCTAGTTATTCTGAAATTCTGATTTATGGTAAGTTAGTAACAATGCTATTTTGTGATATCCCCTCATTTGAACTTGTATTTTTTCTCTTTTTTTTTACTTTAAAAAAAATTCCAGAAATGCCTATGGAATTCTTTTATTGCAACTAATTTCATTGCCAGTTAAGAGTTATTTTTTATGGTTAATGCTTGATTATTATTCCCAACAACAGCAACAACAAAAATCAGTGAAGCCTCCAGGTGGGATCAGCTATTTGAATTCCCTTTTGCCATTCTGCCAGATGTAAAAAAACCCAAAAAAAATTAGGGTGTTGTCAAATCTAAATTATTCTAGGTCCGTCTTTCTCCTTCCTACTGTCTCTAACAACAATTAAATCACCCTTCTGTTTAGAGTGTTGTCTAATTTATGCTGCAAGTGCCCAAACCATCCTAACTACCATCCTTGATCTTCTATAGGTTCTACACCTAGTGTCACGGGGCAGTAGAATTCCAAGGCCAAAAGAATTAGCCTCGATCTGCCAAAAATGTGACAGAGAAACACCTGTGCAGTAGAATACACCAAGTCCCATCCAGTACTCACTGAAAAATACATGGAAATGCTCCTGGATCCATTCATTATTCAAGTCTCATGGCATGATAGCCCTTGAACCAATTGAGATGGTTGCCAAGCTAATAACCATGACTCGAATAGCAAGGGTATTGTACTTATATTCCACAAGCACTGAGGGTAACTCTTATCCCTGTACAATCCTCATGTAAATGTACTTGCCACTAAAAACTTATAAGCTGGGGTTAGGGAAAGTGATAACATATATTACTCGAGAGTCGAGATAGACATGCAAAGGTCCAACATTCCTTGATAACCTGATTGGTACAAGGTGGTACTGCCTGAGAGTAAATCCAAGGGCCAACTCGGGTGCATGTTCTGACCTCTAGGTCAAGAATGATGTGCAACACCATTTTCTAATGGATTATCCATGAGGCTCCCAATCCTACACTGTAGCCTTGAAGATATTAAAAGCCCACTCAAAGTGCTCCTTGGGGTGCTCACTTAGTGCCCGAAAGAACACCAAGAATGGTAGGACGCACACTTAATGTTCCCCCTAATCATCATCTTGTCGTACTATTCTTGTTTTTGCATCTATGGGTTTGAAGATCACACTTAACTTAATTGAGAAACTACCATGATGATTATCAGCATGCACCTTAAGGCCATAGCAACACTCCAAGTACATCTATGACATCTCTATAATCAAATCCATGTTTTCTAGAAACCTGCCACACACATCTGCATGCCCATCTTGTGTTCTCAGCTGCCCATTTGGCCCTCTTGCTTGTGTCATGGGTGCAAGAATGCAAGAATGTGGCACCTAGCTTAACATGGGCATGTTCATTCCTTTATCATTCGAAGTTATGCTACTCATCCATCTTAATTCTTAGCATTCTCATTTATGCAACCTTTACTTTTTGGACATATTGTTTCTTAACGGTTTGATCCCTATAGTATAGCTAATCTTATAGAACTTCCCCTTTTTATATAATCACTCAACATGTCTTAAAGCACTTTTCCATTTTAGCCATTCTGCATTATTCTATCCGTTACATCTTTGGAAGAGTGTCCAAAGATTTCTACATTGTTTTATGAAAACTAAAATATTCTAGTTATAGCATATAATACAAAATTTTTATTTCCAAAATTAAAATCTTAGAAATGTTAAATTTTTTTTACATAAATTTGAAAGAGACAAGTTTTAATTCTTACTTTTTTCTAACCTTTTAACATAAATATCTAATGTTAGTGTATATTTTAAATAAATTGGTAATATACTGTTGTATTTTAAATAAATTGATAATATGATGTTGTAATTATACTAATTTTAATATGATATCTACTACTAGATTTTAACTCTTGTTACTCTTAATATTAAAATTTTTGAATAGGAAAATTATTATACAGTATAGACAAAGAAATCTTATGAAATTATCTTTATCAATATCAAAGGAGTCAAATAAATTAGTGTTGAGCTATTATATATTTATGTGACGTGTAAAGTAAGCCATCAGAATAAACATGTAGATATAATGATTTAGAAGATGTGTCGAAATGATAAATTGTCATGTGATAAGCATGTATAAGGTATTTTGAAAATTTCAATGGAAGGATATTATTATTTAACAAATTATGTTTCGACAAACCATTTAATATATTTATATTTTTTTAGAAATTTATTTGATTTTATAAATTGTATATATGCTGCATCTGCAATTTTCAGTGTCCCAGAACTAAACAATTTTAACTTTTTTGTATGGGTAAGATGAAATTTGATTTTGTGTGAACATTTAAAAATAATATTACACTCTTGTATCTGGTTTTTTGTAAGTCAAGTGTTTGATTTACAAAATAATAAAATAATGTTTAATTAACAAACTAAATTACTACACTAAAGTCATAACCAGAATTTGATATTTTTGGTACATAATCCTTGTAAATATCAGCAGTTAAACATTTATATAAATTCTAATTTGTTAACTAAAATCTTTATCGCTTCCTTTTTTTGTTTAGTTAATGGCTAATAGGTAAATTCTGTCTAACTTTGAATAAATTTAGTGTTCATTTAAATGATATTAGACATCTTATGATAGTTTATAAGATGCTAAAGAGCTTTATTTTTGAAAAACAGTTTTCATTTTCCATTTTAATTTTTCAAAAAAATTACAAAAGTTAGCTAATTTTTCATTTTTACAACATTTGTATGGAATAAATGAACAATAATAAACAATTTTGATTATGGCATCACACTTTGACAATTAGGTATATGTTGGAGTTCAAATAGAAACTCGGCCATTTTCCTTAATTAGTATGTAGTAAATCAACTTCATCCAAAAAGTTCTTCATGTTCAAACCTTAACCCATATAAAATAAAATTTCTACATAAAATTTTATCTAATTTTGATTGAATTTAATTCTTTTTAAGTACATTATGTTTGTCTTGTAAAAAATGGGGATATTTTTGTCCACAAAATGATTTACATTAATTGTAATTTTCGATATAGATGTCTTTCATCTACTCATTTTAAAACTTCTAGATTGTAAAAACTTCTCTACATAATTCTTTTTAAGTACATTATGTTTGTCTTGTAAAAAATGGGGATATTTTTGTCCACAAAATGATTTACATTAATTGTAATTTTCGATATAGATGTCTTTCATCTACTCATTTTAAAACTTCTAGATTGTAAAAACTTCTCTACATAATTCCTACGTAAAGTCTACTCTTCCTCTATTTTCATAATCTAAATTGTATCATCTACAAACAATATACATGATGGAACCTCAATTTTGCATGTGCCTATGAGGGAGGATTGCTTGCAGATAATTCTAGGCGACCATACTTTATTTGAAGATTTTAAATTTATGGATTTTGTTTTAAATTAGTAAATCTAGATATTTTAGAAGCTTAACTAATTTAGGTTTATTTTTGTGTTTTTTAAGTTGGGATATAAGGCTTGGTTTATTGTCATTTCTTCTTGTTGTTTCATGTATTTTTAAGTACTTTAGGGTTATTTTGTAATTGTTTGTGTTACTCGGGGTTATTTTGTAAATATTTGTTTTTAGTTGTAGTGTCGTGTATATCCTCTTTCTTTGTAGCATACTAATGAGTTTCATTTTTAATTCAGATTTCCAAACTGATTTTCTCTCTCTCTCATGCAACCTTCCCCTATCCTGTCGTTCCTTCTCCTCCTCCCTTCCATTCTCTTCTCTGCTCTGCATCTATTTCAACTCCGCTTCAGTGTGTCTGATCTCCCTGCTCTACTTTCTGTTCTCTGTTCTATCCAGCAATCCTTCTTTTCTTCTCTATTCTTATTTCTTCTCCTCCTCCTACCTATTTCTCCCACTCAATTCTGTATCTTACTGTTTGATCCATAATTAAAGTAAAAAGACAAAGACTCATCACTCCAGACTGACCCTTGATGCACCCTTATTGTGATTGGAAATACCATAGAATCTCCCTTGGTCTTAACACTAGTCAGTACCCTATCATATGTGATTAAGTATCCTCAATAATATCTGTATAGTTACTACCTACTCTCTCACTTTTCCCCCCAAAATTGTCCATAGGATTTCCATAGGTATCCTATTGCAGGCTTTATCTAAGTCGACAAAAACCATGATAAATCCCTTTTGTTCTTGATAAAGTTTCCATTTGGTCTTCTTAATAGATATGTGAACCTCTCTGGTTATCACACACATAAAACCAAACTGATTTTTGGAAACCCTCATTTTTAATTTAAATATTTGTTTAGTTACCTTTTTCAAAAATTTTACTGTATGACGCTAAAGTTTGAATATTTTTATTTATATTTTTTTTGTGCATCATTTGGCCATTTGCGAGTGTCTGCACAGAGGTAGCCAAATTACAGTTCTTACCTTACCCCCTTCTCCCTCACTCCACAACCCCCACCCCCCTCCCCACCCAAAAAAAAAAAAAAGGAAAAAGAAAACCTCAAACCCCATGTCCTTCCCTTAGAGGAATTGAAACCCAGTCTTCCATGTGGGAACAGGGAGATGAACCACAGAGAGACAGCTCGGGTTTGAATATCTTTATTTTTATATATAGGTATTAAAGTATTTTTCTTCCATCCATTTGGAATTTTCTTTGGCCCTTATGATTTAATTAGATTAACTAATTAACCATATTACTCTTCTCTTGCCTAAGCATTTCCAAACTTCAATTGGAATATCGTCTGCTTCTATAACCTTTTCTTTTTTAATCTTTTTTAATGCATACTTCATTGGCTTTAATTTTGCGGATAATATCAAAGTGTTAGATTTTTTTTTTCTCATTATTCTAAGTTTAAGACTTTCACTTATCTATAGTATATAAAAAAGTACAACTAGTGCAAATCATTTTGTGGACAAAATTTTTTTATCCTTTAAAAGAAAGACTAAAAACCTTTAAAAGACATAATTGTAAATTAATTTGTTGACAAACGTATCCTTATTTTTAAAAGAAAATTACTATCAAACCAACATTCCTAAGTGTTGAGTAATTGGGTAAAATGGAAGACCTAAACTCAATGATAGGTCTCTCCCTCTATTTATAATTTATGTAAGTACAATAGGAATGAACATAATACCCTTACTAACTCACACTTATTATTAACAAAATTCTAAAACATAATAATAATGCTAAAATACTAAATAACCATTAACACTCCCCCTCAAGCTGGAGCATATGTATCATATGCTCCTAGCTTGTTACAAATGAATTTCACACGAGCACCTCCCAAGGCTTTAGTGAACAAATCAGCAAGTTGAAACTCAAACTTTACATGAGTGGTAATGAGCTTATGTACAAATTTCTCTCGAATAAAGTGGCAATCAACTTCAATGTGCTTTGTCTGCTCATGGAAAACAAGGTTAGAGGCAATACGAATAGCAACTCGATTATCACACATCAACTCCATAGGTTGAGAATGTGGAAAACCTAGTTCTTTCAACATGTTCTTCAACCAAACAAGTTCACATGTAGTGTGTTCCATAGCCCTATACTTTGACTCAACACTTGACTTGGCAACCACAGTTTGTTTCTTACTTTTTCAAGACACCAAATTACCACCGAAAAAGATCAATACCCGGTTGTGGATCTTCGATCAAACGGTGATCCGGCCTAATATGCATCTCTATATCCCTGAATATGAGTGTGACCCTAATCCTGATATAAGAGACCTCTCCCTGGTGCACCTTTGAGATATCTCAAAATGCGAATTACTGCATCCCAATGACTTGTTCTCGGGGAATCGAGAAATTGATTCACAACACTTGTTGCGAACGATATATCTGGTCGAGTGACCAACACTTGGGATTTGGTAATAGTGCACTCATCTCTTCAACTATTGCCGTCCAGCACCTAGAATGGGATAGACCTTCAGAAATAGATCTTGGAAAAGCAACAGAAGATAGAGTGCGAACAAAATGGTAATAAAAGGGTGACGAGAAATCATAACAAACAAAATTAGAGATCGGATGTTGGGTACAGTTGTGTTTGCCTTTTCGAACAGCTATTGGAGGATTAACACCACGAGAAATAAGATCATTCGATGAGGGAACTAGAGGCACAGTAGTAGAAGCTAGGGGAAGCACTTCCCCCTTGAGTCACCGTGTGTATACCTGCAAATTGGGATGATTCAAGCAACGAGGACTCAAACTGGATGAAGATGTAGGAGGTTTGGGCACAAATACTAGTTTTGGATCTAAAAGGCAAGGCATAGGAAGGACTTATCAAGGTCAACGGAACTCAAGGAATCAGAGTAGTATGGTGTAGACTCAAAAAAGGTGACATCAGCAAAGACAAATAATTGATGTAAAGTATGAATATAACATCGATATCCCTTTTGAGTATAGGAATAACCTAGAAAAATAAATTTGATAGCACGAGGATCCAACTTATCCATTCCTGGAAATAACTTATGGGTAAAGGACACACAACCAAATATACGAGGAGGATGGAAGAACAAAGGAGCTTGAGGAAAGATAACTGAATATGGTATTTTACCACCAAGGACAAAGGATGGCATTTTATTGATGAGGGAGCAAGCTGTGAGCACAACATCACTCCAAAAGATTTTGGGGACATTCATTTGATACAATAGGGTACGAGTGACTTCAAGAATATGTCTGCTTTTTTCGCTTTGCAACTCCATTTTGTTGTGGAGTATGGACACAAGAGGACTGACGATCATACCAGAGTTAGTCATATAAGTACTGAATTGGGTACCGAAGTACTCCTTAGCATTATCACCACGAAGTATCTTGACTAGCATGTCAAATTGAGTCTTTATTTGGGAACAAAAAGCACAAAAGATATCAAACAACTCGGAACGATCTTTCATTAAATATAACCGAGTCAACCTAGAGTTGTCATTAACAAATGTAACCAAGTACCGAAACCCCAACTTTGATGTCACACGACTAGGACCTCAAATATCAGAATGAACAAGCATGAAAGGATTAACCACCCATTTGTTGACCTGGGAGCAAAGGGAATACGATGATGCTTACCCAATTGACAGGATTCACATTCAAGATTAGACACATAACTCAATGTAGGAACTAGCTGTTTCAACTTGTCCATGGACGGATGACCAAGAAAACAATTGATTTGAAGTGGTGTAGTTACGACTGTGCAAGCAATGGGTGGAGAAGGCGGCTCAAAGTAGTAAAGTCCATGAGCCTCATGTCTTGTATCAACTGTCTTTCGCATCTTCAGATCTTGAATAACCACAGAATCAGGAAGGAATGTGATAGATGAACTTAGTGACTTTGTAAGCTTTTTAACTGACATAAGATTGAAAGGAGATTTAGGAATGTATAAAGCAGAAGAAAGAGAGATAGGAGGAGTAGGATTTACTGTTCCTATCCCCTTAACAGCAATAGTGGACCCATCAACAAAGGTAACTTGAGGGAGAGTTTTAGGATATTGGAGATCAGAAAAGAAGTTGGTTGCACCTATTATATGATCAATGGCAGCAGAATTGATAATCCAAGGACTAGTAGGAAGTATACCACATGACATGCAGACTATAAGATTACCTTTTTGGGCAAAAGAAGCAATGTGATAAGATGCTTGTTGAGACAATTGATATTGTAGAAACCTAGAATACTCCTCTAATATAGTCATAGTATGTGGTTCACTCAAACAAGTGACTAACGAAGGAATCATACTTTTGGGATTTGCAAACACTATCCCAACATTCACAAACTCAGACCAATGATCATAAGATTATTTTCTGGAACAATTGGAACAACCACGAACAAGGTGACCCACCATGAACAAGCCATAGATAAATCAGTACAAGGCTGCCATAGCACCAAGAAACTCACATGCAGCCCCAAGAAAGCAACACTCAGCACTGGAACAATTGGATAGGTGAACCACCAAAGCTACCATGAACAAATCACCAACAACCTCAGATGCAGCCCCAAGAAAGCAACACTGCTATAGCCTCACACACACACACACAAAACAGCTTATGAGCACTGCCACTGCCCCCAAGAAGTTCACCAATGACCGTTATAAACACCGAACAACAACTAACAAATTGTCATTAGTGCATTGTCACAAAAAAATTGGATCTTGGAGCAAAAAAGAACACACCCAACAGCTTGATATTTTGGTATATGGAAGGAATTAGAATAGTGAATAAAAAAACACAGCAAAACCAACTGTTTCAGACCCAATAAACTCATTAACAATTGATAAACAGCTTCATGAAGCATCAAACAACCATTCCTCGGGTGCCGCATTGCCACAGACGAGATGAACAACTCACCGATGGATATAGCACTGTCACAGTATGACAACTGAACATAAGAATGCTGCCACAGCTCCAAAAAACTCACAAAGAAGCCTCCACAAGCCTTGAACAAAAATTAACAAAATGCCGCGAGTGCATACTTGGAAAAGGTTGAATTTTTGAGCAAAAACTGACCTAACGGCTTGATAATATAGTATAGAGAAGGAATCAGAGCATGGCAAGGGAAAAAAAAAAGGTGGCCGGAAATTCACTCATGCGTCGGCACGTGGGGCCTCCTCTAGCGATGGGGTTTTGTGGGGTGAGTCGTTTTTTTTTTTTGGGGGGGGGGGGGGGGGGGAGTTCTGTTTATGGGTGTATGGTTGGTTCTATGAAATGATATGGGATGGAGGTTAATCAAGGAAGGACAGCTGCAGGAATGGTTTTTCCAGCGATGGCTGAGGAGAGTAGGATTTAGTTTGGATCACGCTTTGATACCATGTTGAGTAATTGGGTAAAATGGAAGACCTAAACTTAAAGATAGGTCTCTCCCTCTATTTATAATATATATAAGTACAATAGGAATGACCTTACTAACTCACACTTATTACTAACAGAACTCTAACACATAATAATAATGCTAAAAGACTAAATAACCATTAACACTAAAAGAATTAAAATGATTTTTATACTATATCTAGAAGTATGGATGGTGTTAATCATTTTATTCACAAAGATATTCCTATCTTTTGAAAATAAGACCAAATAAACTTTAAGAAATAAATTAGTATTGTGTGTGTGTGTGTGTGTGTATCTAATTATATTTATAAAAATAACAATAAAGTAAATCATTTTTGTGTGAAAAATATCCCTATATTTTAAAAATAATGCAAAATATTTTCAAAAGAAAATAAATTCAACCAAAATTGCATAAATTTAATTTATAAATCTATTTTAGCTATATTAAAGTTTGAACCTAAAAAAAAGAAACTCTATTTTTCCAAAAAAAAAAAAAAATAGCAGTGCATATACATTTTTAGAAATTTTTTGTAATACTCTTAAAATATGGGTGTGTATATATATATATATATATATATTTTCTAAAATAAAATAAATTCAACCTAAATTACGTAAGTTTACATTTGTAAAATCTATTTAAGTTATATTAAAGTTTGAACCTAAAAAAAGAAACTCTATTTAGCCCAAAAAAGAATAGCAGTGAATTTATATATATATATATATATATATATATATATGTGTGTGTGTGTGTGTGTGTGTGTGTGTGTGTGTGTAGAAAGTACAAATAGTAAGACAAAAATATTATTATTTTTTAAAAGTAAGATTGTATTTTTAAAATATTTAAATTCAATAACATTAGATAAATCTACATTTTAAATTTATATTTTAAATAAGTCAAGATTTGGACCTAAAAATTTCATTTTGTTCAAAAAATAAATGCAGTGGTATTGTAGATGTTAAATAAAATATACATCCAAAAATAAAATAGGTTAATTTCTTTGATGTCTTATAGAATTATTGTGAATTGTCTAACATCATTTAGATAAATAATAATATAATTTCTAAAAGATGATTAATTGATTATTAAGTAAGCTTGTAATATTAATCATAATAATTAAGATTTTAGGTAGCAAATCACTATTAGAAATTGTAATAAAGTTAATTAATATTTCCATCGGAAGAAGTCATGTATTAAGATTTTATAGAATAAAAAATAGTATAAAATCTACTTATTAATTCTTTTATTCTATAATGTTATGTAATTATTAGAATATTTGTGCCATCATATCTTATAGTTTAAATATTTTAGTGTCCTTATATTTACATGGTGTCATAGCAGTATCTTATCAGTTTTTCAAAATAATTTTGAATAGTCACTTTAATATTTGTAAACAGAATATTATTCACATACAATCACGTGCAGTGCACGTGATATATTTATTAGTATCATTAAATATCTTATTAGAAGTAAGTTTCACCATCATTCTTTTTCTATCTTCTTTAAAGATTAAACCAAAACACTATTGTCATCATTTTTTTACATTTGATATTACCTAGCTCTCGACTCTTTCTGTAGCCCTAGCAAGCTTGATTATGTCTTTTTCCCCCATCTTTTGTAGCTAGTCTAGCATACAAATTCTTATATGCTCCAAGTTTCTTTAGTAACAATTTTTTTTTCCTTCTTTTCATTTATACTTATCAAAGTCTTCTGTATTTGTACATTGTTGGGATGTCTTAAGCCATACTCTTTTTGTTTCAGCTGCACTTTAGACTATTTAATCCCACCACCAACTCTCTTTACTAGTCATCCATGACCCATCTTCCTCTAGATCCACCTAAAACCTCTTTCTCCTAGTGGAGTTCAATGATTTTATTCTGAAGGGTGTTTATGTCTATGTTTTGTCTACTATTAGGCAACACCTTCTTTTATCATTTTATCTTTAAATTTTATAATGTTTTCCCCTTATAGGGCCCACTTCCACTTTTTAATACATTTTTCATCACTTTTAATGTGTTTATCTAAAACCTCATGCACAGTTTTCCTCAATTTGTCGCCCTGTTGTGATGATGTGGCTAACACTAGATAATTTTACAGGGGAAAGGATAGCCAAGGTGAAGAAGTCATCAAACCATATACCCCAATCACTTTGGATTCAGATATTGGTTACTTTGAGTTAGTTGTAAAGGTACCCTACCATCTGAAAATTCTTCGTAATGGATTTCATCATTGATTTTATCTTTGGTTTTCTCACTTGGAACACAATTTTGCTGGTGTAAACAGATGTATCCAAATGGAAGGATGTCCCATCATTTTAGGAAGATGAAGGAAGGCGATTATCTGCCTGTTAAGGGCCCAAAGGTGCACAGTCTTCTTCTTGAAATGGATCATGAATGCAATCAGTACACGGAGCCCAATTTCTGCATCTAATACAAATTGGAGGATTGATGCAAAACTCAAAATGATCTGAAACCTTGTTTTGATGCCTGAAAATGTGCCATGGGCTTACTGGTGTCGCTTGTTTAACACTGAAGTTTCCTGAAAGTCGGGTCCGCCTTTGCCTATTTTTAATGGGTCTTCACAACCTGAAATTTCTTAAGTGCATAAAACTAGACGAGAATGATAATCGTGAGAATTTCACTAGAGTTGACAATCTTAGAAATATTATTTAGGAAGAGGCTGCTACTCCTTGGTCCCAGGTAATCTTACTGATGGATTCTGAACAAATTTCAGAACATGGCAAATTGTTGTGTTGTATCAGAAGATATGTTGCAACATGCAGAATTTTTCATGACTTCCGTCTCTGGTGGTAGGTTTATTTCGTTGAACTCATGCCATATTGAGACCTAGGTTGGCTTAATTTTTGGGAACTATGACTTTCAAGGTGTTCATGTACTTTTTTAAGTTGGATCATGTAGCACTAGAGTTTCTCTAGAAGGCTGACTTTGGGCCTCACCACTTTATTTGCTTATATTGACCATGATTTACTGAATTAACACTCAGCCAGCTAGCCGTTTTTTGAAATATTTGTCAGTGTATATATAAAGATCTTGATCCACTCAAGTATCTGAGGGATTGTTTGGAACTACTTATGCAGATTTTTTTTGTAAAAAATGCTGAATTTAATATGTACTGATAATAAGTGCTAAATTGGAAAAGTGCTAAAAGTTATAAGTGGTGTTTGATTGTGTTTAAAATAAGTGGCATTTGGATATTTTCTTTTATTATAGGGTACCATATGATTTATTTTAAACATATTTTAAATTACAAATATTAATATTTTTTAATTAAAGATTATTTAATTATTTATAATTAAAATTTAAATATTTTCTATTAAAAAATAATATAATGTTATTATTGTTAATTAACAATAATCTTCTTATTAATGTATATTTATAACATATTACTATCATAATAAATTATGATACAAATAATATTACTAATTAAATTCAAAATTTTAATTTATTTAATGTTAATTTAAATTAATAAATAATTCATGTTCAATCCAAAATTGAATTATAATAACTTTTATGTCATAATACATAGTAAAATAATATATAGTTATTTTTTAAATATATTAAATAAAAATATTAATATTTTTATAATTAGAAATTCAAATGATGATTATATTAATTTTTAATCAAAATTTAAATATTTTCGATTAACTAAAATAATATAATATTATTTCTTATTTAACAATAATATTGTTATTAATGTATATCTATAACATATGATTAACACATTAATTTATGTTAAAAATAGTACTAATAACTAAATTAAAATTTTTAGTTTATTCAATGTTAATTTAAATTTATAGATGGTTCTTTATATTCATTCCAGAATTTAATTATATTTTATTAATATTTAATAGGTTATAATGCATAATAAAATAATATATGGTTAATTTTTAATTAACAATTTAAGTAATAATTATGTTAACTGTTTTTTAAAATTAATATTTAAATATTTTTATTAAGTAAAAATAATATAATATTATTTTTGATTAACAATAATCATTATTTTTGATTAACAATAATCTTGTTCTTAATTTATGTTTATAACATATGATTATCATACTAATTTATGTTAAAATAATTTAATTATTAAATTAGTATTTTTAATTTTTAATTTTGGTTTAAATTAATAGATGATTTTTCTTCTTCATTCCAGAATTGTATTATGTTTCGTTAGTAATTAATATATTATAATGCACAAGAAAATAGTATATGATCATCGTCTGATGTATTTTTTAAATTATTAAAAGCCACAAAATTTTCTTACATTTACAAAATTGCCCCCCCTATGAACAATGCCACTTATAAGTGACTAAAAAGTTATCTTAGATTGCTTCTCAAAATTTACTTAAATAATTCTCAAAAAGTGAATCTGAAAAAGCACTTTTTGCAATAAATGTTTGTTGTTGTAGTACAAGCCAAACACAACTCTTTTTTTTTTGTAAAAATACTTATTTTAAGTGATAAGTGCTATAAGCACTTATTTTTTAAGTGCTCCCAAATGTGGGCTGAGTGCATATTCAAGTGAGAATTGTTCATGAGGTTTTGCTTGTTCCCTTTTCTGCCCCATTTAAAAATCTCTTTCTAAAGATCGACCTATCTATCCAAATTTCTGGTCAAAATCATTAAATCAAGATTTCATGAATGCATTGGCTATTTATATAACTTGCTTGGAATTGGCAATGGGATGATTTTTATAGAATTATTGCTCATACAGTTGTAGTAAATACAAGGTTACTATTGTTGTGTATTACTAATTTTTGTTTGCAATTCACATTCAATGCTTTTGTGCTTCAAGGGTCGTTTCAAATACAAACCTGGCCAAGTTACAGCATTTGGGATGCTTGCTGGAGGCTCTGGCATTACCCCAATGTTTCAGGTTCATGCTAAACATCTGAAAATGATGTGGTTCCTCTTAAATTGATTGATTCATTTATTTTCAGTCAATGTTATGTTTCAGGTACATGCACATCTCGAAAGCCTGGGGTACCTTTTAGGTTGATTGATCAATTTATTTTAAGTCAATGTGCTAATTTTTTTTTTCTATTTTTGGACACTTCAGCTTATTCGAGCCGTGTTGGAAAACCCAAAAGATAAAACCAATTTGCATCTTGTTTATGCTAATGTCACAGTTGATGACATTCTTTTAAAGGTAGTGTTTCTCAATCCACATTTCATGTGCATTTTAGTCTAGTGCTACGAGACAGTAACACATCACTTGAGTGGCATGCATGACATGGACACTCTTTTGAGACACGTCCAACATGCAGTCCACACATGCTGGAATGAACAAAATTTGGGCTTTGGCATGCGCCCAATGCGGTGGGGACAAAGCATTGACACAGCAGGACATTGTTGAAATGACCAGGAGTGTTTCTCTCTCTCTCTCTCTCTCTCTGTAAAAATGAAGAAATGTTTGTTGAAAAAAAATAAAATTTCATGTTAAAAGATTAGAGGAAGGATGGTTTTATGAAGCTTCTCCGTTCTCTCCAGAAAAAATGCAAGACAGTTTCTCCCACTCTCCAAGAAAGCTTCTGGATGAAACTTGCATTTCTCATCTTGGAAGGCTGCCACTTTTAAGTTCATTTTGTGGAAACTTTTTAGGTTGATTTTATTGTTATCCCAACATTACTAACTTATTTCCACTTTTAGTTGATATGTTAAATTTATATATCTTTTTATTTTTATAATTATATATATGTTGTACATGTTGGCATGTTGTGTAGAAGCTTTCTAAATTTTTCTGTGTTGCTGTATGTCCGTATCCCATGTCTGTGTCCATGTTCGTGTTTCTTAGGTTTGAGGACTCCTATTTTGATAAATCAAACCATCCTAGACAGAACTTGTACACGATCCTAATATGTTTTGCGAAGAACCTTTCTGGTTTTTGAGGGAAGTTCACCATTATGAGAGAGCTTGGGCCGTGGAAAAGGGAGGAAGGGCTCTGTTGTCTTACTGCTTTATGTTTCTGTTTTAGAACATTTAGAAAAAAAAAAATAATGGGCTTAGTTTTGGGGGTAATAAATCAAGTTTGCCAGGCCATATTGGTGAGAGAAGCATAGACTGATGAAACTCCTATCATCTTTTCTCTCCCAATGTTCACATGAAGTGTCCCAAAATGTTAGCAACCATGATTGAATATATTTTTCGGTATTGAAATGTCTGCTATTCTTAGTTCTTGAGCTTGTGTCAAAACATAGAGACCAAGTTGCTACTCTTTCCTTGCTTGTTAAGGACCAAAGGTTATTCCTTTGGACCTGCATTTGTAATCTGGATACCATTCTGCCAATTCCTCAATTCTGATGCACCTGCAAATGAAAAATGAGATTGCATTTGAGATGGGGCAATAAGACCAGTAATATCGTTGAATACGTTTGGTGTTTTACCTTCATTAAACCTTTGCAAATGTTCATGGAGATTGCTATTCTGCTATAACCAAACTCTTCTGCATAATCTGTCTGTGCCAATTGTGCAAAAAACATTGTAAAAAAAATTAAATGTACATAAAATGAGTATTTGCTAGGTTTTATGTGAGAGAAGTTGCCTAATGAGTGATGTTGGTGCTACAATACTGCTGAAAATTCTAATACAATCATGAGACAGCTAAAATAAAAATGAAGAGGATTGGTATGCATAGCTTATGGGAAGGAATAGGATTCTACTAATTTATTATAATATTTTGCAGGAAGAGTTAGATGGCTTTGCTTGCAAGTTCCCTAACTGTTTCAAAGTCTATTACGTTCTGAATCAGGTTAGTGCCTGTCTTAGCTGTCTTGCTCTTTCCTCCCCTGCCATCCCGCTACTCTCCCATTTTTTTTTAAAATAATTTACCCTGCTTCTAAAATTATCATGCCATCTGCAATTACATTAAAGTAGTAAAATACATCCTTTCTTCATTTTCTCAGTTTGAATTGTGTACCTTTGGTAGATTCAGCTGCTACCACATGTTCTATGATCATGTGTATACATGAATGTATCAGCACTTGCTTGTTGAATTAATAATAATAATAATAATAATCTAGGTTGGAGGGCTTTGAGAAGCTATGGGTCCATTTACCTTTTCCCTTTTTAGCTTTCCAAAAAATTATAAAAATTTCAGCTTGGTTTTTAATTTTCCAAAATTTGTATTAAGAAGATAGAAAATAAAGAGTTTGTTCAATTGTGCAAAATATTTTTCATTTTTATTTCTAGATTTCAAATAATTACAAAAAAACAATTTCTTTTTTCAATCTTCCAAAAGTTATATAAGATAGCAATTAGGAGCATGGATTTTGGGACGTGTATTTGGATTTTTGTGGATCTAGAAGAAGCTTAATAATTCTATGTTATATTTCGTCTAAATCAATACAAATCCATATCCAATATCTGAATCCTATGCTCCGGAATGCGAGGTAAGGAATCAGAAATCTAGAAAAATAAAAAGATGCTTTCCAACTTTCCTATATAAGCTTACCAAATTGGAAAATAAAGAGGAATTTTTTTAATTATTTGAAAAATAAGAAATGAAAAATAAATTTATTCTAATAAGCGAATAGTGTCAAGACTTTTTATTGTTTTAAATTTTATGCAAATTCTGTAAAAATGAAATATTAGCTGACTTTTTTTTTATCATTCTCTAGAAAACTAAAAATGAAAAATGAAACTGTCTTTCACAACTAAATTGGCCCTATATTTCTATAATTTTGTCTTGTTTTGCCTCGTTGCAAGCTCCCACACACAGTGTTGCCATATTGTTCCACATTATCTGGTTTCTGTTAGGATACATGGCATTAAGTATATACTGTGATACCTAGCTGTTTTAGTTTTTTCAAAATCATTTCTTGTATGTTTCCAATTGATAACCCTATAATCAGAATCGTATGCAGTTCAAAATTGGCCCATCATCAATTCTTGGTAGTTTTACAATCCAGTATTTATTTTATGTTTAGAAGAGTTGACAGATCTATATCAATGGGAGTTTCACTTTCTTCCATTGGAGTTGAAGGTACTCAATGAGTTCATGAGCTCTCGGTTCAGGCTATTTACTACAAAATTTCTATGACTGAATGACTAAAAGTCTAAGCTGTGTGCTATTTCATTCTCTAAGAAAAGGTCAAGAGTGATGCTTATTGTTAATTGTTGGCCCACAACCTAACAACTTAAACTTTTAGGTAAAGTGGGATCTAACATGGTATCAAAGATAATTACCAAGAAGTCCTGGGCTTAGTCTTGTTGCCCACGTTTTTGTGTGTTGTTTAGAATATTATATTCCTTATATTGGGTGTTACCTCCTGTTTGTTTATCTCTCCACGTGCTGCCGGACTACACATACGGGGGAGTGTTAAAGCTTGATATACATTGTTGGCCCACAACCTAACAGGCTAATAGTTTAAGCCTTTAGGTAAAGTGAGAGTCTAATACTCATTATAAAAATTTTTCATCCGTTCCATCTTATATATTCTATTCCACAAACCAAGCATGATGTCAGCGGAAAAGAAAATACTTTAAAAGTTCTGACTTTACTACATAAGCATTCTTAAAGCATATGCCTCAATTGTAGAATGGTTTTAAATTTCGCCATATTTCCTTGATGTTGGAATGTTAGTATTGATTGCTTATGTGCGAACTGCTTGAATTCACCCACAGCCACCTGAGGGATGGAACGGTGGCACTGGGTATGTATCAGAGGAAATGATTCGAAGCCATTGCCCAGCTCCAGCACCTGACATTCAGGTTGATCATTCATATCTTGGTGAAGGAAAAACTGCAAAATCTTCTGTTTATATGTTATATTAATGTCTTTGTGTGTGCATTACAGATTAATCCCATGACTTGGTTTTGATCCATTAATTGCAGATATTGAGGTGCGGTCCACCAGCCATGAACTTGGCCATGGCTGCTCACCTCAGCATGCTGGGATACAGCTCGGAGATGCAGTTTGAGCTCTGATTATTTAAACTTTGCTTTGTATTTCTTACATAAAATAAACCGAAAAAGAAACAAATAGGTTGCGAGATATTAAAGTGATTTGTCCATTCATGTAATTTTAACAGGAAACATTATTGATATTGAATTGACATAGCCATAAACATAATTTCAACAGGAAGTATTATTCAATTTATTCCTCTTAGCTTGGTGATTAATCTGCTTAGCTCTTCTGGGAGCATCATTGTCAAGAAACAAGGCAGTTGTGAAGGTGAAGCAGCGTTGTCTTCTTCCAGGGCAGGCAACTGCTTTAACTTTCATAGCTTATAAACAATAAACATGCTCTTAGTTTTACTAGCATGATAGTAGCTATGCCTAATCTGTTGTACCATCCAATTGTATCGCACATGCAGTGTAATTATTTTGTTGGTAGAATCAATTAACTCTTTAATTTTACATTTTTATTTCAATAATGTAATTAGGTTATTGTTGTATGTTCGACAGGTATATTTTTAAGATGTTAAAATTTAAATTCTAAAATATACGACATAATCAAGTGATAAATTCGATATGTACCAAACATGTGTTCATTGAATTATGAATTTTGTTTAAGAAAAATAAAAAGGAAATTTGTTTTTCTCTATTTTTTCTCTATATCAAATATTATTAAAATTATAGAAAAAAAAACATATATGCATTTAAATTAAGAAACTCAATATTAATGACGTGTAAAGTTAAAATTTTGTTTATTGATTTATTACGTTGTGTTTTAAATTTTTTATCACACGCTTTAATAACAAATACCAAAAAGAAAAATCTTTCTTTTTTCTAACCTTTTTTGAGATCCAAAAGAACTGAAGAAAGAATTATAAGGAGTCATGAAATGATTATGGGCGGCGTTCTATATATATAACTCAATCTTTGGAAAATGGAAGTAAAATTACAAAAACTATTTTTATTATATTTCATTACATTCTTTGTGAACCAAATAAATCAACAATAATTTCACATAGCCGATTTTCTCTATAGTCAACACTTTTATGCATTAGCTATTTTTTACATGTCTTCATTTATTTTTCACGAAATTAATTAAATTATTCTCTCTTATTTTACTTATGTTTGTTTTTAAATTTAATTTAATTATATTTTGTGTCTAGCATTTACCCTCCATCTTACTAGTTACTATGAATTATTATTAAGTGTTTAGACAAAACATAAGAATTTTAACTAAAATTTATAATTTGTATAGGACTATTTTTTATATTAAAAATGAGATTTTATTTAACACTCATGAAATGGCTAGTACATTTTTCTCATAATGCATTAATTTTATTTTCCAATTATTATTACGGGTTGAAAGTCATCTACTATTACGAATTGAAAGTCGTCCGCCCTTTAACGCAAAAAGAATGAGCAATATGATAAATTACACTCTTAATGGATGTATCTGCAACCCAAGAAACATACAATTTAGAATTATCACATTAACTTAAATGTTCATTGCACTGCGAAATTAAACTGTTTAAAAATATTAAAAATTAAATCGATTTGAAAAAACCAATCACAATCGAATAGAAAATTCGATTAATTGGTTTGCTTGATTTGCGTGACTTAACAATTGAAAATTTCATTTCAATAGTTAGCGTACTAAAACAAAAAGCTTATTCCAAATCCTTGCCAATATGTTCCCATTTTGAACTAAAGATCTGCTCTCCGCCTCTCCCAATCCCGCTGCTATCCGGTCCTCTGCTCACTGCCTCCCTGCTTCCCGTTCCTGGCGTGCCGGCGGACACCACCTCCCTCCGGTAAATTCTCTCTCTCTCTCTCTCTTTTTCATGGTATTTGCAGGCTTTTAGATGGGTTTAGGACTTTATGAAAAAGGGGGCCTTGCAAAGAGAGAGTATAGAGATCTTCTTGAAGGGGAAAAATGGGTATGGATAGATTATGGAGAAGCTTTTGTGAGAAGAAAGGGTTTGGTTCTGAGAATGAGGTTAAAAGGGTGTTGTAAAATTAGTTTTTGTTTTCTAATTCTCTAACTTCTGTAACAATATCAGACAATCAACCATCGGTTAGCGTAATTGTTGATTAATCAATTGAATTCGGTTCGAGAATTCACTGAACCATGAGCACCTGGGCTATACCTAATCTGTTGTGCGATACAATTGTAATACACACGCAGTATAGTTGTTTTGTTCATATTCATTTGCTTTGTTCATAGACTCAATTGATTCTTTAATTAATAATTTTTATTTTGTTTTTATAATTTAATTAAATTCTTGTTTGTGTGTTCGTTAGTGATATTTTAAGATGTTAAAATGTAGATTCCAAAGAATGTCACAAAGAGTAGTGATTGAATTATGAACCACTTATGAAGATTTATGTAATATATATCAATTAGAGGATACAAAGACTTCGCTACTAGTTTTTTTTTTATTTAAATAGCAAAGATACACTAAAATTAGTGAATTGTTATATTTTATTTAACTTTTGTTTGTTTTATAATTCAATTAAAATATTTTCTCGTCTTTCTAGCATTGACTTACTATCTTACTATGAATTATTGTAAGTTATTGGACCAAATACAGTAAGGGATAGTATTTTTTTTTTTTTTAATTGAAAGTTAAAATTTACATAGGGATATTTTATGATGTTAAAGAATGAACACTAAAGAGTCATAAATTTTAAGTATTTATGAGTTTTTTACTTAATATTTATGTGTTAGTTAAAAATAAACATTTATGAAATAAGTCAAAGAATTAGTATATGTTTTTATCTCCCTCTTCTAACTATAGTGGCTCATGCTTTTCTGTGTCTTTGAAAACTTGTCAAATGGTTTGGCATTGTGATTATAAACTCTGGTCTTTTAACCCAACAGCTCCCAGTTGGGGTTGTGGAAGTGAAAGACATTCAGCTTGTATGGCTACTTTTGAATTCAAAATGAGGTGTAATAAGGCTTTTAAATGGACCAAGCCTTCTGTGAGAATAAGGTATTAGCGTTCTAGCTGTTTCATGAAAAGTAAATTGCATACGATTGTGAAATTATATTTCATTTTTTAATATTAAGCAACTACATGATAAACTAGTACCCTAGCCAAGTGAATGAAGTTTCTCTTGCCTTAAGAAATTAAAAAAAAAAATGTTAAGACCACTCTCAACCCCATCATCTGACTCATTTGGAAGATATCAATATGATAATGAAGATAAATACTGACAAGATCAAAATGTCTATCAAGACTTCTTAGATATTTTTAAAGAGAAATGCTAACATGTAAAATGGGTGTCCATAAATGATTATTCTGATATGAAAATTTCTTTTTTAAAAAAAAAAAAAAGATTTTCGTGTATTTTTAAATAAGTTTCACCAAGTGAGACAAAGATAGCCGCCTTCTAAATCGTAATGCTTCTCTTTGTATTCCTCCATTATCCATCTTATGAATGTATATCAGGCACAGCCTTGCATCTCCCAACCAATTTCCTCCAAAGAGAATAACCAATCCCATTGTTTCAACACAAAACCAGTGCATGAAATGTAATTATAGTGAACAAAATGTAGCTAGTGAGTCATTGTACCTCCTTCAGCATTTTCCAATTTCCTCGTATTGCCCTGTTTATTTAGTTGGAATTAGCCTTAAGAGGGTGTGTTTCAAATCTTCTCTTCAGATTTAATGAAACCAAGATGGAAAGGGAAGGGCTCTGAAGTTAAAGCCCTTGCAGACCCCATGTCAAAGATTGTTTCCCAGCTTCAGTCTTCTCTTGTACAATCCGATTCTCAAGGATTACTGTCGGGTTGCAGTGTTCTTCTTGAAGTAGGAGCAGAGCAAATTGATCTCCTTAATCGTGCATGCTTTGGCAGACCCATTATCACAGCTGAGAAGGATAAGCAATGGGTTCAGTTGGGATTAGAGGAAGCTTTTTACTTGTACCATTGTCTTAAATGCCTTAAGATCATGGGTGAAGATAATTGTTCAAAAAATGAAGAGGAGCTGTGGTTGTGCATGAAATCCAAGAAGGAAAAATTCCCTTATTTTTACAAGGCTTATTCTTGCCTTCGAATGAAAAATTGGGTGGTGAGATCAGGATCTCAGTACGGAGTGGACTATGTTGTGTATCGTCACCATCCATGTTTGGTTCATTCTGAATATGCTGTACTTGTATTATCAGAAGGAGATGAAGATGGCAATGCAAATGCACGACTGAGGACGTGGTCTGATGTTCATTGCACTACGCGACTTTGTGGAAGTGTTGCAAAGGTATTGTTGGTTCTTAGCATTAGTAGAAATGGCCATGGTACTCGTTCTCCTTCGTGTTTGGAGAGATTCACAGTAGAAGAGCGCACGATCACGAGATGGAGTCCAGAGCAGTGTCGAGAGGATCAGAAAATTATTGAAAATGGAAAAACCGGTGAAAAATAGAAAATTACGGGTTCTAGAGGGAAATTCTCACATTGTGTTGGGGGCATAGTTGGTTGTTTGGGTGCCTTTCGTAAAAAAAAAAAATATCACTTGTCTGATTTATTACAATTTTGGAAAAGATTTATAGTTGCCTATCTAAGCATTCTCAAACTATTTTGAAAAGTTCTTGTTTTCTTCTAGATGAAATAGAAGCAAAAATGAAAATGGCTACCATGACATGACTACAAAATTCAGGTCATTGAAGCTTAAGGGTTGAAAGAAATGGTGGTGCTCCGAACCATCTCACTCTGATTTTTTATTTTTCATATTATTGTAGCTTATCAATATTTAAATATTAGTTATTAAACACAGATGATGAGTGTAATCTTGATTATAGAATGAATTATTTTTTATCAATTTTGCAATTCAAGTAGTGTTTGAGAGTATAAATCTCAGAGTTTGAATTTGGATTATATGGATTTAGAAGAAATTCAATATAAAAAAAGCCTCACATAAATGTGAAAATCGTCATTCTTCAGGTTTAATGTTTTTGTTTGACAATTTTGCCCGTTCAATATAATTAACAAAAATTAAAATGCTCATTTATGTATCCTAAAATTTCAGATTTCTATTCATATTTCCTAAACACATGAGGGTGAATGAATCAAAAAATGAAAATGACTAGATAGAATTCGCAATAACACTCATTCCTATTTTGAACTGCAGATGATCTAACTTTGCTTAGGAGCTCAAAATTTAAAGTTCGAATTTGAATTTGTAGATGTTTGAATGCAATATATTACAAAATCGTACTAAATTTGGTCTAAAGTTAGTTAAGTTCAAATCCAGAACTTGAATTCCATGTTGACAAACACACCTTGAGAGAATATAGGTAGTTATAATAAAATCCTTTTTGTAAGTTGTAAGTTGTTAATTGTTTTGGTAGCACATTCAAAGTGTGTTAGGTATGCACTATGCATCAACGCAAAGTCCACCCTTTGTCACACCTCTTATCACCCCTTCCATATGTTTAAACTTCGATGACAACAGAGATGTTTCTTGTTCAAACTTACAAAATGCCCCTAGGTGCACATACCACTTCTACATCACCCTTTAAAGTTAGAGCAATGCCTAGTAGAAAATTAAAAAGAAACAATTTAAGTGTCCGAGAGTATGATTTCCCAAGTATGATTCCTAGTCTAATACAATAGTGTCATGTAAAATTATAAAACCACACTATTAATAGCGTGACACCTGTCCTAGAAGTATGTAATGTTCTATTTGGTAAGAACAAATTTATGGAATAACATTGATCTTTATATTTTTAAATATTTATTCTATAATTTTAATTCCATTCTACTTTCAAACTGTTTCAAGTTCCTTTCCAAGGTCACAAATATTATGTTAAATCCTCTACCCAATAAAATAGTAAGTACTCACGATAAGCACACTACCTCCCTTGAATCCCAAAACCTTGGAGCCCCACTCCTCTTCCGCCGTTATAAGTCATAGCCAAGCCAATTTTGTGAGAAAACCAACAGTAATTGGAAGACTTGAACTTGTTCTGAGAATCAAATCTATGAATCACCAACTTTATAAAGTTCAATGAATAAGAAAATAGAGTGTTTGAGAGTATGAATTTTAAATCATAAATCTGAATTTGAGTAGATTTAGATAAAATTCTATATAATTATTTTATTATATTTTATTCAAATCCACGCAAATTCAAATCCTAACCTTTTCAGCAACAGTTTTCAAAGATGCTAGATATGATATTGCAAGCGTCCATTTTAGTCTTGTGAACTGCAACTCAATAAAAATTACATTCCTGTCTGGGATTTTGCGGTAAATTTAAACCAAACTAAGTTCCACTTTGTTTTTTTCTTCAAAATTCCATGCTACATAAGAAATTCAAAAACAATCCCCATGCAATCGAGCACAGAGAGAGAGAGGAGAGGGAAGGAGGGAGCTATACTAGTCAACAATTTCTCCCTCTTCCTCAGAGCTCTCGAGCTCTTCTCCATTTGGACCCATCTCCCCAACATAGCATTCTTCATTTTTTGCACTCTCCCCATCATTGTTGTCATCAGCATCACAATCCTTGAATTTTTCAATCTGGGCACCATTGCTGAGTTCAGCAACACCCTTCACGGTAAGCAAAGATTTATCTTCAGCCATCTCACCATCATGTCCAGTTTCTCTTACAATAACTGTTGGAAAATTCAAAGGCTTCTCAGGCCAATCTTTGAAGAAAGAATTCACAACCATGAACCTGAAAACTTGCAACAGGCGGCTTTTATCCCTTCTTATATCTGCGCTTAAAAGCTTCTGCAGAAGGGTTGGCTTCTGCGGGTTCAGAGAAGGTGGGTTATGTGAATTCTTCGTGTTAAGTGAATCCTTGTCCATCATTCGCTTCTTTGCAAACCTGCCATTTTTGTTACGCCTTCCTCTTTTATTATGCTTGTTTAGGAATTTCCCCTTCTTAGTTGGCACTTCTTTGTCATCCTGTATTCCATGTCCTTGTTTCTCTGCATCTGACAAATAGTTCTCTGGTATTTCAGGAACTTCAAACCCTAGCTCAGCTTGCTTTGCCAAAATTTCTTTGAGTTGCTGCTACACGGTTTTCAAGTTAGCAATAATTCGCACAGGAAAGACAGATAAGTTCAATAAGAATAACATTGATGTCAAGTTACATGGCTCTTCCCTGGTTCACACATAACTACCCAGTTTCAAATTGCTAAAAATTAGTTCAGTACAAATTCCCCTACTTGGTTGGCATTACACCACCACTATATTTGTTCTTTTGGTACCTCAACGTAAAGATGCAACAGCCTCCACACACAAAAAAATGTACAAGAAAAAAATAAGTAGTATTACAAAGATAAGTCTATAAAAGCTTAGTCCCATTCCAAACATCTTCCCAAACATGAACAGTGGGTAAAGTAATAAAAAACCATGAGAAACGAACATCCAAGTATTTGCATGCACAGATCCCCTAGCAGCCCACCTGTTTGGTTGAAGACCATACATAACCAATAGCCTTATGCCAATGAGAAACAAGCCCCAAAGGGAACTCACTTTTAATACAAACACATTGTCTCATTGTCAAGAAGCTATACTTCCAAATTCTGGTTAGATTCCAAGTTTTCCCTTAACTACAGAAAGCTTATGGACAGAAGGAAAAAGAGGAGAAAGGAAAAGGGCTGCAGCAAAGTGCCAATGTAGTACATTCTGCGTTTAAAGCAATGAACATTCTGGAATTTGAAGACCTAAAAAAATCCATACCCCGGGATTTTTGTATAATTTTTCCATTATAGTGGATTGATCTGATCAATGAAGTAGTGAAGGCTACTTTTCAGTGGACTAGTAATCAACAGAACATTGCCTAGCAGTACAATAGGATAGTACAGATTATGCAAAACTAACATAAGGTCTTTCCATTAAATGCCACAATCTAGCATTTATCATCTGTTTTTCCTGATGTAGAGTAAATCAGTGTACCTGACGTCGCAATTTAGCCTCTTTGTCAACGACCTCGGAGTCTGCTAGCTTGTCCGACAACTTCTGCAGGACAGAGTCAATTAATCAGGAAATCTATATTGACATGTATAGGAAAAAATGGACAGCATGTACAACAGAATGTTGAACCTGCTCTATATTGGCTTTTGATGGGTAGTTCTTCTTGCGCTCTTCTCGCCACTGTTGGATTTCTTGCTTTGTGTAGTTTAAAAAAAGAGATCTTCATTCAAGAGGCAACAAAAAATACAACATGCACAATTGTAAGAGATAACTAATCAAAGTGAGGAAAAATAGTTCAGACTTCAGAATAGAAAGAGCAATTTTTCGCCTCAAAACATCATAGAAAACAAGGCATCAACACTACTGGTTGAAAGAAGCAGACACATTACCATATTGACGGCCTATACTTTTTCTTCATATTATAATCACATTTGTCAATATGAAAGTAAAATAAATAAAATAAGTCCAGGGGAACAGCCAAAATTTTGAGGTAAGACATCATGTTAGTGATGTCTCGCATTCAGACCCTCAGATTAGCAGAGACAAGAGTACGGGATGCAGGATGGACTACCCTCAAGCATCTAGCTTAGGCCCAGCAGGCATCCCAAAGGACTAAAAGGAGCAAACAAAAAAGTAGAGCTTTTCAGTGTCCCATGAAAATGAACTCGATTGGGTTACGATATTTTGAAAGACATGCAACTTCACAAGCTGGACAAAAAACAAGTCATCACCACAATAATCCAGAAAAGAATAATCCAATATAAATAACATTATCAACCAAAAATACTAATCTTATATTAATGAAGCTCATGAAAATGCATTGTCAACTTAAATTATATGAAGAACCATTTATTAAGCTAAGTAAATTGAAATAATCAAGCCTCTTTAGCGTAAATGCACTTCATAACTTGCAAATCGAATGCTATTTTCAATTAACAAACAATGATTAAATTCTTTCTTATGCAAACTGAAAGCAAAGTAATGCCTAGAAGTGTACATTTTTCTCATCCAGTGCAGATGGTATATCTACAGCAAATTATACTTTACAAGTGTGTGTTGAACAAACAAGAGCTTCTCTTTACGTAGAAAGGGAGAGGGGGGGCAGGGGGGGAATGTGTGGACTGGACCCAGAATTACCTTTTCTGTTCTGTCCTAGCTTGGTTGGCAGTTTTAGCAAGGCCAGCTTCACCTGACCTGTCATTCTTAAGCCCTGTTTGGAATTTTAAGATAAAGAAAATCAAAAGACAATAATAATCAACCATAAAGTAGTATAAAGTATTTTAAAAAATATTGGCTAGAACAACTGCAATACATGGGGTGCAGTGTGTAAGAGATGAAAATGAAGTCAACCACTAGGAAATGCCTGGAGCCCATGCCAGGTGATACGCAGGTGAGGTGGCAATGGAACATCATATATTATACACGCCCTGTCAGCTATCGCACACACACATGCACAGAGTGCAAAGGGCTTCATTTGGAGAAACAATTTAATGGAATTTCTTGAGTTTCTTAAATTTGATTGATTGGACTCCTACACACATGACAGTGTGACAAGAATAATAGATGAATTTCTTGCCAATCAACTAAAAGCTTCTTTAATGGTTCTGAAAAGGTCCAGCATTTTTATTATTTTTTTATGGTTCCCCACTTTCCCTCTTTGCTCCATATAGCAGGGAAAATCCTACTCAATATATAACTTTTTAATTTAGAAAGGCTAAAATATCTGCATATGGGATGAGTACAAACATCTTTGTATTTATCCTCAATCACACACTCACTAAGCACCAATTTTATTAATTCAGAATCACACACACTAATGATTGTCAATATGCCTTCAGAAGCCCATGCAAAGGCACTTATCCGAGGTACCTTTGCAAGAGAGAAGCAACACCTTAAAATCAAGCATGAATTGATGAATAATGGGAATTAAAAAATAAAATAATAATACCTTAACAATATGAACAATAACAAAGCATCTTACAGATATGCATGTGAAACAATAAAGTTATGTTTGATTCACAGAATATCGATTCCTACAAATAGAATGGATTAAGAACAGTGTAATAAAAATTGCATAGGGAAGTATAGTTTAGAAAAAAATTCGATGTACAAAAGCTTGTGTTATTCCATCCAACATGGAATAGGACAGGAATAGATATTCCCATGGTGAAATTTGGGAATAGCATTCATTTTTCTATTTCGTGTTCTGGATTCAAGAAAATTTTTACATTGTCATTTTCTTTATAAAGACAACATGTCTTTTATTATAAAGGGGACACTGGCAGGAATCCTCTTGGGCACACATTAGCAGCAATGGTCTAACAATACGCTGCCCTTCTCCCTCCATCTGTTGACCTTGATGATTTGAAGAAAAAGATGTCAAATGAGGCTTCAATGCCAAAACCTACCCACAGCATGGACTGGAAAGGACTCATCAGACCAGATTCAGTTTCAGTGCCTGAACCTGAGCTGGCCTACTACAAACCAAAATTTCAGAATGGAAAGATACTGATTGACCCACCCACTCCATTTTCAAGTTATTGATAGATCAGAACCCTTCAAACTACTTCATCCCCAAGGCTTTCCCTTAAAGCAGACCTCATGAAAGCCTTTGATTCTGTGCACTGAGACTTCATCCTTGGAACTCCTCAAAACCATTGATAGTTGACACTCCTGCAAATTTCATACAATGATCAAAGAAAGAATGCATCACCACTCCAAGCTACTCTCTCATCCTTAATGGCTCCACCAAGGAATTCTTCAAAGGTCAAAAAGGTATTAGGCAAGGTGAACCCATCTCACCATACTTGTTATGGTGATGGAGGTCGTATCCAGACTGCTGCAACAAGCTGTACTAAAAGGCAAACTATCTTTTCACCCCAAATGCACCCTCGCTAATATATGCTTTGCAGACAATATTCTATTCTTTGCAAAAGGGGATATTGATTCAGCTACTAGCATCCATCATGTCCTTGATCTATTCTACTACCTTTCTGGTCCCAGTTGCAAACCTCTTAAATCAGAGTTGTTTTGTTCAAGTATATCTCAGATTCCCTCCAGAAACAAATTTCCAGCAAGTTGGGCATTCCATTGAGTCCCTGCTCCCTGTCACCTCGGGTTACCTCCAGTAACTAAGAAGATCTCTAGGACAATATTGCAATGAATTAATTGAAAATATCTCAGCCAGAATCTTCTACTGGACAAATAAATACCTATCATATGCTGGTAGGCTTGAACTTATCACATCTGTCTGCAGTCCATACGCAGCTACTGAGCCTCCACTAGGGCTGTTGAAAAATATTTGAAAACTGGACTGATCCAAAAATCCGACCTGAACTGAACCGAAAAATCAGTTAACCAATTTGTATGGTTTGGTTTTGGTTGATCTTTTTTATGATTTTCAGTTATTGGTTCAGTTTCATTTTTTAATGTCTATAAACTGACGGTTACCCCAAACCAAAAAACCGATATATGTATTTCTTTACAATATATATTACTACATTTATTATATAACAATATATAGTTACAAAATAGCATGCACAAATATTCTTGGGTGTTTGGGTTATATAAATATAGTATGATTGCATACACTAAATTAAAACTCAAGCAAAAGATCTAATTTACTTTTTTTTTAAAATTATGTTGTGAGAATTGGTTCAGATTGGATAGCCGAAATGAACTGCCAGTTAACCAGAGTATCAGTTACCAATGAGTTTGGATTGGTTTTGGTGAACAAAACTTTCAGTTCTGTTTGGTTTTTAACACTTTGGTTCAGGTAACTAAACCATGAACTCCCAAAAGCTGTTAGAATGGACTAGAAAAAAAAGGTTTAAATCCATCCTTTGGAAAGGAAATGATTGGAACAATCAAGGCTGTAAGGTAAAAACGAAGGATGTCTGCAAACCCAAGGAAGGAGGAGGTCTTGATAGTACCCTTCTATCAGAATTCAGTGACCTCACAGCAATCAAGCTAATCTGGTTTATCTGTACTTCAAAGTCCTTTCTTTGGATTATCTGGATTCATACTCACAGACTGCAAGGCAATAGTTTTTGGTCAACTAAAGCGCCCACTTCCAGCACGTGGATATGGAAGAAGATCCTCAAAACCAGATATAGCAGTATCAAACGTGTAGTAGGGAAAGGTAATTTCACTCACATTTATTTTGATAACTGGCATCCAAATAACCGCTTGCTTGACCATCAGTTCACAACTGAACTTGGATTCTCTAGAAATGCAAAAATCATGGAAATAATCTTAAATGGAAGATGGCTTTGGCCTAGAAGAGCTTCCCCAAATGTCCAACAAATGCAATGAACCCGAGCAATGAGCCCTGCCCATCAAATGATGACTCCACATGCTGGACTCTCACCTCTCTGGAGAATTCACTAATAAATAAATCGGCTCAGGACTCAATACACAGACACAGTCCCATCACTCCTTGGCCTAAAATTATCGAGACCAAACACAGGATTCCAAAACATGCATTCATGGTCTGGCTTGCCCTCCAAAACAAACTGGTTGCTCTAGAGAAATTGGCTTCCTGGGACAAAACACAAGCAATTCTTGCCTCCTTTGCAACTCTTCAACAGAAAGCTGCAAACACCTTTTCTTCACATGCTCAGCTACCAAGGAAATCATCAACAAAGTCCAAGCAGTTTTCAAATAACCAGTCTCATTGCAGGACTGGTATAGGTCAACAAATTGGCTTAAACACCTTGATGATTCCCCAACTGAAGAAACCCACAAGTTAGCAAGGTGCTACACCATCTACCACACATGGAAGGCCAGGAACAAACTCCTTAGTGAAAGAACAGAACTCGGTGTATAGAGTTAATCTCCCAACAAGCCATCCAAGACGTTAAAGCTAAATGCTGCTACTAAATGCTGCTAAAAAAAAAGGAAATTTCTGTTTTTTTTGTAAATATCTTGCGTGTTTTTTATTGTCCATTTATATCTCTCGAATTTCCCCTTCTTGGCTTAATAAGATTTTTACCTTTTTTTCCAAAAAACAGAACACATATTTTGTTAGCTGTCAAGTTCTCATATTATGACCATTTTATTCCTAAAAATAGATATTCCATGAACCAAATGCAACCTTATGGAATGCCTATCCCACTCAAAATAGAGAGCAAAAGTATTTGGACGTAAAATCAAATTAGGCTGCTCACCTCTAGGAAGGAGAAAATTTTCAATTTAAGCCAAGCAGTCTATCTGTTAGTCATGTGAGGAACTGGAATTTTTCTTTTTTTGGAACCAAGCAGGTCGGCGCAGAAAAAAATATCAAGATGTGGAGGAATTCTTATTGCTTTTGATACAGAGAACAAACACACATACTGCCTAAAGGAATAATTGGTATGAACCCAGTTTCTTGAGCGTTAAACCAGTTCAGAAGTGCAAGAGAAGTGGCAATACAAACTCAAAATGCAAGCCACCGCACATATATCTATTTAGACTATTGGATGTATTTCGAATAAAAGGCAACACATCCTGTAGAACTTCTGACATATTCAAGATTCTAGTATAAGTATACAACCTTAAATAACAGTGGTTTCTCCAACTTAAAATGCATGAAGAAGATAGACACATTTCTAACTGCATTAATAAAAAGAACACCAGGCTTCTTGAAACAATTCCTAAATTAGTGCTTCACCATCATCAAAGACAACTATAAATCCGAAACAGTTAAATGGGTGGCCTATTAGCCATTAGAAACATATAGTACAAAAATAAAGCACAAAACTAGTAATCCTATTATAAGGAATTACTGGGATTCTCTCCATTCCAAATGCCTCATTTGGAAAGATGAGTTGCCATAGTCCATTCAAGTCCTTAAAAGATGAGTCAGAACAAAGTTATCATCTGAATGGGAACTTAGTTTTGAAACATAAATGAGCTCCCCAAACCAAGTCAATAGACCAAGCATCTTACAGCATCCTCTTTTTTACATTTCTTCTATTTTTTTTAAGTTTAAACCTTTTTTTTCCATTTCATCATCAATGAACACATATTAAAAAGTAATCACGTATTAAGGTGGATGAATGGCATGATGCCAAAAGATAAATTAAAGAATGAACATATTGGCAATTAAAAATAAGGGAAGGGCAGGTCAAATGGTATGGTTTGGGCATCTGCAATGCAGGCCAAATAGTGCACCAGTGAAGAGGAGTCAACTAGTCATAAATCATAATTAGTGGCAATAGGAGTAGGGTTAGACCTAAAATAACTTGGAATGACATAATGAATAAGGATTTAACATCCATCAAATTGTTGGAGGAAATTTCCCATGATCACATAAATGGCAAAAAACAATTCATGTAGCCAACCCCACCTAGTGGCTTAAGGCTTGGTTTGTTATTGTTTCATTGAAATTGCCCATGATCATGCAAATTGGCAAAAGAACAATTCATGTAACTGACCCACTTAGTGGGACTTAAGGCTTGATTTGTTGTTGTTGTTCCCTAGAATAGGAACAGGAGTGTGGTATGGCACATGCTCTACCATGTGGAACATTAAGGGTCTATTTATATAGATATATTGGTCAAAAATATGTAATGGCACTTTTATATTTTGGGGGAGGGATGTTGAAGTGTTTCAAAGTCTAGAAGAGATTTTCTTTTGAGAAATAGATTAATAATGAGTAAAAATAGAATAATAATGTGATATTTTCCACGTCAACTAATAAAAAATATGTGATGTGAAAAGTATTGTCTTAAAACTTTGGATCGTTAGATTTAGCATTCTAGAACAAAAATGTACCGCATTGCAGGTCATTTATACCAATACGAAATTCACTAGGGTGTTATCATTTTCTAGTAACCATGGTGGCAATATTTCTTTCTTATGCTTTGAGTGGCCCCCAATCAAAGGTAGCCGGTCGTCTTTTACATGCCATGCCAGTGCATCAAACCCCATATCCTATGTTGGTACTACCATTGTTTCTAAAGGATTCAGAAAAACCTAAAACTCAGTAGCAATGAACTAAACAACAAACCTTTTCCCCCATTTTTATTAGAGAAGCCAAAGGTCCCAAACCTTCCCTTTGAGTTTTGTTTATGATGAATGTGGGACTTCTGCTTGCTGCAAAAGGTTGAACTCACTGTAAATCACAAGTCACTTGTCCAAAGCTTTTAAAGGAAGTACAAAACAAAAGCAAGAAGTAAAAAAAACATACCCCCATTGTGGCGCCTCTCTTCGATTTCTTGTGAAGTTCTTTCTTGGAAAGTTCTTCCAGTGGGAACCTGAAACCTTAGTTCCACTATCTTTGACAGAATTTCCCTGCCACAATCAACGAATACTTGAATTGGCCACAGTGATTGAAGTGCAGAATGTGTTTGCTAACCACAAATGCTTTACATATGCTGTAGGGAAAGCACTCAATACTTACATGCAGAAAACCATCCTGAACAATTTCTCACAGGATTATGGTAACAAGACAACATGAACTAAGAGGAGCCCCTCCTCATTATGACAAGGAGATTGGGGAGGTTCTGGCAAGTAGCAGTACAAGAGAAATCACCAGGGGAAGTGGGAAGTCAGTGCATACTTCTCATAAGCTTAAAACAGTTGAGGGCGAAGTTAAGGGCCAGTGTCATAAGCTTAAAAAGCGGAGTGGAAAGCAACCGAAAACTGACCCAAAAAAATAAATCTTTAAGGAGTCAATGAGAAACGCAGGATGTAGTGACATTTGAACTCAAATATCTCCTTTAACCCACCCCAACCCTCCGCCACCTAAGCCCAGGCCTTAGGGGCAAGCTGTAGACTCATAATAAGGTTTCAGACGTTCATTTAAATGAAAGTCAAATGGATAAGTTCCATAGGCACCCATACCGTTCTTGACTTTTGACACCTTGTACTACAGGTGATTCTATTTTGACACTGTTTTGCCCATTGGTAGTGTTGAATCAATTCAGTTTTGGCTGGTGGAGTCAAATTCAATTGCTTTTAAACATTCTTACTCACAAAGTTCACTCTTTACTTATAAACATTAATTTTCTAAATTCTGACAGGCGAATTGCCCCCACTCAGGTCAATGTGGCTCTGCCACTGCAAGAATTGTTACCTATTGGCTATTACCATCATGTTTAGAGTTGGTCAGGCCATACAAGTCACAAGAACATAGTTTTCTCAGGGAACCTGTGCTTCAGAAGTTTGTCGATGAATCAACGGTAGTAAGGATGCAAAGTAACTATTTTTTTCTGGATGCCATGGTGGAGAAGATTAGTAGGAATTTGGTTGTGCAAATTGTCTCCAATAATAAAAGGGGTCTTACGGAATCCACATTTTCATGTTTGGTTATCAAGGAAAGTGAAAAAGAAAATAAAAAATATTCCAAATCTATGAACAAAAATTTGGTTTCACACACCATTGATATTTGTTTTTCCTAATTTTTAGTCATATTAAAACAAATTTTCATTTTTGATAGTATTTTATATAGAAGGAAAATATAAGGGTAAATAAGTTTCCTCCTTATTTTCTTCCTTTTCTTTCCCAAACAAAATCCTTGATTCAAACGGATTCTTAAAGAGAGAGAAATTCCATTGAGAGAGAGATGTACAAGGCAGAGGATACTCCTAAGGTACAAAGGAAATCAAGAAGAAAAAGAACAATAGAACAGCATAATTCTAACCCTCGCTGCCTCCCCACCTTTCCTGGAACCACAATTTGGTTGCACGTACAGATTTGTGGGTCAATAGCATTCGGGATCCATGAGGGTCATAATCCAAATACTCAAAAGTGAAGACCCAGATTTGTTAACCATTTTCAATTAAAAAATCATACAATAATATATAGTAGTTTCAAAATCGTATGAAAATATTCAAGACGCTGCAAAGCCGGCCATGAAGAGGGAAGAGGGCTTCCTGTGGCTGCAAAGCCTGTGAAGTGAGGGAGAGAAGAGGGCATCCTGCTGCTGCAATGATGGATGGATTCAAACAGGCAGAGAGAGAGAGAGAGAGAGAGAGAGAGAGAGAGAGTATATTAAACTATGATACAATATGCTCTTGTATATTATATGTTCCATCCTAAGTAAACAATTCAAAAAAATATCGCAATCTGACATAATATACCGACTAATCAACCGAAACAAGTGATTCATGAGTACCACTATGCTAACTAAGCCTAGCCCCCAAGAACCATGTACATCTTGAGTAGCATAAACCATTCCTTCTTCTTCTTCTTCTTCTTCTTCCCCTCTCCTCCTCTGTATCTCTCGCACATTTTCTCAGGGCTGCAAACTCATGATGCTGTCCTGCATCATTATCACTGTCAAACACATAAACATTCAGGGATAAAGCATTTAAGGCTGCCTGCTGCCTACTCCGCAGCAGACTGTTGGTGCCCTAAAAAGGATTGCACCAAATAAATACCTTAACCTTGGAAGAAACCTTGGGGATGTTGCGTATCATTGTCAAAATTTATTAAAATGAAAAGAAAAAAACGAAAACTGAAAACCAAAAACAAAAACTAAAAACTGAAAACCAGCAACTTTGGTTAATATTTCTAAAACTAAATCAAATTAAAAACTTGATGGAATAAATACTCATTTTTGTTCTTAAATCAAATAAAAATTAAAAATATGATTATAAAAAAATATAAATTAAATATATTGTAAAAAAATTATTATTATTAAAAATTAAAAATACATTAAAATTTTATTATTACTATGATAGAATAAAAATATTATAATAAAGACATAAATTATTATATTTCAAAACTCAATTTTAGTGCTACAAGAACAAGAAGCCTCTTGTTGCACATGACAATTGAAAAATAGTAAAAATATTTTCAGATGAATTTATTATTTTATAGAAACTATGTGAATATTTATATTTTAATCATATTTTAAATTCACATGATCATCTAATTTAGATTTCTAATTAAAAATTAGTTATAAAGTGAATGATTTAATTCACAGAAGTTTTTTGGATATTAAAGTATTTTGGCAATAGGTTGCCCAAACAACAAAAAAAATAAAATCTGGTTTTCAGTTTTTTCAAGAAGAGCCATCAATCGACAACAAAAAACTAGCAATATAAGCAAAGGCACTTAATCCATTTCTTCATTGTACAGAAATGAAAACAAAAACAAAAACAAAAAACAGAAATGATACAAAATAGGCTCTTAGCTGTCCAAATATGATCTACAAGAGAAGAAGACAAGGAAAAACAAATCATGCGGTTAAAATAGGCCCCCAAGCCATCTACAATTCACACCCTTTAATCCCTTCTGAAAGTAGGCTGAAAGCCATCTAGCAAATCAGGCAACAAAGAAAGCTCAACTGCTCTCAATTATTGAGAGTTCTACAAAATTTTAAATCCCAAGAAATAGACTCCCTTAACAATCATAAAAGAATAGATGGGTGCATTTTTTAACAAGGAAATCCTATAAAATGAAGGAGAAGAGAAAAAAAAAATGCTTCTCCCACTGACAGGTCCTCCTAAAACCGTACACAAAAGCCATCAATTATATTTAATAGAAGGAAAGAACAAGGAAAAGACGTGCCAAGTAAATTTCCAAGGGCACTCATGAGTATATTAATTATTAACGAAGGCATTGTGTATATTGTTGCATCGAAGGAACTAAATACAAATTAAAAGCACTACACTCTTGTGGGGCAGAGCTAGGATGTGCAAAGTGTAATATTGTTAGGGCAGAGGTAAAAGCTAGGGACAAAATTCTGAAGCAAAAAGGAAAGACCAGTACTAGACAGTTGGTATGGAACAAGCATAAAGCTCATTCTACACAAATTTAACTATATTACAAGTGCAAAGTATGATGTCTGATGCCAAGAAAAATATTTCCTTAATTTATAATCGTGGGCGGGTGGCTGATTACATGTAAATCCATACTGCAGATTTATTACATCAAAGAAAAACAATATTTACCAGCAATTCCATCACTTTGAAGAATACTATCAAGCAGGAAGGTCGAAGGGCAATGTTCCTGCAGAATAATTGGGTAAAATGGAAGACCTTAATGGTAGGCCTCTCTCTCTATTTATAATATGTGTCTAGTACAATACAATGACCATAATACTCTTACTAACTTACACTTACTAACATAACTCTTAACACATACTAACAATGCTAAATGACGCAATAACCATTAACACTCCCCCCAAGCTGGAGCATATATATCAATGCTCCAAGCTTGTTATAGAAGAATTTCACATGAGCACCTCTCGAGGCTTATAGTGAATAAATCAGCAAGCTGAAAATCAGACTTCACATAAGTGGTTGTAATGAGCTTTTGTACAAGTTTCTCTCAAACAAGGTGGAAATCAGAGCTTTGTCCGCTCATGGAAGAGCGGATTGGACACAATATGAATAGCAGCTCAATTATCACACATCAACTCCACAGACTGAGAATGTGGAAAACCCAATTCTTCCAACATGTTCTTCAACCAAACAAGTTCGCATCTAATGTGAGCCATAGCCTTATGCTCTGACTCAACACTTGACCTAGCCACCATTAATTGCTTCTTACTCTTCCAAGAAACCAAATTACCACCAACAAAGAAACAATACCCGATTGTGGATCTTTGGTTCGAAGGCAACCCAGCCCAATCTACATCTATATGTCCCTGGATATGAGTGTGATACCGATTCTGATATAAGAGACCTCGCCCTAGTGCACCTTTTTGAGATACATCAAAATGCAAGTTACTGCATCCTAATGACTTGTTCTTGGAGAATCGAGAAATTAACTCACAACACTTATTGTGAAATATATATCTAGTCGAATGACTGTGAGATAATTTAACTTTCCAACAAGTATCCAGTACTGTCCTTGGTTAGGCAACAAATCACCCATGCCTGGCAGTAACTTACTATTGGGATCCATGGGTGTATCAACAGATTTGGACCAACAACCCATTCTCATCTAAAAGATCAAGAGCATACTTTCTCCATGACAAGACCATTCCCATATGAGATCTTGATACTTCAATACCCAAGAAGTACTTCAATGGTCCCAATCCTTGGTATGAAATTTAGTATGTAGGAAAAGCTTTAGATCTTGGATGCCTTGATCATCATTTCCAGTAATCACAATATCATCCACATACACAATACACAAAATCTTGTCAGATGGAGTATGACAATAAAATACGGAGTGATCCACTGCATATCATTGGAGGACAAATTCAAGTATGACAACACTAAATCGACCAAACCATGCTCTCGAGGACAGCCCTAAACCATATAATGATTTCTTGAGTTGACACACTAAACCCAAATCCCCCTGAGTAACAAACCCAAGTGATTGCTCCATATAGACCTCCTCCTGAAGATCAACATGTAGGAAAGCATCCTTCACATCTAACTATGCAGATACTAATGGCAAGTAGTGGCTAAGGAGATAAGCAAACGTGCTGAAGCAAATTTAGCTACTAGAGAGAATTTGTCTGAATAGTCCAAACCATACATTTGAGTATATCCCCTAGCAACAAGACGGGCCTTCAAGTGAGCCACGGAACTATCAGGATTGACCTTCACAATGTACACCCAACGACAACCTACCACTGACTTATTAGGAAATAAAGGTACCAACTCCCAAGTATCTCTATCCTATAGTGTATGCATCTCTTCAATCATTGCATTCCTCAAACTAGAATGGGACAGAACTTCATAAATATATTTTGGAAGAGCAATAGAAAACTCAAGTACTAACAAAACAATAATATGAGGGTGACAAGAAATCATAACAAAAAAAACTAGACATTGGATATTGAGTACAACTACATTTACCTTTTTGAACAACAATGGAAGGATCAACATCTGGGGAAATAGGATCATCAAACAAGGGAAATAGAGGTGTAGAAGTAGAAGCTAGTGGAGGCTCTCCCCCCTCGAGTCCTCATGTGTATACCTGCAAATTGGGATCGACGAGAAGGACTCAAACTAAATGAAGATGTAGGAGGATTGGGCAAAAATATTTTTAGGATCTAGAAGGCAAGGCAAAGGAAGGGACTCATTAAGGTCAACAAAACCCAAGGAATCAAAGTAGTATAGAGTAGACTCAAAAGAGGTGACATCAGTAGAGACAAAATAGATGCAAAGTTTAACTATAACATCAATATCCCTTTTGAGTATAGGAATAGCATAGAAAAATACATTTAATAGCAGAAGGAGCCAACTTATCCATTGTCGGAGTTAATTGATGGACAAAAGACACACAACTGAATATACGAGGAGGATTGGAGAACAAAGGGGCCTTAGGGAAGATAGTTGAATATGGGATTTTACCATCAAGGACAGAGGATGGCATTTTATTAATGCGAGAGCAAGAAGTGAGCACAGCGTCACTCCAAAAAACTTTGGGGGCATTCATTTAATACAGTTGGGTAGGAGTAACATCAAGAATATGTCTATTTTTCCATTCTACAACTCCATTTTGTTGTGGGGTGTGGGCACAAGATGACCGATGGATCAAATCAAAATTAATCATATAATTGAATTGGATACTTAAGTATTCCTTAGCATTATCACTAAAATCATTATTTGAGAGCAAAAGGGACAAAAGATATAAAACAACTCAAAACAATCTTTCATTAAACATAACCAAGTCATTCTGGAGTAGTCATCAACAAATGTAACAAAGTATTGAAACCCCAATTTCGACGTGACACTACTAGGACCCCAAACATTAGAAAGGACGTCCATAGAAGGACTATTTGCTTGTTTGTTGACCCAAGAAGCAAAGGGAACATAACGATGTTTTCCTAATTGACATGACTCACACTCAAGACCAGATACAGAACTCAAGCTAGGAACTAGTTGTTTCAAATTGTCCAAGGACAGATGACCAAGGCAACAATGGATTTGAAGTTGTATAGCAATGGCTATGCAGGCTATGGGAGAAGAGAGCAACTCAAAGTCGTAAAGTCCATGAATCTCATGTCCTGTGCCAATTGTCTTCTTCGTCTTCAAATCCTAAATAACAATAGAATCGAGAAAGAAGGTCACAGAACAATTTAGTGCCTTTGTAAGCTTACTAACTAACATGAGATTGAAAGGGGACTTAGGAATGTACAAAATAGAGGAAAGAGATATGGAGAGATGTTGGTGAAACAATCGGCGCTCTGATACCAATTGTCAGTACCAAGTATGCACAGCATAAGATCTCACACAAACTCACGAAACAATCAATGGAACAAGCAAGGCAAGCCCTCGATGATGAACTATACTAAACAAGCAACCACTCAACAATGAGAATAAACAAAAGCAACAATCAAAGACACAAGAGTTTACATGGTTCGGAAATTTGCCTACGTCCACGGAAGCAGTGACTGATTTTCCACTATCACAAGTGAAGCTTACAAAGCTTACCCAACTGGGTTACATAATATGATTATTATAGTAATCCTATGCATACAGAAGACTTCTACTATATCTAATCTGTAACAATCTCCCAAAGGAAAATCCTCCAAAAACTCTCAATCTACTAATCTCCGATTCGAAAATCCATGACGACCGCCAGCGTAACCTTCGACGGTTTGCCCTCAAAGTGGCCATCCTGCAAACCTCTCTTTGTTCCTCGCTTCACGATACTTTCCTCGGTGTATGCATTCCACTCAGAGTATGAGTCACATCCCCAACAATCTCCACTTTGACAAATATTCACCACTTAGGAAAAATTTGAAAGCATAACCCCGCTGCTCCACCCGGGCCAGTGGATTGGGACCACCTCTTGTATAACACCTAGAGACATAAACCAAGTTCAAACGACGCTTGAACTTGTCCATGGTAACAGGAACTCCACCAAACTGAACACCCAGCTCCTTGAACGATCCTCTAAACCACAATGCTACCTTGGCAACCTCAGCCACTACCAAGTACTAGGATCCTAACTAGTGCAACCTGAGACGGTAACCTAGACTTCCAACAATTAGGCCTTCCCACAACATACCCCTTTATAAGCCTCCTGTCATCCAAGTCTCCTGTGTAGTCTCCATCCACAAACCTCACAACTGACGGATCACTCTGTTGCCCACCAAAGTACCCCACTACACAAGCGTAGGAAACCTTTGACACGTCCCGAACAACACCGTCCGTCCTTGAGTATTAAGCGGTAGATTGTTTACTTTGATTCACGAACGGTGTATCAGTGACCGGTTTAACATTAACTATGCTAAACCTCTCCAACACCTTATCCACGAAACCACCCTGAGATAACTCCAATCACCCTGCAACTATGACTATAAAGTCACCCTGAGATAATCCCAATCTCCCTGTAACTTTATCCTTGCAAATCTCCAACCCAAGAATACTCTTGGGCAGCACCCAAAACCTTCATGTCAACTTCCTTTCTCAAGAGAGTCCCTAACTGATTTACCTCAGTCGAAACCTTCCCAGTAATTGGCATGTCACTCACATAAAACAACAGAATAATTGCCCACTTGCATCCTATCTCCCTCTCCCCCTCTGGCAGTTCCACCAACCCCCTCCCCCCCCCACCCCAGGCGTCTGATTCTTATACAGTAACTCCATCTCCTCCACCATAGCACCTATCCACCTACCCTTCTCTTGGCCGGGCACTACCTCCTGAAAGGTAGTAGGATCCTTCCTGGTAGTAATGAATGCATAAGACATCAAATCATCAAATTTATAGCTGGGCGGTGGCTTAATAGTGCCTCTGACCCCATTGTGATCCTGCTGTTCTCTCGAACTTGAATTCCCTGCATTATAACCAATGTCATCTCTGCCCTGAGTTTGAAACTCCTCTTACATCGCAATCTCCTTTCTGCTCCAGTTTATATTGTGATAATGCAAGTCTCCTGAGTTGGAACTCCCTGCACTTCTGCCTTGAGTCTCCAACTCCACCTGCACAACATGCTCGTTGCTACTGTAGCTTTCTGGCACCTATTTCTCTTCATCTACCTAAGTACGCTGTCCCATGGCTTTGACCCCTAAAACCATAACTCCACCAATCGCCACCCTGTTTGATCACCCAGCTTGAACCCATCTTTCTTATATACTAGAAAGATGTACCGTCCAGACATCACACCAAGCCTAGATCCCACCTCACTAGAAACGTGCACGGCTGGACCTCCAAACTCTCTCAAACCAGAGAAGTCTACCGCATAACCTGTCCAAGCCTCTCCTGCAACTCTCCCATCTAGTGATACCTTTGGCGATCGATTAATTGAAAAACACGTCATACTCGCTAATTTTACCAAGAAGTTCCTTGCAAGCTCTGCATATACCATGTCATGCTCACAAAACTACTTGAACGCCAGCACACTCGGCTCCAATATTTGACTTGAGGAACTCTCTCCCGATCTGGTACTCCACCTCAGCCACAAGTTACACCTGCAAAGTTGTCCAACTTGTGCCGCATGAGATACCCCCAGGCCTTTTGTGATAAGTACTCATGTCCAACCTGTGATGCTACCATTACTAGTCCCTAAACATCCATAACAATGTAGTTAAGAATACCCTTCGTTTTGTGTGTGGTTGTGTTACACAAAACGGTATTATTTGACTCAGAACTGTCACCTGCAACTCCACCTACAACTGTGTTACCCAGCAATGCATAGAGATTCCGTGCTATCCTATGTCCCTTCATCACCATCAAGACGCCTTCACACACCTTCATTATCCCGCCTTCAAACTTGTAACTATACCCGTTACAATCCAAAGTGTTCAATGATATCACATTCTTCCGTAGATCAGGTACATTCCTTACACCACATAACGTCCTTACCACACCATCATACATCTTGATCCTGATATCCCCCATTCCGACAACTTTGTAGACAGCATCGTTTCCCATCAGAACAAAATCAAAACTCACCAATCTGAAAGTGGTGAACCGGGCTTTGTTGGGCATCATGTAAAAAGAACATCCCGAGTCTAGGATCCAAGAATCCGTGAGGCGTTCTGAACCTGATGAAACAAAAAGCATCTTACAATCACTGCTCCCTGAGTCCCCTTCTTCCACTACATTAGTAGATTTTGACGAACCCTCTTGAGTTTTCGCTTTCCGCTTCTCCTAGTTCGAACATTCCGATTTTATGTGCCTTAGTTTTCCGCACTTAAAACAGACAACATCCTTCCTCCTCCTGGACTGCGATTGAGTTTTATTACCACTCAATCCGCTCGAGGACTTGCCTCTCCCACGATTTTGATTACCCTTCATCACGAGCCCTTCACCATGTGAACCCTCATCGCTGGTCTTCTTCCTCTGATGGAACCCTAGCAATGCACTCGTGATGTCCTCCAACTCTAGGGTTTCTTTCTCCCAAGTCAACGTCATAACCAGATTCTTGTACGTAGGCGACGTAGGTAGGGAATTCAGCAACATCGACACTTTGTCCTCTTCCTCAAACTTCACATCAACTCGCCCCAAATCACTAATGATCTGATTATATGTGTTGATGTGCTAAGCCAAGTCTGAACCTTCTGCCATCTTAAGCCAATATAATTTTTGCTTAAGATATAACTTGTTCGTCAATAACTTGGATATGTACCAGCACTCCAGTTTCAGGCAAACCGCCGCTGGCGATTCCTTATCCATGACGTGGTACAACACGTCATCGGCTAGACATAACTTGATAGTGGACACCATGGTTTTAAATAACGGCCGTTACATAGCGTAACGGCCGATACGTAACGGAAATCGGAAGCCCCGAAACCGATACGGGCCGATAATGCGGTTCGGAAAAAATTCACGGCCGTAACGGCCGTTACGGAGGCGTAACGGCACGTAACGGCCGATTCTCCAACGTTACACTTCGTAACGTCCGTTACGGACCGTTACATGGCCGACAGTCGCAGATTCGCTGAAGGATTTCTGCTGCAGGTAGCAGGCAACAGCGCTGCTTTCCCCCTCCCCAGTCCCCACACTCATCTGCCATTCAAAGGGTAAAATGGAAAGTTACAAACTGACCTTGAAAATTTGTTGGCGCCTGGCGGAAGCAATAAGAAGGCTTCGAAGCCTGAGAGTGAGCACACCGAGGCTACCGAGCAGATCTACTCATCTTGCAGTTCCAGCAACTTGGCGAGTCACCAGCGACGGCGAAAGGTCTGCAGCAGCTCCGCCAGTCGTCGCAGTCGGCACCTTCCTCCGCCAGTCGTCGCAGTCGGCACCAGCCAGCCTCTCGTTTTAAGCTTCGGAGGCTCGGAGCTTGGCGTCATCTCTGCTTTGTGCTTCACAGTTCGCAACCTTCGCTCCTTCGAGCTCCTTCGAGTTCCCTCGAATCCCTCCCCTCTCTCGGTCTGAGTCGACTACCAGGCCCAGCGTATGAGACACTCTAACACTAACACTCAACACCCACAGCACTTTTCATTATGTTTTTTTTTTTTTTAAATTATATTTTGTTGTTCACAGCACTTTTCATTCTGTTTTTTTTTTTTAATTATATTTTGTTGTTCCCACAGCACTTTTCATTATGTTTTTTTTTTTTTTTAAATTATATTTTGTTGTTCCCACAGCACTTTTCATTCTGTTTTTTTTTTAAATTATATTTTGTTGTAAAATAGGTTTGTTAAATTGAATTAAAAAAAAAAGTAATTTAATAGAGTAAAAAATTAGAAATCATTAATAATTATGTAAAATAAAATTTTCTTAATTTATAAATATTTTAATTGTATTATATTTTTTGAAAGATAATTATGAAAATTAATTCCATGACATAGCAAGCAATTATTAATAGTATAATTAATATTTTTTAAGGTTAGTAAATAATTAATATTTACCAATAATAATTGAAGCCTTTTTTATAATAATATTTGAATATCAATAATCCACTACTGCATTCACCATCTAAACAAAGCATTAAAATAATGTATGTACACAAGACATCCATGTGATGGCATTTTATATTATCTAGGCTTAATTGAGCTATATTTTTCACCATTCTTAAAGAATTCTAAGGAATACTCTGCACAATTATTATAATATTTAGTCTTAGGATTTGCCAAATTCTAAGGAATACTCTGCACAATTATTATAATATTTAGTCTTAGGATTTGCCAAACTTATAGAAATAAAATTAATTCATGGCACCAATTGGCTAACATACTATTTATGTCAGCTGGACAAAGTGGTTATTTTGATAAAGAAGATATCATATTCACTCCCATCTATTGAAAAAATATTGAATAATGTTCATATTATAAAATAAAAAAAAATTAAATAACATCTGTCACCCATTTTATGTTACATGTGTATCTACTTGCCATTTCTTGAGTAGGGTGACCCTGTTTATTAATATTTTTTAAGTTTTAATACATCATTTTGACCTTAAATTTAAAATTAGGTAAAATAAATGTTTACATCTATTTTTTGTTTTTAGTTATCAAATAAAGTAAAATTTGATAACTTAATAATAAAAAAATTAACCTAATAGTTAATACATTAATAAATCTGATTTTTACTAATTACTACTGGAATTTATAGAAAAATTTAATTTTAATCCATATACTGAGAAAATGCTTAAATAGTCAATTTGTAATGTATGGATCTCTATTTGTGATGCTATGATGTATATGAAAGTAAAGCAAAAATCTTTTTCACCTGTTAATTTCTTATAGTTATAAATGAAAATAAAATCAAGCTATGAAAAATAATGAAAATATCTTTTTAAAGATAAAGGAATATATTTTTTTTGTAATAAAATATCTAATATTTTATAATTTTGTTTATTTAAATATAAAAATAATAAACATTACTTATTATTTTTAATCAAATATTATACTTTATTTTTACGTAATAAGTATTTAAAATTAGGACTATTTAGTACTTATTATTTAATATTTACTAAATTACTAATTATATTATTCCTGTCATTGTAGAAAGGTTGTAACTTTGTATTTTCTTTATATTTTGTGTAGAGATCATCAAATTAAGTCTATCAATATGTCACGTGATAGAGGAAATGAAAACTTACCTAGTGAGGATATTGGATGGCATTTTGGTACTGCGGTAGACGGTAATAGACATGTTATTATGTGTAAGTTATGTGGGAAGATAATCAAAGGGGGCATTACACGCTTGAAACAACACTTGGCACATAAAAAGGGTCAAGTAGCTGGATGCTCAAATGTGACCACACAAGTAAGAGAACAAATGATGAAACATCTACAACAGTATGCTGAGAAGAAAAGAGATAAACAAAAAAGGCAAGAAGAAGCAGAAGCCCAAATTAGAGGAGATTTTGAGAATTTGAGCGATGAAGAAGACTTAGAAGAAGAAAGTATGAGATTTGCTCGACAAGAAAGCATGCGATCACAACAACAATGGGAAGAAAGACAAAGATTTCGAGCAAGAACAACTGGAAGGGGTAATATTTATGAAGAGGGAGGTGGCTCTGGCAGTGGTGCTACCAGTGGTTTCAATAGAGCAGGAGCTCGATCTTATAGTGGTCGAGAAGCTGGAGGTAGTGGACGACAATGGATCAATCCTGATGCCCCTGAAGCTAGACTAAAGGCAATGGATCCTATTTTAGAAAGAAGCAAGAGTGCGAAACAACCAAAACTCAACACAAAGTTACTGAAAGGTTTAAGAAGTAAATTAGGAAAAGCGGTTGGAAAATTCCTAATTTATAATCGGATTCCAGCGAATGTAGCTGACTCTCCATTTATGCAACCTATGCTTGATATTGCTGCAGAGGTTGGAAAGGGGGTGAAGGGTCCATCACCCTATGAGATATCTGAAATTTATTTGGAGCAAGAGTATCAAGAAATGAAAAATTATATAGCTTCTTTTGCTGGAATTTGGAAGGAAAGAGGTGTAACACTTATGTGTGATGGTTGGTCAGGACCAACTAGAAAACACATTATAAACTTTTTAGTTTATTGCGATAGAGGCACCGTGTTTCACAAATCAGTTGATGCCTCTGATGTGCCAAGCAAAACAGCTGAATATTATTTCAGGTAATTTTCTAATTTTAATTGTATATGCAAATAGTATTATGAACTTGCATGTTTTTAATTAAATAATAGTAATTATTGAATTTATAATTTCATTTCAGATTAATGGATGAGGTGGTTGAAGAAATTGGAGAGGAGAATGTTGTTCAAGTAGTGACTGATAATGAAGCTGCAATGAAGGCAGGAGGAAAATTATTGATGCAGAAGAGACCCAATCTCTATTGGACAGCATGTGCAGCTCATTGCATAGACCTTATTCTTGAAGATATTGATAAGAAAAGTAACGTGAAGAAGGTCTTAGAAGATGCAAGAACAATAACCTCATTTATTTACAACCACACATGGACAATGAATTTCATGAAGAAATTCACAAATAATAGAGAGTTACTTCGCCCTGCCATCACTCGATTTGCCACAAATTTCATTGCTTTGAAGACTATTGTCAGGCATAAACAAGCACTAAGGGAAATGTTTACATCTGATGCTTGGAAAAACTCAAGATTTGGAATGGCAAAATCAGGCCCAGCATATGATTCGAAGAAAATTATCTTAGGCAAAGAGTTTTGGCAAAAGGCCTCTGATATAATTAAAGTGCAAGAACCCTTGGTGAAAGTTCTTAAATTGGTTGATGGTGATGAAAAACCAACCATGGGCTTCATATACGAGGCAATTGATAGGGCGAAGTTGGCCATTCAAAAAGATTGCCGGTTTTACAAAGATTATTGGAAAATTATTGACAACCGGTGGAGTTTTCAGTTGCACCAAGATTTGCACGCTGCTGGTAAGTGTAAATCAAATACAATTTCTTATTATTTTAACTTTTAAATTATGCATAGTTGCATTAGAAAACTATTGATTAATATGTTTCTAAATTTAATTGTAGGGTATTTTTTGAACCCACAATTTCTTTATGGTGCTCCACCCTCTCCTGAAGTTGCTAGAGAAGTCATGGATGGAGTTAAAAAAGTGATAACCAAGTTGGTACCCGATATAGATACTCAAATTCGGGCTATTAATCAAGTAAGTATTGGTTCCATTAAATTGAATAATGAATTGTTCTAGTATTCTGTAATACTTTCAAGAATAATTATTAATACATCTAATTAATTAATTTTATTTCACAATCATCCTTTTTTAGTTGTTGCTATATCGAGATAGGCAGGAGACTTTTGGAACCCCATTGGCTCAAAGGGCAGTGAAACAAACAAATCCTGGTAAATATGACTATATAGCTAAATAATGGAAAATTACTCTATTTTCTCTCTTTGTGTTCAAATTTGACTTTTGAAATACGCTATACTAATATAAAACTCTTTTTAATTATTAATGCAGCTGAATGGTGGATTCATTATGGCTTGTGTGCTCCTGAACTCCAAAGAATAGCAATTAGAGTTCTTAGCCAGACCACATCAGCTTCGAACTGTGAGCGTAATTGGAGCACCTTTAGCCTCATCCATACGAAAACAAGAAATAGATTAAAGTACATGAGACTACAAAAACTTGTTTTCATACATTACAACATGAGGTTAAAGTTAAGACGTACAATGAGAAGAAGCCAACGAGAAATTGAAGAGAGTTTCAATCCTATCAATTTGGACTACATTTTCGAAGAAGATGATCCTTTAAGTCAATGGTTAGAGGAGAGAGAGACACCACTACTCGACGGTCAGGACAATTCAAATTGGTTAAATGAAGAGGTTGGTGGTACTACAGAAGGAGGTGATCAACCACCAATAAACGCGCATGATGATTCAAGTTCAAGCTCTGAACGTACACAAAGTGATGACAATCTTGGTTTGAGCCCACCAAGTGATGATGATGGTAATAGTGGTGCTGGAGCTGGGGTTGGGGGGGGGTGGCAGTGGTGGTGGTGGAGGCGGCGGTGTAGAATATAATTATGGATATGATACAGGGACATCATTTGGAAGGGATATATATCCTTCTGATCCTTATGGACTACATGACATACCTGAAAATTATGACTTGGGTATTCCTCCAGGGAACCAATCTTCACAACCCAGGAGAAGGAGTGCTCGTGGTGACCCTAACGATTCTACTGAAGATTCATATGGTGTGGTTCGTAGTTTTGGCGACTTTGGTTTAGATGGTTCATCATCACAATCATATGGATCTCATCCAGCATATCCACATTATGCATCTCGTGACTCACATTTTTATCCCAGTGGATCAGGAATCTCAGGATCTAGTGAGTCTTCTTCTACACACTACCCAGAGCCGGCCCCTGCCCCAACTTATAGACATTATTCAGGAGAATTTTCATCACCAGTACATTTTCAAGAGCAACAACAAAATGACGTAAACTTGGGTTCATTCAACTATGTATTTCCACAAGGATGGGGAGATAATTTCCCATCCCAATCCCAAGATACAGATGCAAATTATGAAGACCCTCCACGTCATTCTTTTTGGTGGTGACATGTGTTATGTTATAAATTTGTAATATTGTATTCATGTATTTTCAACTATTTATTGATATTTGATATTAATCACTTTTTAAATTCATGTATGTGTAATGTGTATATTGAGTATTAAGTCTATTGAGTATTGATTCATTTTTAGTAACTTTATGACTTTAATTAATTGATTCTTACATTTCTACATCTTTTTACTCATTAAAGTAATGTAAACTATAAAAAAAATATGCTTTTTTTTGTAAACAGCGCACTAAAATTAATATAAAAATCATAATGCCTATTAAAAAGCATTTGTAGGTTGAAAAAAAGCCTTCAAAATTCATTAAAAATCATGTATTAATGGATTTCATGCTTATTTTTTAATTTTGGCATGGTTGTGCATGCGTGAAAAAAATTCACGACCGTTACGCCCGCTTCCCATTACGTAACACCCACGTCTCCCGCGACCCGCGACACTCGCGACCGTTTCGCGACGTTACCCGCGACCGCGATTTCGAACCATGGTGGACACAGCTCTCACTTCCAACTCCTTCCAACTTGCGTCGTCCATGCCTTCCGACTTCTTTCCGTATAGACCCTTCACCATCCCTTGCTGCACTAGCAAGTCCTTAACCCTCCTCTGCCAAAGTCCGAAGTTCCCCATTCCATTGAACTTACCAACCTCGAACCTCGTAGAAGGAATCCCATCCATTTGCGAACCAATAGCTCTGATACCAATTGTTGGTGAAACAATTGGCGCTCTGATACCAATTGTCGGTGCCGAATGTGCGTAGTGGAATACCTCACACAAACTCACAAAACAATCAATGGAACAAGCAAGGCAAGCACTCGATGATGAATCATACTAAACAAGCAACCACTCGGCAATTTGCCTACGTCCATGGGAGCGGCGATTGATTTTCCATTATCACAAGTGAAACTTACAAAGCTTACCCAACTAGGGTTACAAAATATGAATAAATTGTAATCCTATGCGTACAAAAGACTTCTACTATATCTAAAACACTTCATATAGCAATCTCCCGGATGAAAATCCTCCAAAAACTCTCAATCTACTGATCTCCGATTCGAAAATATGTGACGTCCACGAGAGTAACTGTTGATGGTTTGCCCTTAAAGCTGCTATCTTACAAACCTTTATTTGTTCCTCACTTCACGAGGCTTTCCCCGGTGCATGTGTTCCACTCAGAATATGAGCCACATCCTTAACAAAGTCAATAAACCAAGAACTAGTGGTAGAGATACCAGATGACATACAAACTATCGGATTACCTTTCTACAATTTGAGCAAAAGATGCAATGTGATGAGATGCTTGTTGGGATGCTAGATAATGTACAAACCTTGAATACTCTTCCTCTGAGACAATTATAGTATGTTGTTCACCTAAACAAGTGCTTGTTGAGGGAAACACACTTTTGGGATTTGAGAACGCCATACCAACACACACAACCTCAATACAGCAGCAAATCAGAAATATACAGCGAACAAAATGCTCTTGAAATACCAAAAGTGAACTTTTGGACCAACCAAAACAACCGCAAGTAAACTTCCAAACCAACCAGAACAACCACAAACAAGTCAACCACTGATTCAATCTTAAATGAGCCATCAACAACCGGGCATAGTATTGCCACAGCCCTAAAAATTAGCCTACACACACTGCCACTGCCACAAGGCACCAACTGGTCACTTTAATAATACCTAAGAACAACTAAAAAATTGCAATAAGCGAGCAAGTGATCGAAAAAGATTGGATCTTTGAACAAAAAGCATGACCAACAACTTGATTCCATGGTCTATGAAGGAGCTCAAACCATTCCAGTAAAAAACAGAGCTGAAAACTTGCTCAAAATACTCTCACGCACCAGCACGTGGAGTTCGAACTGTTGGCTTCTAGCCGGCACGTGGTGGCACATAGAGCTCTCCCTGGCTATGAAATTTTACAAGTTTGTAGATCGGCTGGTTCTGTGTGTGTTTGTGTGGTTATTTTTGCAAACATGAAGGATATATTTGAGTTTCTGGGAGGGGATTTTTTGGCAACTAGAGTGTTTTCCAGCAGCTCCTGGACTTTGCTTCTGGTCTTTGGTGGTGCAAATAATCCCTCTACAGCCACAGTTTGAGGTTTAGGGTTTGGTGTTGATATGCACTTAGGGTTTAAGTTGGATCTTGCTCTGAGACCATGTTGAAAAATTGGGTAAAATGGAAGACCAAACCTAAATGATAGGTCTCTCCCTCTATCTATAATATATGTCAAGTACAAATCCAATGACCATAATACTCTTACTAATTCACGCTTACTAACATAACTCTAACACATACTAATAATGCTAAATGACCCAATAACCATTAACAATCCCAAAATGATGTTAGAACTTAGAAGAACTCAAGGCAGGGGAAGGTAAGAGAGGGCCTTTTAGGTAAGAAGATTGTTTCAGATAAAGATTTCTGGTTGAAGGAAAATAATGTACCAAACATTGAGAAAGATTTATTCGTATTTCAGAATACTGATTAGCAGATGAGGACCAGAGGCCAACTATGGCAATCAATTATAAAGCAATGAACAGGATCATGCCAGCACCTCAAAGAAATTACACAATGACAAGGAATATTGGAGGATCATTGATATGCAACAAAATTCCCCGCTGTATATTGACTAAATGAATAAAAAATTAAAATACCATAATTCATAAACTCATAAAATCATGATTCATTTACATATACAGATTTAGGACAACACAAAATAAAAAAGCTAGTTAAGGCTTGTTATTGTGATTAAAGGAGATTTTGGGATTTTAAAACAGCAAGGAGAAAATTCAAGTATAGCACATGCAAAGGTATAAGAAAAGAGAAATGAATTTTGCAACGTAAGAAGGACAAGAAAAGCAAATGTTTGGAGCTTTGAACAGGAATTTGAATAATAACTGAGGTTAATCTTTGAGATTTTGGAAATGTTGAGTTTAGTATTTGAAGGAGGGTTTTTAGTGATGAAAATTTGAATAAAATAAGTTCTTATTATGATTTGAAGTAGGTAGAAAACCACTAAAATTCAAAGAGAAAAATAGACAGATGGTGAGAAACTCTAGGCCTCACATTTAGATTTTAGGCCTCACACCCAAAAGCTTTAAGGTAGCAACACGTGATACTCAAACAGCACAATTACTTGGATTTTTTTTCCCAAGTTCTCTTTGACTTGGAGAAGCACATACAGACAAATATACTCCTGGAAGACTCCTATTTCTAACAGACTGGCCAAAAGTAGATCAAGAAAATTATGAGTTGCCAAACAAACTTGCTCCTATCAAAAGTCACACATAAAATCAGTGACTCAAGTAAGCACAAATACCATCAATAAAACGTGCAGGAATAAATTACAGCCCATCCTGAAAATATAAATTTTATAATTTTCCAAAATACCCATGATAAAATTGAAGAAAACCAAAAAAACAAATTTGACAACTTGTTAAGATAAAGAAAACATTAACTGCGACTAGGTAATCATCCAACTAGAATGAGAAAAATCATAAGTTGCCCCATGTCAAATTTAGATCATTATTCAATATATCTTGACCTCTAAGCTTCCTTGTTCTTCAGTATATTTCTGATAAGCAAACTGCTTTTTTTAATCATTAGTCAAGTCATTGCCTAAATCCCCAATGTCAATCCAGTGGAAAATCTCGCACAATTAGAGCAATATCCTCAGAAAGTTGAAGTGATGGCAAATCCTTATTATTTTGGTCTGAGTATATTGCACCTACCCCTCCCTCTCATACTGCCTCTTAACAACTAAAATTTGCCCCTCCTCGCTAGAGCATTATTTGGTCCATATTGCAAGCATTCAAACCATCTAGATCACCCTTCCCTTATCTATGTGCTACACCAAGATCATGAGGGGTATGTTCATTCCTCACTTTATCTTTTAGAGTTGTACCATCCATCCATCTTAGCATTCTCATTACCACAACCTATACTTGTTGGATATCTCGTGTCTTAGTTGCACAACATTTTGATCCACGGCATAATGGATTATCAAATTAGGAAGTTAGATGAGACAGGAATTGTTGATTTGTTACATAATCGCATGATTATTTAAGGAAATAACAATTAAAATATAATAATTTTTAGTTATTGATATAAATAAAATAATTTGTGGTTGTTGATGTTATAAAGATGCAATTATTTGGTATTTTCCATTATTTTAAAATAATTCCTAAGCAAGTATGAGACCATATAACATAATAAAACTGATAACTAGTGATTTTGTAATCAAATGATTGGTAGATCAACTATGGCACTTGTCCTCCCAAACTTATCACAATTTTTCTTTTTAGATAACAAAAACTTCATTAATGTAAGAAGAGAAAAAAATTACAGAAAAAAAGGACACGTCATCCTCCTTCGCGACTAAAACAAAAGGAAAACAGAAACAAAGTAGTTACATCAATGCTGCCTTCCAATCCCTTTGGACATCGGACAGCAAAATACCCTTAAAAACCCCAAAAGAATAAGCTCAAAATGCAGCCAAAAATGAAGCTTTCTCCCAAATCAAATGCATTGGAGTCCTTTGATCTCTTAATATCCTGGCATTCCTTCCAAACCAAAGAGTCCACAATATAGTAAAAACAACACAAAACCAAAGCCTATTCTTTTTTCTCTTACTTCCAAAGACCCAGAACAGTACCTGCTCATCACTGAAAAGGTCTATTTTGCAATAATTTTACTTTATTTTTATTTATTAAAATTCATTCTGTCTTCCTTTATCTTTCTGAACTAATCTATTCTATGGAAAAAAATATGACAAAGGCCATTATTATGAAGACAATAAACCCATTATTACGATTCCACATCAAAGTGAAATAGAGTACTTAATTCTTTTTTTCTTTTATTTAATGTCTATTGATGTTCCAAAAGTACCTTCCCGAATTCCTGGAGAGAAATATGCAACTTGAGTTGACATATACTGCGGCTTGTCAGAAGGGGATTTCACTTGGAAAAGAAAATGTTCCATACTAACGGATTTGGGTCCCTAACCATGGGTTCCAATGCACGAGATCTTGTAGCACTTACTAATGAGACCTATCAATTATGAATCATAAGTATTCTTGGGAGCCACAATCCTCACCACTACAGGAAAACAAATTATTCCACAGCGCTCTTGCCACCTCACAATGTAGGAATAAATGACAATTAGTCTCACTTTCCTTGCCACACATCAAGCAGACGTCAGGATTGAGAGCCTTATAAGGCCTCCTAATCTGAAGCAAGTCATTTGTATTAACCCTGTTGAGAGCTAAAGTCCATATGAAAGCTTGAATTTTAAAAGGAACAGCAGCCTTCCACACTATTTTATTCAGATGAAAAGGACTGGGAATAATAAGTTTGGTAAGATGAACAAAAAAAAGAATTTGAAGAGTCCCCAATGCAGAGCCTACTATCCCCCCTGGTTTTGGGAATGAATGAATTCAGAATGCTCAACAGGCAAATGTACTATTCCATCTCTCTCTCATTGAGACTCCTAAAGAAATGGAAGTCCCAAGACACAGGATCCTTCTCAGAAGAATAGAATTCAGGAAAAGGAGCAACATGTACAGATGAAAGTCTATACAATCGAGGCACAAGGTATCCCAACGAAGCCTCACCCACCCAAATATCTTCCCAAAAGCGAATTCTATCCCCAACAGCAACAGAAAAACGAATGAGAGGAAAGAAAAACCAGAAACCTGAGATACAAATTGCCAAGGGCATGCATGAGAACCAATTCCATCCCCTTAGTATCGTACCCATTCCTATGAATACCATACTTAACTCTTTCTTACTTCATGCCATAAGGAACCAAACTCTAAGGGGAATCTCCATACCCATTTGCCTATTAGCGAAATGTTTTTAGAAACCAAACTACCAATGCCCAGGCCTCCTTCAGATTTTGGTCTCCTTACCACCTCCCAACTAACAGCATGATCCCTCTTATCCCTCCCCAATACTAGACCATAAAAAATCTCTCATAATTTTCTCTAAAATACCGGATACTTTCATAGGAATTTTAAAAAGAGAGAGGTAGTAAATAGGAATATTAGAGAGACGAACACTGATGAGAGTAATCCTACCACCCAAGGAAATATAAGTCTTCTTCCACCCTTCTAGTCTCTTCCCTACCCTCTCAAGCATCAAATCTCAAAAAGCGGTGGACAAAGGATTACCCCCAAAGGAAGACCAAGATACGAAATGAGCCAAGACATCTAAAATCCTCCAACTCCCTACTGCTCAAATTAATACCAGCCAAACCACTTTTAACCAAATTAATTTTCAATCCTAGAATCTTCTCAAAAATTTTTAGCAGAGCAGAGTACCTTGCAATTTTTTAGTACTATTCTCTAAAAAGAAAATAGTACCAATAGCAAATTGTAAGTGATACACCTCCACCTTATCCCTACCTACCTCCATCCTAATCACACCAAAATCCTGAGCACACAACACCTGCCTCCTTAAACCTTCCACAACCAACATGAACAAGAACAGAGATAACGGATCCCCTTGTCTTAACCCCCTGGACATCTCAAACACTCCCCTAACCTTACCATTAATAATCACAAACAAATTGGCATAAGCAAGGCAACCTTTGATCCATTTACACCATAAGAACCCAAAGCCCTTCCTAACCATGACCTTATCCAGGAATCCCCAATTAACCACATCATATGCTTTCTCAAAATCTAATTTAAAAACAACACCCCAATTACCTCTCCTTTTAACATCCTCTACCACTTTATTAGCTACCAAAAGTGCATCCAAAATTTCTCTCCTTTGCAAAAGCAAACTGGGCTAATGAATAGTATCCCCAACACCTCCCTAAGTCGCCTAGACAAAACTTTAGTAAGAATCTTATAGATGCTAGTGACTAAACTAATTGGTCTAAAATCTCAAACCTTCCTCAACCTCTCTTTTTTTTTTTGGTATGAGCACAACAAAAGCAAAATTAATGCTCTTACACACCATTTTTATGAAATTCCCCAAAAAAAACTCATTACATCATCCTTCAAAACATCACAACTATCCTAGAAAAAAGCCAAAGTAAAGCCATCCAGACCTAGAGCTTTATCCCCATCCATCTCCATCACTGCCTTTCTTATCTCTTCCATTTCAAACAGCCTCTCAAGCCAAATAGAATACTCTTCCCCATTGGGCTCTCAATCAAGCCCCTCCACCATCAACCTATTCCCACAATCCTCAGTGTAAAGAGGTTTTAAAAAATTAGCAATCCCTTCCGCAATCTGCGATTGATCCCTCACCATCTTACCCAGATCCAAACCAAATTCTTTAATCAAACACTTCCTTCTCCTCCCATTAGCAACTCTATAGGACAATCTAATATTACAATCCCCATCCTTAGCTGTAGATTATTTATGCCAACTTCTTCTCTAAACAAAAGAAATTCAAACTCGTTACGAAGATAAGCAATCCTTTCACCCTCTTCCTCTCCTAAAAAATCACACTCCTTTAATCTGTCAAACTTATACTATTATATTTCTGAGCAAAATGACAAAGGCCCCAATTTTTAGCATAATTGACATAACTTTAGCCTTAGGTCACGAGAAGGCAAGAAATATGTGAAGTATGCAAGGTTGCAACAACTATTCTACGTCATTTTAGCATGAGACTGAAGATAAGAAATGCCACATGGGAAACTACCTAAGAAATAAATCTAGCTTTACCCAATCCACAATTGTTACATATTTTGATCTCCATGGATAAAAGAAGGATAAGAAACTATGGGGCAAGACAATTCTAACTAGCTAAGGATTGATGATGGTGGTGGTATGACTTTGCAATCACACAATAACATGCTAGCTATAGTTAATACCTTCAGCTCTCAAAGCGCTCCTACCAGACAATCTTCTGTTACAAAATTTAAAAATTAATAAATAAATAAAAGAAGCTAAATTCCATTCCCATTCCATCTGCAACTAAAAATGATGGTTAGAACTCTATAAAGAATCTTACGGATCTAGGATATTCTACCAGTCTTATTAGAATTCTACTGTTCATATTGAGAAAGTCACATCAACTTCGAATTCTAGTGTTCATATTGAGAAAGTCACATCAACTTCTAGAAACCATCAAAACCCATTTCAAAATCGTACTTGCTAGATATTTTGTTGTTCAGGTCTTATTTCTAGTTTTTCCATAATGACTTTTGAACAAGCATCAAGCATCCAAGAAAGTCTATTGAATTGACTCGAGTGGGTAAGAAGACCAAATCCTGCAACCCCTATCCCCCAAAACATATATCAGCACACTATAACAATATATAAAATCCTTGGCCAAAACATAACAACCGTTTGTGCCAAAATCGATATAAATGAACACATTATACAACATTAGATCAAGAAAAAAAGCTACCTGTGATTTTGTGCAGTCCAAAGGCTGAAAGTTCTGAGTTTGTTGCGATTGAACTGTCGCTGGGGGCATATTCCCTTGTAAGTTTGGAGCAAAAATTGGGGATGGGTTCAATGCATTCACATTCGTGTGCATTGCAGTCGACATCTGCTGATTTTGGTACGTGTGTTGCTGAACTTCATTAGAATGCACCACAACAAAAGGAGGGTTTGCAACAATTCCAGGATTTTGCGGACACATGGAGTGAGCAACTTGATTTGGCTGCCCTAACATATGGTTGGGACCTGGAGGAGCATTATAAGGAACGACTTGACCATGACTTGGTACTTGCATTGGAAGCAGCTGGTTCATATTTTGCATTGGATTCTGCAAACAGAATTGCCCATTTGGCAAGCTAGGGTTGAAATTCTGAGCCAGGTTCATCGAATTATACACAAATAACTGACCAGGTGTTTGAGATTGGTTGATTTGATTCAAATTCGGGACAAAATTACTGAATGGCTGCTGCATTGGGAATGTTCCTACAGGATTCAAAATTGGAGCAGAGTTCTGTGGACCAAATCCTCCATGGCACTGAACCGTGTGAATTGTAGAACCAACCGAACCCAAGAGGGGCATCGTTGAATAATTATTTTGCTGCTGAAGAACATGGGAAGGGACATTCATATAACATGGTCGTGCTATCGGAGGCTGGATATTGGGCACAGCACCGGGAGGATTTCCAGGGATGAAATGGGTGTTGGAGTTATTGAATGGTGTTGCAATATGAGGATTGTTTGGACCCGTTTGAGCTTGAGTTCGCATGGTGTTCAATCATAAAGTACATCAATTCCTACAAACGGCATTAGTTGACATGACCTGTTAATCAAATAAACCCAAATAAACCCAGTGGGTTTGTGGTTTTGTGTGTGTGTGTGTGTGTGTGTGTGTGTTTGTGTGTGTGACGGAGAGAGAGAGACCTCAGAATGCAACTGCCGAGCCAAGTGCAGGCACAACACTCATTCACCAACCATGGCCCCTGGGCCCTTCACACTGCCTCTTCCGGATCCGATACTGTTGGCTGGGATACTTTTCCGGCCGACACAGTGGAGAAGATGAAGAATGACTGGGCAAGCTATTAACCCTCTTAAGAAAAATTATGACTTTTGGGACTGGGAGTAGAGGAAACAGAGGAAGGTGTCAGGGCTTTTGCCGCCGGTATATTTCAAGCTGGGACTCACCCTCTTCAGCAGAGTGAATCTGGGTGATCAGCTGAAGGCGGCGGGGATGTACCCAGAAGACCAGACGGTAGACATTAAAGGTTTCGCGGCAGTAATTTCTAAACTGTTGGGGGTCTCTTTTTCCCAAATTTTTGAAACCTTGGAAAGGTTTGCGGTAATTTGTTTATTTTATTTATTGAATTTTTAAAAAAAAAAATTACAGAAATCCAGAAGATTTATTTATTTAAAACAAAAAAAAAAAAACTCATCATATTTTTTATAGCATGTGAGTGTTTTTGAATTTGTATGACTTTAAAGGAAAGTCAATATAATTTTGTATAATATTTTATTTAAATTTATAAATATAATAATTAAAATTAGAGTAGACATGACGAAGCCTAAAGCTTAGTTTGTCTCATCCATGATTTTTAGAAAAAAAAAAATTTTTAAATTAATGAAAAGAGATAAATTGAAATTATTACAAAAAAAATAATAATAATTTTAAGTTGTTAGTTTTTAGTTGTAAGGTACCTAAAAATATTTAAAAAAACAAATATATATATATATATAGAAAATGTAATTAATGTGTTGATTATTTTGTAATATTTGAAAAATAAGGATAACAGTGGAATCAAATAATATGTTGGGTAAAAAAGAGCTTTTAAACTTTTAAAAGCTATTTAAAAAAACTAAAAGCCTAATTTTTTTTTTAAATTGAAAAGTTTTGTTTACCAAATGCATTATAAACTTTTACTTTTCAAAATGAGAAGGGACAAAAAAAAAAAAAAAAAGAGAAACTTACCATGAGTGTTTTGCTAGTCTAGCCAACAAACCACTGGTTTTTAATGAGATTCATGGTACAATTTAAAATGAGAACCTCTATTTAAACCTTTCTAGTATATCACATTTATAACCCCAAGAAATAGATAATTTGCATAATATATAACCTATGATAGCTCTCACCGAGTTCAGGGAAGGAATTAGGGAGTGAACAATGGAATGCAAGTCCATCGGAATCTCCATCTCCACACTGTAAGCCCTGTGCTCACTCTCGCGCCGCACACACCCCCTCTTTTTCGGAGGTCACGGGCAAGCGTCAAAGTTGCCTTAAGACGGGCAAATGGAGCAGGTGCGACCAACAGAGGTAAGAGTTACAAAATAGTGTCCAATAAAATTAAATTTTATCGTAAAGTAAAATTTAAAAGTAAAATAATTAAATAAAATAATTACAAGAAATTTTATTTTTAGTGTAGCAGTTTTTTTAATATGCATTATTTGTAATTTTCTTATTTTAATCATATTTTTATAATAATATTTTATTTAAATATGAAAATAATTATTTTTAATTAAATTTTAATTTATATTTATTTTATAAATGTTAACCAAACAGATTGCTAGTGGCTTTTAGTTTTTATTTCTGATTTTTTGTTTTTATTTATGGTTTTCGTTTCTTTAATTTTTAATAGTGATACCAAACGGTCCCTAAAAAAGCTACTTGTACTGAAAATTTAAGGGTTTAATATTTTTCAGTTTTCTATTTCCATTTTTGTAAATAAATAGATTATAAAAACGTATTTATTTATGTTGTAAGTATTTTATTTTTGTTGTCGATTTTAAACTATTTGTGAACAAATTTAAAATTAAATTTTTTATTTGAAGTTATTTTAGCAACTTACTATCATAAATTTTAATGTCTAAAAATAGTTTTTTGATATACACTTTCAACTTGAAATGAAATAAACTGGCTATATGAATTTAAATATAATTAAAATAAAAACATCCATATATTTTAAAAATAATAATCAAGTCAATTACATAATATTTTTACTATTTTTCAATTGTTATGTGTAATAAAATTTTTGTCATAAAGTAAATTTTGAAAATATAGCAATTAAGTAAAATGATTATAATAATTTTAATTTTTATTGTAATATTTTTTTAATATGTATTATTTTGTAATTTTATTAGTTTAATCATATTTTTATAATATTATCTTATTTAAAGATAAAAACAAGTATTTTTAATTAAATTTTTAATATGTTTTAATTTAATAAATACTAGCCAAATAGGTTGTTGGTTTTTTATTTTTAATTTGTGTTTCTAGTATTTTGTTTTTCTTTTTGGTTGTCGTTTCTATAATTTTTTTACAGTGATACCGAACGATTCCTAAGTTGAAATATATTGTTGGCTTAACAAAACTTACGAATTTTATTTTAATGATAACAAATCAAGGGAACTTAACATGTTTCGGTTAAGTGATGATATTTCGGGAATCAAGTATATGAATTCAAGATCAAGTGTTCACAAGTTTTATTGAAAATTTATACTCCAAAGACAGATGGTCAAATGAAAGCTTAAAGTATATTTAAAGCTTGGATTCAAAAATAGAAAAAATTGATGAAGTTTAAAGTATATTTAAAGTTTGGATTCAAAGATAGAAAAATCTGATGAAACTTAAAGTATATTAAAGTTTAAAGACAAAATTGAACTCAAAGAAAAACAAACATGAAGACTTGGTGCTTAAATGTTTTAAGTTTTAAGAAGTCTTATGTAAGTATTTCATTTAATGTCGAAATGGATACATTGAAGCTCTTATGTTTCATTATTGACTTAAAGACCAAATTTTGAAAATCTCGAAAAAATATTTTCAAAAGTCTCAAGGTAATATGACAAGTATAAAAGTGAAGAAAATTCTTGAAACAAATTTGTAAAAACATATGTTACTGCACGATCACGTGACTAACATTTTTATGCTAAAATAAATTGGAAAAACATAATAGGCCTAGTCAACTGACCCTATGAGTTCAGGTGACTGATCACATTTTAACTTTGAAATTTCGCTAGATTTTAAAAGATTAGGTGACTAACCTTGATAGTCTAGTTGACTAAATTTCATAACGGTTAAATTTAAATAGTGAATAAAAGTTTCCAAAATTTGATTACTTAGACCCTAAATTTTATAATAACTTGGGAAATACTCATAGCAACTTGGGGAACACGAAATAAAAGCTTTTTCCATCTATAAATATATGGGAAAATCTAAAGATTTCACACACCAATAATTACAATCAGCAATCAAACTATATTGTTCATACTTTTCAAAACCTTATTGCAAATAACTCTGCTAAAGTTCTTGCTGATCAAATCACATGGTTCATTGCTTAATTACTGAGAAATTCAAATATAAGAAATAACCCGGTGATAAATTTATGAACTTCAATTCTTTCTATATTGATATTTAATTGCAGCATATTTATTGTGCATTCAATTGTACTAATCAACTCTTTTGAGAGTGTCATTATACACCAAATCTGATACGGAACCCCAAGAATGAACGTCTGGAGACCCCAAATCAAATTTATCAAAACCCCAAATCCAAAATAAGATTCAACATGGCAGTAGATCCTTGACCTATTGTTTGACGTGAAGCACAAACTAAGAATATCAAATTAATGGATGAACGCCACAAAGGTAGCACCTTTGATAAGTTCGATGAAAGTTCAATGAAGAACTTGAAGAGAAATAAACCTCACTTGTAATTGTATTTAGCCAAAAATAATCATCCTTTAATATAATAGAGAGTTAACTACTTATAAAAAATAAAAGAAACCCATGACATCAGTTCGGCCAATAAAAATAAGCTATGACATCAATCTGGCCAAATAAATAATCTCACATAACCTTAAGCATGTCATGTCATTTAATGAAACATGTGCAAGTCACATGTCATGTGTTATGTCATTTAATAAAACATGTGCGAGTCACATGTCATGCTTAATCAACACAATTGACCCACTATTTAATCCATAAAAATTTCCCAAACAGCCCTTATTGGCTTAATGTTCCAACTTCATACGCCTTTAGACAATTTAGCATCTTAGGCTCTTCAAGAAAATCTTTTTCTTTAGTGTCCATGGCCCTCATTGACTATTGCTCAAGCAACTTCTTGATTAGTCCTTGCATAGCCTCCTTGACCTTCTTGGCTCTAGCTTTTGTGATGGGTCCGCTTGGCATGTGCAGATCATCGTGTGCAATAGGAGCTTGTGGGTTCATATCAAAATCGTTTCTTGTTAATTTTTTATAGTTAAGGTTATTGAATCGTTGGACTAACGAGAGGAGATTCTTACTAGAGAGATTTGTTGACGGTTTCAGGTAATTGGATCGTTGGAATAACGAGAGGGGATTCTCATTAGAGAGGTTATAACTTTGGCCTAATAAAAAAGTTAGAAAGGGAAATCCTCACAGTGGTTTGCTTAGGGCAAAGACGTAGGTCTTGGACCGAACCTTGTAAAATACGATGTCACTCTCCTTACCCTACTCTCTTTAATTTTCTGCATATATAAATTGCATGGATGCTTACTTAATTGTTGGAAATTAATTTGTCATTGAGAATTGCGAAAACCTTGATTAAAGGGAGTACATTGATTGATAAATATCAAAGTTCATTAACGTATTGATTGGTTGATTGAGTTTTTGATACAACTCTGAAATCTAAATTGTTTTATTGCTCAACTGACAGAAATCTTGAGAAATTCAATTATGTTATAATCTGAAAAGAAAAACTGAATTGTTATGAGTTGATTGCAATATTTGTTCTTCAAGATATTTTTCAAGAAATATTATTGTAAAGATGAGATTAATTTATGAAAAGATTTTAAGTTTGAAACTGAATATTAAAGATGAAATTTAGTTATTTGTCAATCTGAATAATTTGCATAATATATAACCTATGTTAGCTTAATAACATATTGCCTTTGACATGCAAATTTTCTAGTCTTATGAGGGGTGAGTAGCTTAATAACTTCTGAAGATCATGATGGTGAGGCTTTTGAAGGGGTAATGTCTTTTGAATAATAGTCATTGGCTTTCTGTCTTCTAACCATTTTTTCCCCTGTAAAAAGTCTCTTATTAAAAAATTTGGAATTAAATTTGAAAAACCTTTGATAAATTCAATTTGGAAATCAAAAACAGAAAGAATGGCTTGCCATCGGGGAAAATATGTATTGAAACCAAAATTTTAACATCTTTTTCTAAAATGTCTTTTGCACTCTTGCAATCAACTCGAAGTAAAAATTCCTTGTTAAATAAATCGTCTTGAAACTTTTGAATACATAAAACTATTGACAAAATCTCTTTTTTAACTGTTCAGTAATTTACTTGAGGTCCTGACCAGACACCTGAATGAAACCTAACAAGAGTTTCTTTTGAATCTAATCTTTGTTTAAGAATACCTCCAAATCCAACATCAGAGGCATCTGTTTCTACAATCATAAAAGCTTTTGGGTCAGGAAGACTAAGGCGTGGTAAACTTTTGACTAAATTTTTAACTTTGATTACAACTTGCGTATGTTCTTCACTCCACGTGGGTGGATTCTTTTTCAACCTTCTAAATAATGGTTTGAGTAAAATTCTGATATTAGGAATAAAGTATGCAACATAATTGAGGCATCTCAAAAATCTTTGAAGTTGATTTTTGTCTTTAATTTCATCTGGAAACTTATTTGCAAATTCTAATGATCGTTGGATTGGGGTAATAGTGTTTTGATAAATGATATGACCTAAAATTCTAATGTTAACTTAGAATAATTTGATTTTTGGTTGTGAGACAACCAGACCATTTCTTTTAATAACTTCATAGAAAATGTTTAAATAGTTAAAATGTTGTTATATTGATTCAGAGTATACAAAGACGTCATCAATGTATATAATTGTAAATTTTGTATAAAGATTGAAAATTTCATTCATAGGGTTTTGAAATTCAGATGGAGCACTCTTTAACTCAAAGGGCATTACATTCCATTCATAATGGTCAAAGGGGACCGTAAAAACAGTTTTGTATTTATCTTCTTCAGCAATCTATATTTGTCAAAATCCTGACTTCATATCAAATTTTGAATAAACAATGGTTGTACAACGCCTATTTAACAAATCCTTTTTATTAGGTATTGGATACCAAATCCTTTGTTTAAAGGTTTGTAGTTTATTACAAGTCTAGGGGCTCCTCTTTCTAATTCAGCTTGATTTTGAACGTAGAAAGCAGAGCAATTCCAAGGAGATTTACTCTTCCTTATTAATTTTTTGTCTACCAGATATCTAATTTCCTTTTACAATATTCTAATAACTCATGATTCATTTGTATTGGTCTTGCTTTTGTAGGTATTTTGTCTTTAGTAAAATCTTTTACATATGGTAGTTGTACCATATGTTTATTTCTTGACCAAAATGCATTAGGTAGGTTTGAACAACTCCATTTTCAATTTTTCTTTGTATTGATCAATTTTGCTTTTGATCTTAGGTGTTTGAATTCTTTCTTCAACTTTTTTATGATAAATCTCTTTGGATAATTGTTTAATATGTTTTCTCTTTTGTTTTATTAGATTAATTCTTTTGATTGCCAAGTCCTTTAGAGTATTAACTTCTCTCTCTTTCATTTTTTTATATAATTTACTTTTAAAAATGAGAAGAGACAAAAAAAAAAAATAAGAGAAACTTACCATGAGTGTTTTTGCTAGTCTAGCCAACAAGCCAATGGTTCTTAATGAGATTTGGGGTACAATTTAAAATGAGAACCTCTATTTAAATCTTTCTAGTATATAGTAATTTATAACCTCAAAAAATAGATAATTTGCATAATATATGACCTATGATAGCTTTCTATGATAAAGATACCTAGCCAATCAAGGTTTCAAACTCTTTTTCTCTCAAATATCTTCTAACATGATTAGTATAATATGGTTAAATTAGCATTAAATTAGCTTAATAACATATTATTGTGGTTATTCTTAGATATCCGCCAGTCTAGCATGATTGATATATGTACATATTGATTTTAAAGAGCTGCAATGCACCCTTTTTGTTCCATACAACAAGGACAATTCTTCAAAAGTATTTTTTACTTAAACTAATGCCTTAAAGAACAATAAGCTCGTGGTATTTGTGAGTGTGTGTGTGTGTGTGTGTGTGTGTGTGCGTGTGTGAGAGAGAGAGAGAGAGAGAGAGGTGCCTCTGGAGAAGTTGAACAAGTAGAGCATTAAAGGCCTAAATTTCATTGGTTAGCATGAATTCCTATTAAAGTTCATGTGAGTATACCACAATGAAGCAAAGGCCTCTCTTTTTATGCTAGCATATTTGCAACCAAATGCTCTTACAAATGTTCAACATTTAATACTTTCCAATTTATACCAATGACAAGGTCAAAATTTCTACAAAGACATAGGCCATACCTTAAGTTTGCATGAATTTTCTTTGGAAACACTTTAGGGATGACAATGCTTATAGTTAGCTTTGGACTTTTTCTTATTCCTAAGAAGTACATTTGAGAAGTTTGAGACAAGATTTTTTGCATTGAGGCACCAAAAGCCCTAATATTCCATAGGTTTTATGCACTTGCAAAGAGAGATGATTTCATAGACTTGGTATAACTTGTACTATATTTATTAGTTAACTTGAGGCAGTAGACTAAAGTTGGGAATAGGGGACAATTACATTGAATTGTACTTTAAGCAAAGCGTCAAAGATTCATCCTTCCAGCACCACCTTCTTGATATCCAACCACCATTAAAACTAGGGTTCAAGCTTTCATTTTAAAGTGCCTATGGGTACACCACTCTCTCTCTTCCTCCTTCCCTCGCTTCAATCCTTTTGCATTTATTTTTCGCGCAGAGTCATGCTGCTTATGAGAAGTAGTGAGGTAATGTACTCTAATTAATCACTTTTTCTATATAAATCTCCAAAAGAAAGTGTAATTGAAAAAAAAAAAACACACACATACACACACACATAAAAAGCCATACACATTGTCGCAACATTCCCGGACGCAAACTTGGATAAAGGTGGGTTTTAAAAAAAATGGTATTTTCATGGAAAAAACATTGGTGTAACAGATTCGCCACTAACCTTTTGGATTGTGATTAGAACACTAGATTACTACCCAAATAAGGGTAGAATTAGTCTACGTCACCAGAGTCGGGTTCAGGAGTTCGATTACGTAAGGGGAAGGTATTAGCACCCCCTACGCTCCCGTTCTTACGAACGGTACCTAATTAATCTAAATATCCCAAAATAAATTCAATAAGCCTTTGAAATTACTCCCTTTCAAAAAGTGTAAATAAATGCCCAAAATAAAATACTATATAAGTATTCCCTCATAACCGGGACATATCGTACTCCAAATAGCTCATGCCTCCCTTTGAAATTATCGGGATGGGAAAATTGGGAGAATAGGGAACAAAATAAACTTCCGAGTCTTTTGAAATCCAATAGAAAATTTTTAAGTAGGGAAATACTATCCTAAAAGGTTTTTTAGACTCATTCGGGATGAAAACAATTTTATAGACCTCGAAAATATTTTTTCTGATTTTTATAGATTTTTGGTGATTTTTATAAGTACAAAAACATTTTTCTAACCTCAAAATTCATTTTTATGATTTTTTGTAATTTTTCCTGAATTTTAAATAACACAAAGACAATTAAGCAAAATGAGGAAAATCAAGTCTCGAAAATATTTTTAAAACTTTTTCCTTAGTTTTCTGAATTTTTATGATTTTTTAGAATTCTTGTTAATTTTTTTATGATTTTTCCAAGTACAAAAAGTGATTTTCTAACCTAGAGAAATTTTTGAATTTTTGGTAGTTTTTTATGATTTTTCAAGTGCCAAAATGATTTTCTAACCTTAAAATATTTTTTTAGAATTTTTTTATAATTGTTCTAAATTTTTTAGTATTTTTATGATTTTTATTGAGGTTATTTGAATTATTTAAATTATTAAAACAAAGGAAATAAATAAAATAAGAAGAACTAGTGTGAAATCGGTTCAAAGGGGGAGAAAACTGGTCAAACATTGACCGGTTCGGGAGAGAACCAATTTAAGGCCGAGTCAGGGCCATTGCGACACGTGTCCATCTTCGGGTGGATGAGCAGGTGCAGTTGAGGATCAATGTGGTGGTGTGATCCTGAGCATCCATTAAAGACGAAGATCCAACGCCTGAGAGGGAACATGCGTCTCTCTGTGTGCATGGGGAATAGGTGACCCACGTGTCATCTAGCACGTGGAGGGGCAAAGCTCGAGGGATCACTAGACCCGGGGTCATCTTAACCATTGATGAGGAATGGCAATCCGACGGTGGAGGGGAGGCGTGCATGGATCGTTGACACAGTTGAATCCTCACCATTCGGAGGATCTTCAATCACGTGGTGGAAAATAGAGTACACACGGATCTATGACGTGGCAGGATTTGATGCGTTCACAGGAAACACAAATCCAGCGATTCTTGAGAGTCCACGTGGTCTTTGATCGAACGGACTAGCAGGCACCACGTGTTGAAATCCGACGGCCTTAGGACCTAAGATACTTAAACCCACTTTTTTTCTTTCTGCTTCATTTTTTCCAATCTCTCTTTGAAGACTCTCTCTCTCTCTCTCTCTCTCTCTCTCTCTCTCTCTCTCTCTCTCTCTCTCTCTCTCTCTCTCTCTCTCTCCCTTCTCCATTTTCTCCTTCCTCACGGATTAAACCCTAGGGTTTCCTCCTTCTGCAACTCCCTCAATCTCTCTCCTTTCTCAGTCTCTCAATCTCTTTACAATCCGAAACCTACCACTCCTTCTTTCTCAATCCTCCTTTTTTGCCTTTTCTTTAACGATCTCTACACCATCTCTCAGGGAATTCTGAATTTCGACACCCTAAAATTTTAAAGTTCTGAAATCGTAAAAGCTTTCCCCGAAGACTCAACTTTCCTTCTCAATAAATTTTTGGAACCCTAAATGATAGCACTTCTCTTCTTCTGGTTCCCATGGTCAGATCTAGACAAAACTCATAGTACCCCGATGACACTAGCGCAAACGGCGAGCCCAAAAGGATGCTCCAAAGGAGAAGATAGAGGTGAGATTCGAGAGAAGGTTTCAAATTCTGAGAGCGTTCGGGCAAGATAAGTTTTCTTCATCTTATTATGTTTTCTTTTTAGGGTATGATCTGTTACTCGATGTTAATCAAAATATAGGTTGTTTCTGATGGTGTTGGGTTGATTGTGTGATTTTTGAATGCTGCTGGTTAGGGTTTGGTTGGTTGGTGTGATTTAGGATTTGGTTTTAGGATCAGTGGTGAAGACGAGTCAACTCGTCTTCACCTAGTGAGTGAGTGAGGGAGGGTTGACTAACATGAGTCAACCCAATGTGAGTTGTGGACTCAGGTAAACCCGAGTGAATCACGTGACCCCGGTCATGTGTGGGCTAGGGAGATTGGGCCTTCTGGCTTTTGTTTGAAAAACAAATGGGTTGGGCTTGGTTTTTAAAATAGGTTGGTTTAAAACTCTGTAAAATGGGGCCCGAGGGTTAAGACTCTTCAAAACGGCCTCTGGGCCTTGTTGGCTTTGGTGTATTCCCAAAAGGGGGGTGAATTGGGTATTTAAAATTTCTCTCTAGGCTTGATCAAACATTTGCAATATTACACGGCCTAGAGTTTGTTTATGCAATCCCAAATGCGCAGATAAGTATAATATCTAAAAATTTAAATCATGTGCATCATTCACACAATAACATACACGCGAAGGAATATAAATTGCGAAAATATAAACATACACACGATATGTTATCGGGGTTCAGCCAACTGTGCCTATGCCCCTGCCATGGCTCACCGGCACAAAGATTACACTATAAGCTCACTTAACGGGTGGAGCAACACCATTTACAACCAGGTCAATTCACAGGGTTGACTTCAACCTACACTTTACCAGGATGATGCACCTAACTTTCCTAATCAGATCTAAACCAATCCGGGACTATTCAACATGGCTAGTCTCCCTCTTTAGGCCCACGCCTGGAATACAACGAATATGAAATTTTGCGTATAAGGACATGTTTCTTACACAAGCAGATATGTACCACTATGCATAATATCACAAATCAATACACACTACCAAATGATAAGATATGATAAGTTCAATGTAGTCTTAGTGTCTACTCTCAAAGATTTATGCAAATATTGCAATTAGTGCGTGAGAGTGTAGGCAATAGGATCTTTATGTCAAAATAATAGTCTCAATCACAATGCAGCAACAAAGATCACAAGAACACTTCAAATATCTCAACAAATATTTTCTCAAAATAAACCACAAGAGATATTAAAAAATGGTTTGTAAAAATTATTTGATCTTTGTGTCAAGATGATAATATTTAATTAAAAGATATAGCAACAAAGATCTTTAACACATAAGCAAATATCTCAAAATATTTCTCAAAGATCAGCACAAGAGATATTTGAAATAGGTTGGTAAAATAGTATTTATCTTCAAGCACACTTCAAATACCTTCAACAAATATTTTTCTCAAAATAAATCTCAAAATATATTTGAAATTGGTTTGTAAAATATTATTTCATAACCAAAACGCAATGTGAACTCTTGAGTATTGCAATGAATATGCAAAACTCACAAGCTCAAAGAAGTTTTCCTACAGAAGACTTAAAACGAAGTCACATAGAAAAACTTAAAGCTTACTTTCTACGAAAAATAAATCTCAATCAAAACATGCAAGAAGGAGTTTAAGCTTGGCGAAATGAACACAAGAACACTCTTATTAAGTGGTATTTGCAATATGGATGAGTAAGAATGAGAGTATGAAGCTTGAATATGAAAAATAGGCTTTTTGAAATTCAGAGGATATTTGATAATTATGTGTACTAATCTCACACTAATTTTTGCAAATGAGGGGGTATATATAGAATTTCCCAAAATTATAACCGTTCAGGACATATTAGTCATTTTAGAAAAATTTTAACTAAGGTTAATAAATTTTAACCGTATTTTAACCTCGGTAATTCTCGCCAACCTGAGAGCACCGGTCGATCGAATTTAAGGTTCAGTTGACCAAGTGGCTAGGTTCGGTCGACCGGGAGAAATTTGAACTGAAAGGATGGTCGACCGGACTTGCATGGTTCAAGGGCGATTTTCCAAATTCGCGCGATTCAGTCGACCAAGTCATTTTAAACTAGGAGGTTCGGTCAACCGGGTGGTTGACATTTCCCATGTGGGGGTTTGGTCGACTAGGGCATTGCCCATATATTTCTGGTCGATCAACCGAGGGGTCAAATCATTAACCCGGTGAAAGTTCGGTCGACCAAGCTGTATGAATTTGGCAAGGTTCGGTCGACCGTACTATGGTCAAAACGTTGACCTCTGACTGGTTCGGTCGATCAAATGCTTTTATACATTTTGATTCGATCGACCGAACATGCATGTTTAATGCATTTTGGTTCTAATCCCCTTATACATTAACCCAATTCATATAAGCACATTTGTTTATGCATGTATGTGGGTCCTAAGGTCATTCTAAGTCTTTTTAAGCTTACCTATCATATCATGTATGATATACATTAATTATTTCAAACCATAATGCCTTAAATATTATAGACCCAGTTAAAATAGAAATACAACAGATAAATATTCCAAGTCTTTCTTTTCTTCAAGTCCATGTGCATCATATAGAAACCTATAATTGATCCTGCACACAAACTCATCGAACATTAGGTACCAAGGAATTTGTCATAATCAAATCGAGATCTGACCTATAAGGTCAACGAGCCTGATTTAAAAATTGGTTGTGGGCTGGTTTTTTGAAAACAGGTTGTAGGCTAGGGTAATTTTAAAACAGGTTGGCCTAGTTACATTTTTAAAACAAGGTTTGGGTTGAATTTTAAAAATGAGCCAAGGGTGACTTGAAAATGGGCTTTGGTTTTAAAAGTTATAATAGGCTTACGAGCTTTAAAAAGGGTTTTTGGGCTTTTGGTTAAAATTTGAAATGAAAATGGGCTTGAGTTGGTCTTTTAAAATGGGAAATGGGCCTTGACTTTAACACTCACACCCAGGCTCGGAGGTTTTAAAATAAAATGGGTTGGGTCTCGGGTTTATTTTGAAAATGGGTTTGGGATTCTAATTTGGGGCTTAGGTATGGTTTAAGGGTTTGGGTATTCAGTGGGTGCTGAAGGATTCGAACCCGAGTTTGGGTTCAGGCCGGGTCTGGCTTCAAGTCTGGGAACTTAAGTGGTTCAAAGAATTTAAAACCCGAATTCTGGTTTGGGTAACAGTGTAATGCCCCGAACCCACCAAGTGGGGCCTGAGGTGTTATGTGTTCCATTCACCTATCTTTGATACCATTTATGTAACAACCTGCTTATTTTACCATATATTTTTTTTTATAATATCCAATATAATAGTCGTGGTGATTCATAATCCACCTGGACCCATGGTACCAGGGGTACACCTGAAATACGACATTGATTCATAAGCAACAGGAAACGTAAAATCACATACATATTAAATTGTCCAAATAACACAATACTAGTGTTTACTACATCCATCATATGAATACACGCAATCCAAAATAACAAAAAAGAGTCCTAGGGTGGCAACCCAAAAATCCGTCTGACCCTAGCAAAGCACTTACCTTTCAAATAGGGTAGATCAACTAAATACTATCACTGCGGAGCTCTATCCGCTCTCCTATCTAAGGCTCCTAAAATGTTTATATAATTTGGGGTGAGACACCTCTCAGTAAGGGAAAATAAACTAATATCAGTGTGTGACAACATAAGTATTTTAGTGTTATACATATAAAAGTACATAAACATACTTGATAGAACTATCTGTGTCATATCTGGGAAAAACATATATAATCATAACGTGGTAAAACATATTGAATTTCCATAAATATAATTCATCTCATATAATAATACATAGAAAACATCCTGGATGGTTAGTTGGCTGGTGTCATGTCTTACCCCCACATGACTGGGTTGTGCGACTTGAAGACGAGACCCGACAATGGCTGACCAACCACTGCCAAATCAAAAGCAAAAGTCTATAAGTACGATGGGTCTGCCTCTACTGGTCCTTATACCAAAGGCGCCAACACTACAATAAACCACATCGACTGCCATTCTCCTACTGTCCCGTATGGCTAGTGGTAGCACTAACATATCATGATCGTGATCATATAGCTACGGTACCGTGCTCGTGAAAGCCTAAATCAAGCCAACCAGGTTCTGATAACATATAACATACTCCCAAATAGTGATACATGGCTATTTCATAATAATAATTGTCAAGTTAATATCATCATATCATTTTGCATAACATAACGTGAAAATCTTTAGCCCTTACGCTGGCATTTTGTATTTTATAAGTCACAGCCCGTACGCCGATATTACATATCATATAAAATCCTCGACCCATATGCCGACATATCATAGAGAAGCCTCGGCCCGTACACCGGTATATCATATAAAAATCTCGGCTCGTAAGCCGATATATCATATAAAAACCTCGGTCCGTATGCCAATATATATAAAAACCTCAGCTCATACGCCGACATATCATATAAAAACTTTGTATCATTTTAACATTTTACTGGAAGCAGTGAACCATACTTATTTTGAAAACATAGTATTTCATGGTAAGTTTTACTCATGCCACACAAAATAAGTATTATTCATATTTAAATCATGTCCTTATTTACAACAGTATTTCCCAAACATAATTCTACGATATACTTATTTTTTTCAAATTAAATGCTAAAAAATTATACATATATTTTCATGAAAAGATTGACTTAGTTTATCCCCTTACCTGACTTCTGAAAAGCCCCTAAAAAGTTTAGTCTTATACCTGCGGGGTTTTCCGTTCAACACCCTAAAAACGACATCTCCCATAACAAAATTTCAGTATTTCCTCGACTACTATATTTTCTACAACTGTAGGAAAGTCAAACACTAAATAAAAAGCCTTACCCTAAACTTGGGATGAAGTCCAAGCTAGCCCTACCAATGTTCTTGTACCTTCTAATTTTATTTTTTTTTTAAATTACTTATATACTATACTATAATTTACACTACTCTGATACCTTCTAGTTTAAATCTAACCATCAACCTAAACAGCGAGAAGCTGAGTTCATATTATCATAATCACAAATACACAATACCAGAGTGCTAAAATGCTCTCAAAATACACATATACAACTGAACAAGGGCTACACAAAAATACTCTCTTCTCCAAAAGACTCACCCTACTGACAGGGCAGCACTGTAGCCCCTCTACCTGCGAGCCTGATCTGCTCGCCTAACTAGATCACCTGAAAAATGTCAGTTTATTGGGATGAGACAATGCTCGGTAAGACGAAATATGCTATTGCTAGTGTGTGGCAAGTGAGCTACATGCTAATACAGTCTGACTTAGAAAATACCATAAATAACAAAGTTGAGTCAAACCCGTAAACTTATTTGCAATATAAATCATACCTATGTTGCTTAACATAAACTGATTTTCCTAAATATTTATTCATAATACTGCTAATATCTATAGGTATGACTATTTTATGAAAATATGATAATACACATAAATAATAACTGAAAAGATTCCCTGGATGGATAGCTGAAAGTCATGATTTAACCCCTCATAACAGGGTTGTGCAACTCAAAGGCGGGACCTAACCTGGCTGGCCGACTAGGGTAAGTCAACTGAACTCCGACATTCAGATCAGCCCCCTCAACCCATATCTGATGGGGAGTCTGTCCACAACATAGGCATAATCGACTTCTGAATACCACATACTATCTGAGTAATGGTTGCACTCTGAACTGAATATAGCTATGGTACCGTGCTCTCCTGGCTGAATATGGTCCATCAGGGTCTGATACTATATATAAACAATTGATATTTCTAAAATACTGCTTTTACCATGATTTTGTAACAAATGAAATAACCATAACATTATATAAATTGATCTGAATAAATTGTAATAATTGAATATCTGAGATATCTACATAACTGAATAACTGAAATATCTGATTAACTGTAGTAGTTGAATGTTATGGTTCTAAGGTTTGTATAACATAGTATTCTGAAAATACTATAAAATACAAATTTTTGTACGTATATTATAAATTATGGTATTCTGAAAATTATATAAACCCTGTACTGATCTAATATTAAACTCATGCCACATAACTAAATATCAATATTATCAGGCTCTAAAAACTGTATATATGGTTTGAATAACAATTTGCTAAAGACATATGATTTGTACTGAATCATAATAAAATTGCCTAGTATAACATATTTCCCTTACCCGATTCCTACTAAGGACCCCTACTATGATGGGTCCTACACCCACAGGGTTCTCTACTCAACACCCTGAAAACAACATTTTTCAGAATAAAATATCACTATTTCTTCGACTACTACATTTCCTATAACTTCCAAAAAGCCAAATATGGCATAAAAACCTTACTCTGAATTTGGGATGAAATTCAACTTCGTACCACCAACGATCCGCTCCGGCAGACTTGGAGAAAACTTTCCCAGGAGCATCGTGGTGACCTTAGATCGTCGATCCTGCGACTAACGGAACCATAATCAAAGAGAGAAGAGGGAGGAACCATAGAGGAAAGAGAGAGTGTGTGTTTCCACTGAATTTTCTGTGTAAAAATTCAAGTTTAACACTATTTATACCCTGGGCTTTGTCGACAAGATCAAGAAAAGGTTCATCGACGAATGCTATCTCCTCGACAATGAAATTCAGAACTTGGAAAAATAGCCTCTCGGTATCTTCTTGTAGACGAGACACGTCTTCGTCGATGAGACACGTCTTCGTCGATGAGACACGTCTTCGTCGACGAGATCCTCATATACCCTCGTCGACGAATCCCCTGTGTTTGTCAATGAGGTCTTGATAAATTTTCTTGGGTTATGACAGATCCACTCTAGCAAACTTGAAGCGAACTTCCCCAGGAGTGTCGTGGCGGCTTCGAATTGTCGATCCGGCAAAGAATAGACCCAGAATCTTAGAGAGAAGGGAGACAAACAGAAGAGGAGAGAGAAAATATGATTTTATTGAATAATCTGTGCTAAAATCCGAGTTTAGGGCTATTTATATACTGGCCTTCGTCAACGAGACATGTCACTTTGTCAACGAGGTCATGAAGGAAGTTCGTCGACGAACACCTATTCCTTGTCGACGAATTTCAAAACTGAATATAGTCTCTCGGTATCTTCTCGTCGATGAGACACGTGTCCCCATCGACGATCCCCTCAAGTGTGTTTGTTGATGAACGCCCTTTTTTCATCGACGAGACCCTGTTTAAATATTCCAAATACAATTTCCTTTTCCTCCTTCTTTCATTATTTAAATACCATAATTCTTCGGGTCACTACAATTTATACCATTCATGTAGCGGAAATAATTAAACAGTCTCCATTAAAATATCAGAGTTCTATACTATACATCCCAAAAAGTGTATCTATTCACTTTATATTACATAATCAGGAATTAAACCTAACTTTTAAATACTTCATATCTTATAACCACTCACAATTACCAAAAACTAAACCTTGCTCTAGAGCTGGCTAAGCTCGATTTCCAAAAAGACCTGAAAAGTTAATAATTCGCTGGGGTGAGACACTTCTCAGTAAGGATGGAATAAATTATAACAATGTAAGAACCCGACCCAAGAAGTCCAAATTAAATAAATAAGTAAAGGTTAAAAAGGTCAAATTAGCAGGCTTCGTCGACGAAGCCATTGTTCTCATCGATGAAGACCCTCATATTGTTCATCACCGAAATTCAAAGCCTCGTCAATGAAGAGATACCAAACAAGTTGTAAAATATCGGAATAGGGTTCATCGCCGAAGGAACTAGTTCGTCGATGAAATGCGTAGATGGTTTGTTAACGAAGGCGCCGTCTCATTGTTGAATTGGACCAGATCAAAGGGGCTATAGATATCATTTTTCATTTCTTCATTGCTAAAAAAACTCAAATCTCTCTCTCTCTCTCTCTCTCTCTCTCTCTATAACTTGAATCTCTCTCTCTCTCTAGGGTTTCGAGTTATCTGTTACCTGAATCAACGATCCGACATTACCACGTGAATCAGGAGGAGAATTTCTACATTTATAGCGGATTAGAATTTCGTTTTGAGGATTTTTGGGTTTTCTCCCAAAATTGAGATAAGGGTTCGATTTCATTTTTGGTTCGACAGATTTGTAGTAGTTATGAATATATTGAAGTATTGTTCTTCGATTTTTAGGTTTTGGGGGTCCTGTGTCGTTGTTTTGGATCGATTAAGTTCGTGTTTTGATTTTTGAGAAAGCTAAGGGGTTTTTGTTTATATCAGTTATTTTTGTAATCTAAATCAGTAAAACTATAATTTACAATATTATGAATGTTTTGGCTACTTATTTGGGAAAATCTATTAGATGAAATTATGAAATTTTCGGGTTTACAATTTTTGGAAAAATTGGGGGTTTCGTGTATCATCTTTGTTTCTATTAGAAAACTTTATATTTGGTTAAACTATAATATAGAGATGACCGTACTTTTGATTATTTTAAATTATATTTTTAGAATACCTGATATGAGATTGTTCGTTTACCCAAATAAGTGTGGAATGAGCTGATATATATATATATATATTGAATGATATGTTTTGTGAAATAGCGTGCCGGTTAACTATAGTAGGCTATGAATGATGTATTTTGTGGAAAAGCGTGTCGGTTAACTACCGTAGACTGTGAGTATTTGAAATGAGATATAGGAACATGAGTTCCAAAATGTTCCAGGTTTTGTGAAAATGTTGAGTCGGATAAAATCAAAGGCCTAGGACAATCAAAGTGTGCCGGTTAAAACCCAAAGGCTAAGATATGAGGCGTGCCGGAATAATTCCGTGGGAGGCGATATCTAGATTAAGGTCGAGGGTGTGCAATACCACCTATGATTCTAGTTGGTCACTGAAGGGTATCAAATTGTATCATGTTTGCACCAGTTGAACGTTGTGGGGCTTAGGCTACGCTAGGTTATCAGGGGTGTCCTGTCGTGCGGCCGGCTTAGGCCGAAGAGTGTGACGACACTAGACTGAGGTTTTATGAGATGTATACTAGAATTATTTTGTGAAAATAATGGAATTGTGAAATGTTTATGTTTTATTATTGAAATAACACTCATCTATCCATACATTGATACAACATGTTTCTCCCTTACCAAGAGGTGTCTCACCCCTATCATACAAATATTTTTTAGGTCCTTTGAGTGGCCGACACTAACGTTCTAGCGTTTTAGGAGCATGGTGGCTGGTTAGCGGTATAAAAGTACTTGTGTAAGTATTGATCCTTGGTTGGGTTGTCATTTTGGGTTATGTAGACACTCGGGGTATGTGTGTATTTTGGGGAATTAGACCCTGTTTGTATAGACTCTAGTATGGTAATATGATGTAATAGGTTGAATTTTCTACTGCATATATACTGTGTATGTGATGATGGATAGGGTATACGTGAACCCTATGGGGTCGGACCCTTATAATGTGTAGTATCATGGATGATTGTATGATACAGAGACTGGGGTAGAGTTTACTATTGATCGTGGGGTAGACTTGGGTAGAATTTCCCGAGGATTTAGTGGGACTACCTCTTGATCATGGGGTAGAGTTTACTATTGATCTAGTTCCAGGGACAACGCCGATTTCGAAAGCGCCGTATAGGGATAAGATGTAAGAACTTGAACCATGATAGGTGGGTTTAACTAAGGAAGAGAGGGGTAAAAAGGTAATTAAACAGACTTTGTTGACAAAATCAAAGTTCATCGACGAAGGCCTTATATTTCTCGTCAACGAAGAGCAGGTGTTCATCGACGAGGAGAAGCCGAGAGGTATTGTGAAGTGCGATGAAATTCAGGGCTCGTCAACGAGGAAAAGCTGAGGGGTTTCGAAAAATCAGAAATCCCAGGCTCGTCTACGAGGTCATGGTCTCATAAATGAGAAGACTATAAGGTTTCATTAACGAGAACACAATTCGTCGACGAGAACTGCTGAGTCAAGGGTACTATAAATATCCATTTTCATTACTTCTCAGCTAAGAAATCTCATTTTCTCTCTCTATCTCTCTAGAAACTCTTCCTACTCTCCATCTCTTTAGATTTCTTCGCCGTTCATCGTATGACTTGATGATCCAAAGTTACCATGAGGATCGTGGAAGGGTTCTACAGATTGGATTTTTGATTCGACTCTTTTCGGGTTTTGGTGTAAAATTGAGGTAAGGCTCTATTTTCAATTATGATCTAATAGTTTGGTGGAGAACAGTCTTGTGAGTATCTTCTATACTGGGATTTGTAGGTTTTGGAACTTGGTTTGCTGTTTAAGAGCCTTTGAGTTCGGGATTTGTCATTGGGGGAAAGGTAAGGGGAATCTGTTTATGTCGGTTATTTTTTAAATTGGACTCAGTAGAACTGTGGTTCACGGTCCTGTGTGTGTTTTGGCTACTCATTTGGGGGGATCTAATGGGGAAAACTATGGGTTTTTCATGATTATAGTTTTGGGAAAAAGGGGGCGACGGGCTGCATCCCTAGTTTTGTTGAAAACCGAATGTATATGTTGATTTATACTGTGTTATAGGGATGGTTGTGCCTTGACTTGTGTTAAACTGTATGTGTTTGGAAAACCATGATTTTAGATTACCAAATGGGTATGGTTTGTTTGGTTATATGAGCATGCATGTTTATGTTGTGTTTGGTTGAAATGCGAGTAGGAATGGGGTTCCAAATTTGTTCCAAGTACTGAGAGTGTCTGGCTCTATATCTGAGGGCGTATGAAATTGCTAGCCATGTTTGACAAAAGTGTCCAGCTCTATATCCAAGGGCGTAAGCCTTACCGAATGATCATCAAAGGGTGTGGATCCACCAATTTAGCGCCGGTACGATGCCATGGGAGTCAGGGACTAGCCATGTGCCAGTGGTGCCGTGTTTCGTGGGTTGGCTATGAGCCAATGCTGTATGTCACAGGCCGGCTTCTGGATGAAGGGTGTAACGACACCGAGATTGCTTGATCATGTGTGTGTGTGTGTGTGTGTGTGTGTGTGTGTATGCATTGTTATAAAATTAGTACTAGAATTACATTTAACTGTATTGTGTTGTGTCGTGATAACATTGAAATGCCACAAACTGATATAACCTACATTCTTCCTTAATGAGAGGTGTCTCACCCCTGCTGTACGTACATATTTTTTAGGTCCTTCGAGTAACCGGAACTAGTGTCATTGTGTCGGGAGCGTAGTGGCCGGTGTATTGCGGGTAGCGCATGGGTAAGTGCTAGGACTTGTGCTTTGTGGCTTGCCATTTTGAGATATGTTGGGCACCCGGTTGTACGTAGTATGATAAAGCCTTGTTTCTGCTCTTGTATAGACTCTGGTATGTACCATGTTTGTATGGAAAGACCTTATTTCCATTGCATATCTTTGGGTGTGTATAAGGTGCCTGATAAACCCACGGGGTCGAACCCTCATTCATTGTACTGTATCTAGGATGATTTGTATAATACAAGGATAGGTTAGATTACATTTTCACCCCTGGGTCTCATTTTCGGGTTTAGGGCGTGACAGCTTGGTATCAGAGTTAGTTAGGTTGTTAGGACTTGTAGACTTGGTTAGGCTTAGCTGTGAGTACATACCAGAGTATAAAATGTTGGATATGGGTAGAGTTGGTTAAGGGTTGTTCAGTTGCTAGATTGGCATTTTTTAGCAGTATTCCGTGTTTTTCCTAGAATGACAATTCTAGTAAAAGCATGGCAGACCATTGATGACTTTCGTGTCGGTGTGATAGGACAGACCTGGACCTATAAGGGAATAGTTAACATGATTAGGGATAGATAATTGTGTTAACTATACGTTTGTATGTGTTGTAGGGATACTGATAGATTCCTATTGTGTTTCAGAATGGAGCCCAAGGATAATGTCCTGAGAAGTGGCTCTGAGGAGACTGCGAGTGATGAGCCTCCTTCTGTACCTCGAGGTTTGACGAGGTAGGTTTTGCGGGAGATCGGGCGGAGTGTGAGAAGACGCGAACGCTCTCCTACTGATGCTGGGTGCACCATTGAAAGGTTCACACGCATGCATCCTCCGACATTCTCTGGGGGATATGACCCAACAATAACAGAGGATTTGGTGGAAATGACTGAGAGGATCTTGGAGGTCCTGCACTGCACGGATATGCAGCGAGTCCTCTATGCTACCTTCTAGCTACCTGGGAGGTGGGTCGATGGTGAACTGCAGTGAATTTGCTGGAGAAGTAGAGGGGCGGTCCTGAGGAGATGACGTGGAGCCATTTCAAGGAGGTGTTCTTTGACAGATACTTCTTGGCTTCTGTATGTGATGCGAAGGTGGATGAATTTTCTGCTTTGACTTAGGGGAGTATGATGGTGCAGGAGTATGCGACTCGGTACATAGAGCTATCTCGCTTTGCGCTGTGTTTGATCTCGAGCGAGTATGAGAAGACTTGGAGATTTAAGAAGGGCCTAAGGAAGGATATCTGCAGGCTATTGGGTATTCTTCAGATCTATGAGTTCTCGGTGTTGGTGGATAAAGCCACGGTGATTAAGACCAGTATCCGAGAGGATGAGGTGGATCAGGAATCAAGGAAGAGGCCAGCACCTTCTGGTTTTAGTTTGGATCTCGTCAGGGATCATGGAAGAAGAAGAGCAATGGTTCGGGTTACCATCAGAATACCGAGCGCCAGGGTTCTCAGGGGAGCTAGACTAGTGGTCGTTGTACTAGATGCCACAGATGAGACAAGGGTGACTGTCAGTCATTTGGGGGTAACTACTACAACTGTGGCCAGTCATGTCACATATTTCGCGATTGTCATGCACCGAAGAGAGATATGCCTGCATCTAGTGTGAACCGGGGTAGTAATCAGACACCTCGGGGAACCGTTTATACGAATACAACTTTGGCTAGAGTATACTCTCTTACTCCAGCGGATGCTGAACATGTAGGGAACGTAGTGATAGGTACCTTATTATTGCTTTCAAATAAAGCTTCTGTTTTGTTTGATTTAGGTGTGACCCATTCTTTTGTATCTGTCAGTTTTGTTAAACTATGTGGGGTTGAGACTCAAGTCATGGACGAGGTATTATCTATTACTACACCATCTGAGAGTATATCATTTTGTAGGTAGATGTTGGAAGACTACCTAGTGGTAATTCAGGGGAAGCTGCTACCTGCGAACCTTGTAGTATACGACATGTCGGGGTTTGATGTCATTATGGGGATGGATTGGTTGTTCTCCAGTTATGCTGTAATTGACTGTCGTAGGAAGGTAGTAGTTTTCATACCTCCTAGGGAGCAGGAGTATGAATTTGTGGGATTGTGTGTGCGCTCGACGCCACAGATTCTATCGGCACTATAGGTGAGGAGGCTACTCCTAGACGGATGTCAAGGGTACCTAGCTTGTGTGAAGGAACCGCCGAGGGATGAGTGGAGGCTCGAGGATATTCGGGTAGTTAGTGAGTTCCCGGAGGTGTTTCTAGACAATTTACTCGGTTTACCTCTCGATCATGAGGTGGAGTTTGCGATAGAGTTGCTGCCTGACATGACACTGATCTCTAAAGCTCTGTACCGGATGGCTCCAGCGAAACTTCAGGAGTTAAAGGAGCAGTTGTAGGAATTACTGAACAGGGGTTTCATTCGACCTAGTGTTTCACCCTGGGGAGCTCCAATACTGTTTGTGAAAAAGAAACACGGGTCAATGCGGATGTGCATTGATTATTGCGAGATTAACAAGGTGACTGTGAAGAATCGCTATCCTTTACCTCGTACAGATGATCTCTTTGATTAGCTGCAGGGGACGCAGGTCTTTTCGAAGATCGACTTGTGGTCAGGATATCATCAGGTGAGGGTTAGATTTGAGGATGTAGCGAAGACTGCTCTCTGAACCAGATATGGCCATTACGAGTTTTTGGTTATGCCTTTTGGGTTGATGAATGCTTCGGCAATGTTCATGGACTTGATGAACAGGGTTTTTCATGAGTATCTGGACCAGTTCGTGGTGGTATTCATTGACGATATTCTGGTATACTCGAGGAGTTCGGAAGAGCATGAGAGTCATCTGAGGTTAATATTACAGATTCTGCAGGAGAAGAAGTTGTATGCTAAACTAAAGAAGTGTGAATTCTGGTTGAATCAGGTGGCATTCTTAGGTTATGTGGTGACTGGTGATGATATATCAGTCAATCCTAGCAAGATTGAAGTTGTGATTGACTGGGTGAGGCCGAAGAATGTGCAGGAGGTTCAGAGTTTTCTAGGACTGGCGGGTTACTATCGTCAGTTTGTGGAAGGTTTTTCTAAATTATCTGGGCCTCTAACTCGATTGACCAGGAAGGGGGTGGAGTTTGAATGGACCAATGATTGCGAGCAGTGTTTTCAAGCATTGAAGCACCAACTAGTTAGTGCTCTGGTTTTAATCATTCCTTTGAGGGATGGTGGGTTTGTGATTTATAGCGACACGTCTCTGAAAGGTTTGGGATGTGTGCTTATGCAGCAGGACAAAGTAATAGCATATGCTTCTCAACAACTGAAGGAATACGAGAAGAATTACCCTACGCATGATCTGGAGTTGGCTACTATTGTGCATGCACTGAAGATCTGGCGACACTATCTATATGGTGTGTTATGTGAGATCTTCACTGACCATAAGAGCCTTAGATACTTTTTCACGCAGAAGTAGTTGAATATTAGGCAGAGACGGTGGCTTAAGTTGATCAAGGACTACGATTGCACCATCAGTTATCACCAGGGAAAAGCGAACGTGGTGGTTGATGCATTGAGTCGGAAGTCGGGACTTGCGCCTATGGCTGTATCTATAGTCGTAGCTCAGCATCATATCAGATGGGATTTTGAGAGCTCAAGTATAGAGTTAGTGTGTGGTGATCATCAGGCTTATCTTACTAGTCTGGTGGTCCAACCGACTTTGTTTGAGTGTATAAAGGCCGCACAGGCTAGTGATACAGAGTTGGCGAAGGTTATAGAAAAGGTACAGTAGGGACTGGCTACAGAGTTTAACATCTCTGAGGGAGGTGTGTTGAGGTTTGGGACCAGGCTGTGTGTTCCAACTGATGACGAGATTAGAAGGACGATTCTGGAGGAGGCTTATATACGGTACACCCGGGTAGCACAAAGATGTATCGGGATTTGGGCGAGTCCTTCTGGTGGAGTGGTATGAAGGGACGGATTGCTCAGTTCGTGGAGTAGTGTCTGACGTGTCAGCAGGTGAAAGCAGAATATCAGAGACCAGCAGGGCCGTTGCAACCTTTGCCTATTCCAGTGTGGAAATGGGAGCGTATCTCCATGGATTTCGTTACCGGATTACCGCCAGCACTTCACGGGCAGAATGCTATTTGGGTGATCATGGATAGATTGATGAAATCTGCTCATTTCATACTGATGAAGGTTAGCTATCCTCTGAGTAGGCTAGCAGACTTGTACGTACATGAGATTGTTAGGATGCACGTAGTACCGGTGTCCATTGTGTTAGATCGAGACTCGAGGTTTACTTTTCAATTCTGGATGAGCCTGTAGGAGGCACTGGGGACGAAGCTTAATTTCAGTGCAGCATTCCACCCCCATACTAATGGATAATTGGAGAGGACGATACAGATTTTGGAAGATATGTTGCGAGCTTGTGTGTTAGACTTTGGTGGTAGCTGGTTACAATTTATGCCACTAGTAGAGTTTGCCTATAACAACAGCTTCCGGGCTAGTATCGGGATGACACCATTCGAGGCCCTGTATGGTCGGAGGTGTCGATCTCCTCTGTTTTGGGATGAGGTTGGTGAACGTCAGGTGTTAGGACCTGAACTTGTGCTGCAGGCATCTAAAAAGGTGGGTTTGATCTGGGAGACGATTAAATCAGCTCAGAATCTGCAGAAGAGTTACGCAGATGTTTGCCGCCGTGAGTTAGAGTTCAAGGTGGGTGGTAAGATATTTCTACGTATCGTTCCGATGAAAGGAGTGATGAGATTTGGGAGGAAGGACAATTTGAGCCCGAGGTACATCAGACCATTCGAGGTTCTTGAGTGAGTGGGTCCGGTAGCCTACAGGATTGCACTACCCCTAGCACTTTCGAGGGTCTATGATGTGTTTCATGTGTCTATGTTGAGGAGATACATGCTGGATCCATCACATGTTATCAATTACGATGATTTGGAATTTGGTGATACTTTAGCGTATGAGGAGATACCTGTTAAGGTTTTAGACTGTAAAGTTCAGAAGCTTCGTACTAAAGAGATATCGTTAGTGAAGGTATTGTGGCGAAACCACGAGGTTGAGGAAGCTTCTTGGGAACTGGAAATAGAAATACGCCGGAAGTATCCGCAGTTGTTCTGAGCATGTGTACATTTCTCTACTTTGGGAACTGGAAATGGAAATATGCCGGAAGTATCCGTAGTTGTTATGAGTATGTGTACATTTCTCTACTTTGGGTTAGGATAGGTGGTTAGTCATTGGGACTGTATGTTATTGTGAACTCATGAGACGGTTTATGTTTGTAACCACGTTATTCCTCTGCCATAAGTGAGGGTATGTATGTATGTGTTATGATGGGGTTGCGTTGTAGTAATCATCAATTTTTCTCTAGAGTTGAGTGTATGTGTGAGTTTTTGATTGTATGTATGAATTTGTGAATGAGAGATGGCAAATTTCGAGGACGAAATTTTTGTAAGGAGGGGAGACTATAAGAACCCAAACCATGATAGGTGGGTTTAACTAATGAAGAGAAGGGTAAAAAGGTAATTAAACAGGCTTCGTCGACAGAGTCAAAGTTCGTCGACGAAGGCCTCATATTTCTCATCGACGAGGAGCAGGTGTTCGTCGAAAAGGAGAAGCCGAGAGGTATTGTGAAGTGTGACGAAATTCAGGGCTTGTCAACGAGGAGAAGCCGAGGGGTTTCGAAAAACCAGAAATCCTAGGCTCGTCGACGCGGTCATGATCTCATCGACGATGACGCAATTCATCGACGAGAACTGCTGAGTCAAGGGTACTATAAATATCCATTTTCATTACTTCTCAACTAAGAAATCTCATTTTCTCTCTCTATCTCTCTAGAAACTCTTCTTACTCTCCATCTCTCTAGATTTCTTCGCCGCTCATTATCTGATTTGACGATCCAAAGTTACCACGAGGATCGTGGAAGGGTTCTCTACAAGTTCTACAGATCGAATTTCGATTCGGCTTTTTTTGGGTTTTGGTGTAAAATCGAGGTAAGGCTCGGTTTTCAATTCTAATCTTGTAGTTTGGTAGAGAACAATCTTGTGAGTATCTTTTGTACTGGGATTTGTAGGTTTTGGAATTTGGTTCGCTGTTTAGGAGCCTTAGAGTTTGGAATTTGTCATTGGGGGGAAGGTAAGGGGAATCTATTTATGTAGGTTATTTTTGAAATTGGACTCGGTAGAACTATGGTTCACGGTCCTGTGTGTGGTTTGGTTGCTTATTTGGGGGGATCTAATGGGGAAAACTATGGGTTTTTCAAGATTACAGTTTTGGGAAAAAGGGGGCGACGGGCTATATCCTTGGTTTTGTTGAAAATCGAATGTATATGTTGATTTATACTGTGTTATAGGGATGGCCGTGCCTTGACTTGTGTTAAACGGTATGTGTTTGGAAAACCATGATTTTAAATTACCAAATGGGTGTGGTTTGTTTGGTTATATGAGCATGCGTGTTTATGTTGTGTTTGGTTGAAATGCAAGTAGGAACGGGGTTCCGAATTTGTTCCAAGTATCGAGAGTGTCTGGATCTATATTTGAGGGCGTATGAAATCGTTGGCCATGTTTGACAAAAGTATCTGACTCTATATCCAAGGGCGTGAGCCTTACCGTCTGATCACCGAAGGGTATGAATCCACCAATTTAGCGTCGGTACGATGTGATGGGAGTCCAGGATTAGCCATGTGCCGGTGGCGCCATGTTTCGTGGGTTAGCTACGGACCAAGGCCATATGTCGCAGGCCGGCTTCGGGCCGAAGGGTGTGACAACACCGGGATTGCTTGTCATGTGTGTGTGCGTGTATACACTGTTATAAAATTAGTACTGGAATTGCATTTAACTGTATATGTGTTGCGTCATTATAACACTGAAATGTCAAACACCGATATAACCTGCATTCTTCCTTACTGAGAAGTGTCTCACCCCTGCTGTATGTACATATTTTTCAGGTCCTTCGAGTAACCATAACTAGCGTCCTTGTGTTGGGAGCGCAGTGGCCGATGTACTGCGAGTAGCGCTTGGGTAAGTGCTAGGACTTGTGTTTTGTGGGTTGCCGTTTTGAGATATGTTGGGCACCCGGTTTTACGTAGTATGATAGAGCCTTATTTCTACTCTTATATAGACTCTGGTATGGTACCATGTTTGTATAGAAAGACCTTATTTCTGCTGCATATCTTTGGGTGTGTATAGGGTGCCTAGTAACCCCACGGGGTCGGACCCTCATTCGTTGTATTGTATCTGGGATGATTTGTATGATACAAGGACAGGTTAGATTACATTTTCACCCCTCGATCCCATTTTCGGGTTCAGGGCATGATATAAGAAGTGGTTGCAACGGTCCTGCTGGCCTTTGGTGCTCGGCCTTCACTTGCTCGCATGTCAGACACCGCTCTATGAAATGAGCAATCTCTTTTTTCATATTAGACCACCAGAAAGATTCCCGCAAATCCCTGTACATTTTCGTACTTCCTAGATGTATTGTGTAGCACGAACGATGTGCCTCTTCTAGAATGACCCGCTTGATCTTGGCATCATTTTGTATGCAGATCCTGGTATGGAATCTCAACATCCCATCATTTGAGATGTTGAAATCCAGTTTCAACCCATTCTGCACTCCCTCCATAACCTCTAACAGCTCTGAATCTTTCGTCTCAGCTGTTCTGATCCTATCTCGTAAGGTCGGCCGCATCACCAAGCTAGTAATGGAAGCCTGATGATTTCCTTCCACTAACTCCATGCCTAACCTTTCCAGGTCCATACCAATCTAATGCTGAACATCCACTACTGAGACTGACGCATCCACTGACTTACGACTTAGAGCATCAGCTACCACATTAGCTTTTCCTAGGTGGTAACTAATGGTACAATCGTAGTCATTAATTAGCTCCAACAATCTCCTCCACCTCATGTTCAGCTCCTTTTGGGTGAAAAAGTACTTAAGACTTTTATGATTGATTAAAATCTTGCACCTTTCAGATCTTTAATGCATACACTACCGAGGCTAATTCCATATCGTGTGTCATGTAGTTCTTCTCGTACTCCTTGAGTTGACGAGAAGTATAAGCAATTACCTTTCCTTATTGCATTAGAACACACTCGATACCCTTCTTAGATGCATCACTGAAGATTACAATTCCACCATCCCCTGATGGAATGGTCAAAACTAGTGCAGTAACCAGCCGCTGCTTCAGTTCCTGAAAACTCAGCTTACACTCATCAATTCATTCAAACTTTACATTCTTCCTCATGAGTTGTGTTAATGGACCTGATAGTCTAGAGAACCCTATTACGAATCGTCAGTAGTATCCTGCAAGACCCAAAAAACTCCTAACTTCCTGAATATTCTTTAGTCTTGTCCAGCCCACTACCACTTCTATCTTACTCGGGTCCCCTAATACCCTTTCTCCGGATATTACATGCCCCAGGAATGCCACTTGCTTTAACTAGAAATTGCACTTTTTAAACTTCGCAAACAATTTCTTCTCCCTGAGTACCTGAAGTACCAACCTCAAATGAATTGCATGATACTCGGGACTCCTTGAACAAACCAGGATGTCGTCAATGAAAACGACCATGAATTGATCTAGATACTCGTGGAAGACCCTATTCATCAAGTCCATAAATGCTGCAAAAGCATTGGTCAATTTGAAAGACATAACTAGAAATTCATAGTGGCCATACCTAGTTTGCAATGCAATCTTTGGTATGTTTTCCGATTTCACCTTCAACTGATGATACCCGGATCGCAGATCGATCTTAGAGAAAACTTGTGTGCCCACTGCCCTATAGTTGGTTGAATAGATCATCTATTTGGGGTAACAGGTATTTGTTCTTCACTGTCACCTTGTTTGAAACGCCCCGAACCTTTAAACCCGGTTCCGACGTGTCATACCTGATAAAATCCTGATAAATCATAATTCATAATATACGCAGCGGAAAACATAACCATAGTCTCCACATAACATAATACCAGAGTTTACTAATTCTAACTACCAAACATAATAAATTAATCATTCACCAGTATTCAAATATATACATGTTTCCAAAACATTATCTACTAATACCAGTAAGTTTCACAACTATCCTTTCATAACTGATTTAAAACATAAAGACAAAAAACATAAAACATACATATCAGAATTAATATAAAAATATACCCTTTCTCTTATATCTTCCAAAAATGTTATAAAATCTCGAGCTCTCAAAGCTCGATCCTGAGAAATCCTGAAAAAAATGAATTCATATTCGGGTGAGACACATCTCAGTAAGAGAAGAAACAATATATTAAAACAGTGTGTGGCTAACATGAGTTAAATAGATATCATTTTATTTCATTTGCAAATCATCATATAACATTGAAATCGTTTTCTAAACCTAAACAATCACATGCAAATATTTAACCCACGAGATTACCTGAGGATAGGGGTGATTACCCGCCCATACAAGTAGGGGTGTACACGGTTCGGTTATTGCCAAAACTGTCAACCAAACCGAACCTCTCGGTTTTCAAAACTGCTGAACCGAAACCAAACCGTATATCGTCGGTTTAAAACCAAACCAAATCGTATGTTTTACGGTTCGGTTCGGTTAATTCGGTTTAACTAAATTTTGAACTAACAAAGTTACTTAAAGCCAAAGGCTACAGCCTGCAGCCTCCTATATTATATTCCAACTGGGCCAAGGCTTTGCCTGCAAAGCCCAGCACTGAAGAGGATGAGTAGATCCAACTTCAATAAATAGGGTGGGGAAACTTCTTTCTTCCCATTTCCAACCGATGTGGGATGGCTAGAGCACCAAAGATAATGTGGGTGTGACTCGTGAGCTGTGTTGCTGAACTTGCTGTGTGTGACTGCCGGCGTGGAGATGTGGGCGTTGGCGACTGGCGTGGGCATGACTCGTAAGTGTCGCTGCATCGACATGGAGTGTAGGGTGGGACTTGGGAGGAAGCAGGAGGTGCGTCGGCGTTGGTGTGGCTGTGGGCGTGAGCGTCGGAAAAGAAGATGCATGTTGTCATTGCTGTGGACCTGTGGTAGCAGCAGGCTGCTACCGGATGGTGAAGTGTTCGGGTTTTGTCCGGATGGGGTGGCCATCGAGGTAGGAGGTGACCAGACCAGCGAAGGCGGCAAACTAGGAGGCAAAAATACTAAAGAAGACGTGGGAAATTCCGAGATCGGCGGTGATTTGGGGGAGCTAGTGAGGGGCAAAGTCATAAATGATCCAGTTCGAAGAAGAGGATTCAAGGAAACGGGCGAGTGGTTCGGGGAGGAGGTCGTGGGCAGATTTGAGGAGGTGGACTTGGTGGAGAGGGAGGTCCATGGTGGCTTTAGCATCAGCGGGGAGGTCGGGGATACGAGGGAGGGGGAGGGGGACGAAGGTAATGAGGTGGGTGGTGGGGTTCTAGGGAGGTTTATTGGGGAGGCGTTGGATGTTTCGTGAGGTGGAGATGAAGGAGATGCTGTGGCCCTTTTGGGCGAGGAGATTGGCGAGCTCCACGAAGGGGATGTGTAACGCCCCAAACCCTTAAACCCGGGTCTGGTGCGTTATACCTGATCATATCTTCATAAATCATATTCCAAAACATACGCAGCAGAAAAACATGATCATAATCTCCATATAACATAATACCAGAGTTTACTAATTCTAATTATAATCTATAATAAATCATCCAACACCTGCATTTCCATAATTACATATATCTCCAAAACATTTCAGTATGTTCACAACTTTCTTTTCTCCACAGACTTAAAATATAAGGACATAAGGCATAAATATTTGCATCCCATAATTAAAATAAAAATATACCATTTTCTTTTACTATTTCCCAATAATGTTATAGAACCTCGAGCTCTATAAGCTCGATCTCGATGAAATCTTGAAAAAAAAAAAAATTTATATTCGAGTGAGACACATCTCAGTAAGGGAAGAAACCATATATTAAAGCAGTGTGTGGCCAACATGAGTTTATAATCAACATAATATTTAACATTTGAAAATCCTTAACATAATTTTTGAAATCATTCCCTGATCCTAATCAAACACATGCAAATGTTTAACCCACGAGATTACCCGAGGATAGGGGTGATTACCCGCCCATACAAGTAGCACCCCTCTGCTCTGATACTTAGGCAACCCAAAGGTCGCAGCTAAAGCATACTAGGGCACTCACCTTACTCAGTAAGCCCTCAAGTGTTAGATTAATCTCGTACTCACACCGTTCAGCAATAGCTTATCGGCAAAGGCCCTAAGGATAGGGAAATCTACCCGCCCATACAAGTAGGTTCCCTCTGCCCTAGTACGTTATGCGGCTACTGCCACATTTGTAGTTACTAGGGCACTCGCCTTACTGAGCAAGCCCTTAGGCGAAAGATACGCCTCGCCCAATCGTAACATGTTCTACGTACATACATACTTCGATTATCATAATACATAATTCTTTTCTGTCATTATACATTCATGCACATTCATTCCTGTTTATAACTTAACGTTGCATTTCGTTTCACTTTAAGTGACTCTTTCCCATTACATTGTTCACATTTTACATTTCATTTCCATTTCATTCATTTCCCTTTTTATTTCATTTCATTTCATACCCAACATCTTTCAGCTGTTTTACCCAGCATCTTTCAGCTGTTTTACATTTACCCAGCCACTTTTAGCTGTGACACATTTACCCAGCCACTTTCAGCTGTGACACATTTATGTAGCCACTTTTAGCTGTGATACATTTACCCAGCCACTTTTAGCTGTTTTACCCAGCATCTTTCAGCTGTTTACCCAGTATTTTTCAGCTGTTTACATGATTGCATTAACACACACAGGCAACATTGTCCATATCATATTTTATTTTCATGGTTTTACTTACTTAGCCTACATCTCATACATTTAACATATATTTGCATAGATTCTCATGCCACACAATTTAACAGTAAAATTCATACACTGCCTGTAAAATAAGCCAACCAATATTTAATATTTATATATTAAAAATACCTTTCATGTCTTATATAAATATTCTGAAAATATTTTTCTACTTTCATCAGTTCATATTCACACATACATATCTAATAAACAGCCATAAACTCGAAAAAAATATAATTTAAACAGTTGACATTTTACCCATACTAAAAAATTACACGTACATATAACACAATTTATTTTTTCATTAAATTCATAAAAATTCTAATTTAATATATATATTTTTTCCCTTACCTGATTTCTTGAACTACGCCAACAGGGACTCCGAAAAATACCTGCGGCGCTCAACCCCACCTTGAAATTAAATTCCTAATTCCAATAAATTATTCATGAATAAAATATTAATTTAATACTTCCTAGGGCCATAATTCCTAAATAAATAATAATATCCTTCAATTTAGCTAAATTCTCAAATCCCACTCTCGCTTTGGAGTAGGGCCTAGAAAATCCCAATTGACAAAGTACCTACGTCAAAATGACGATGACGACGACTAGGACCCTGTGATGGTGTCCGTTTGTCAATTTAACCACATATTAACGGCGAAATTGAGAAAATGGGGAAAAATTATCTTTCCCCAGGAGCAGTGCCTAAACCGTTCCCATGAACAATCTGCTCTAATAGAAATGTTGGCAGCGGAATTAGGATTTTAATGACACCTTCCGTTTCCCGATCCGTCGCAAACTCGCCGAGTAATTGAGAGAAGGAGAGAGAGGGAGGCGGAGACGAACATGGAGACACGTAGGAGATTTGCAGAGAGGGGGGGGGGCGTCCTGACTCCTTTGACTTCATCTCCTTCTTCTTCTTTCTTCTTTCTTCTTCTTTCTTTCCTCCTTCTTATCTTCTTTTAACTTTTTAACTTTACAGATATATTTTTTATATATATATATATATATATATATATATAACTTTAACTTATACATATATATATATATATATATCTTATTTCATTTAGTTTTTAGTTTTTTTTTTCAATGTAATAACGTTTAATTTAATTACTAATTTTTTAATTATTTAATTTATCTTAATTTAATTTAATTTCTTTAAATTTTTATTTTTTATTTTTTATTTTTAATTTTTTTTCTTTTTCCCATGTCATTACTTTTATTTATTTATCTGTTATTTTATTTATATTTTTTTTCTAAATTATTTTAATCCTTTTAAATGTTCGGGTCTTTACAGGATGAGGTGGCCAAAGGCCAGCCATGGGAACATTGCTATGTGGAGTACTGCTTTGCCTGCTGCGACTGGTTCGGCCATGGATGATCTATCTATGGCTATTCCTAATTATAGTTTTTGCTCAATCGTAAAAGGAAGAAGATGGGAGAGAAGATAACTGTTGGCTTTTTAATTTAGAAAGTTAGAGTGGGTTGGAAGGAAAGGGAAGGCCCCCAGCGCATGATGGTAGACTGCTACAGTGCTACTAGTTTAGTTCTTCCCAATAGCACTCATCCCACATGGCCAAAATGGGAAGCTTCGGTTCTCATGCCTCCTTTATAAAATTCTTCCCTACTCCTGAGGAAGTGCAAGACAAAGTCAAATTAAAAAAATAATATATTCCATAGGGTATAATTATTTTTCCCACAGGATATAATTATTTTAAAATTATAATCGGTTTTCGATTTTCGATTTTTACGGTTCGGTTTTTGAGTGAAATTGAAACCAAGAATTTGTTTTTTATAAATTCAAAACCGCAATCGATGATCGAAATCGAAAAACTGAACCAAAGCTTCAAGTGGTTCGGTTTCGGTTCGGTCCTCGATTTTTTGGTAAATTTTGTACACCCCTACGTACAAGTAGCACCCCTCTGCTCTGATACATTTAGCAACCCGAAGGTCACGATTTAAGCATACTAGGGCACTCACCTTACTCGGTAAGCCCTCAAGTGTTAAACTGATCTCGTACTCCTGTGTTCAACAATAGTTTATTGGCAAAGACCCTAAGGATAGGGAATTCTACCCGCCCATACAAGTAGGTTCCCTCTGCCCTAGTGCGTTATGCAGCTACTGCCACATCTGAAGCTATTAGTGCACTCGCTTTACTCAGCAAGCCCTCAGGCGAAAGGTACGCCTCGCCCAATCGTAACATGTTCTACGTACATACATACTTCTATTATCATAATACATCATTCTTTTCTGTCATTATACATTCATGCACATTCATTCCTCTTCATAACTTAACTTTGCATTTCGTTTCACTTTAAGTGACTCTTTCCCATTTACATCATTTACCTTTGTCATTTCATTTCGTTGTCATTTTATCGTCATTTCATTGCATAACATTTCATTTCATTACTTCATACTACAGCTGGTCTTTAGCCATCATCGGTTAGTCTACTTAAAAACGTGCTAGATCTGCTAACATGGCTGTCTTTCAGCTGTCTTACATTTACATGGTTGCATTTAACATACACAGGTAACATTGTCCATATCATATTTTGTTTTCATTGCTTTACTTATTTAGCCTGCATCTCATACATTTAACATATAATTTGCACAGATTCTCATGCCACACAATTTAGTAGTAAAATTCATACATATTTCTCATAAAATAAGCCAACTCACATTTAACATTTACATGCTCAAAATACACTTCATTTCTTACATAATTCTTTAGAAAATTCCTTTCACTTTCGTTTGTTTACTTTCATACATACATAACTATATCGACAATCCTAAGTTCAGAAAACATAAATTTCATGACTGACATTTTAAACCCACATAAAAAAACATATATACATAAATAACACATATTCATTTTTAATTTATGAAAAACCTGATTTAATATATAAATTTCACCCTTACCTGGTTTCTTGAACTACGCCAACAGGGACTCCAAAAAATATCTGCAGCGTTCACCCGAACTCTGAATCAAAAATTTCTAACTCCAATAAATTATTCCTGAATAAAATATTATTTAAATATTTCGTAGGGCTATGATTCCTAAATAAATAAATATACCCTTAAATTTAGCCAAATTGTCAAATTTTCCAAATCCCACTCTCGCTTTGGAGTAGGGTTTAGAAAACCCCAATTGAAAAATTACCTACGTCAAAATGACGACAATGACGATTAGGACCCCATGGTAGTGCCTGATCCTCGATTCAACAGCAGATTTAACCAAAAATTGAGAAATTAGAGAAAAATAACCTTTTCTCTGGAGCAGTGCCTAAGTCGTTCCTATGAAAAATCTGCTCTAGTAGAAATGTCGGTAGCGGAGCTAGGAATCCAATGACACCTTTCGTTTCCCGATCAGTTAAATATCCATCGAGAAATAAGGGAAGAGAGAGAGGAGACGCAGACGTAGACGCAGACAGAGATAGTGAAAGAGAGATGAAACCTAAAAGATGAATGCAGAACTACGCAGGAAGCTTCAGGCTTCCTTAAGGTTTTTTTTTTTTTAACTTACTTTTACTTTAACTTAACTTACATATATATATATATATATATATATATATATATATATATATATATAATCATCATTTTAATTACATTAATTATTTCAAGTTAATAATGTTTAACTAATTAATTACTAATAAATAATTTTAATTAAATATATTTTTTTCTATTTTCTTTATTTGTTTATTTAATACATTAATTTAATAATATTTAACTGATTAGCTAATCAATAATTACTTTTAATTTTAATTTTTTTAATTAAATAATTAATTAATTTTTTTAATTTTTTTTTTCGGGTTATTATATTGTTAATCTCTCTATAGTCAATGTACATCTTTATTAACCCAACTTTATTATTTACAAATAATACCGGTGCTCCTTAGGGTGAAACACTCAGTCGTATGTAACCCTTATCTAGTAGCTCTTGTAGCTACTCCTTCAATTCCCTCTATTCTGCTGAACCATACGATATGGAGCTTTTGAAATTGGTGCCGTTCCTGGAGTCAACTCTATAGCAAACTCCACATCACGATCAGGAGGCAATCCCGGCAAATCCTCTTGAAAAACATCTAAGAACTCCCTCACCACAGGGATATCCTCCAATTTATGTTTCTCCCTCGGTGTCTCTTTTATAAATGCTAAATAACCCTGGCATCCTTCTAGAAGTAATCTCCTTGTCTGCATAGCCGAAAGGATTCATGGTGTAGAGCGCACACATGAACCAACAAATATAAACTCCGACTCCCCAGGAGGTCGGAACACTACCTCCTTCCTATGGTAGTCAATACTCGCATAACTGGCCGCTAACCAATCCATACACAGGACAAGATCAAAGCCATGCATATCAAATATAAATAAACTAGCAGGTATCCTTCTCCCCTGAATCTTTATTGGACAGTCTTGGATTACTTTATTACACACTATCCCTGCCCCTGTCAGTGTGACCACTTCTAACTCAACATCTAACGACTGTGGTTCTACCCCGCACCATTTAATGAATTCCCGAGAAATGAAGGAATGTGTTGCACCCGAATCAAATAATACAGTCGCACTATTTAACAAAATGGAAATAGTACCTGTCACCACGTTACTAGTGTTCTCAGCATCGCCAAGAGTTAAAGAATATACCCTTGCTTGAGTCATACCCCTCTAGTAGTTTCCATGTGGTGCCTGGCTACCACCTCGATACTGCTGCTATGGAGGTGGAAAATTCGACGGTGTACAACACTCTCACATCTTATGTTTGGGCTGACCACACCGGTAATAGACACCTGGTCTGTCCCTGCATTCTCCCAAATGCCACTTGCCACACCTAGGGCAAACAAGGTGTGATGTGGTACCCTGAAATGCCCTAGCCTCTGTATCCCGATGCTGGCCTCTGTTGTGCCCATACTTCCTCCAAGAAGGTGTTGGCCATTTCTTTGGAATATGAACCTCTGTATCATCCTGCAGGCTCTCCTCTGCCACGGTGGCCTTATCCACCAACGTAGCAAAGTCCTGAATCTGCAGTATCGCCATTTGCTTTCGAATCTCCTTCTTCATACCCCTATCAAACTTCCAAGCTTTCCTCACCTCATCCGGTACCATAAATAGAGCAAAACGAGACAACTTCATGAATCTGACGGCATATTTTTGTACTGTCAGCTGCCCCTAAGTCAGGATTATAAACTCTTCCATCTTCGCATTCTTGACCGTGGTCGGAAAGTACCGCTCAAAGAACACCTCTCTCAAATAGCCCTATGTCATCGCCACCGACACTAATCTCCGTGCCTTAAGCAGCTTCACCGATTCCCACCATCTTTTGGCTTCTCTAGTTAACAACGCTGCATAGAGCACCTTCTGCTCATCTGTGCAACATAAAATAGTCAAGATTTTTCGATCTCCCGAATCCAATTCTCTGCTCGGATCAGGTCTGTTCTCCCTGTGAAGGCAGGGAGCTTCAGTCTGGAAAATTGATCAATAGAACCTCCCAGCTCAGCCGTGGGACGGTCCTACCTCCTAGCATTCTGCGTAACCTCCGCTGTAAATTGTTGGGCAAAGTCCTGAAATGCTACTATAGAGTGACTGCCACCCTCATTGGCAGCTCCCTTGCTGCTACTGTGTCTAGTGTTGGCAGTATTATCCCTATACTCCATCTTAAAGAGACAATTGAGAAAATTTTTTAGAATCTTAGTACCTTACATATCTGCTACAACTACAATACCATAAGATTTACTTTAATAACTTATCGTCCCTAATGACAACATACTCTACCAGCTTAATACTCTAATTTTGACTCAAGTTCCGCCCCTCCACTAGGAAACAAAATCGTCAATGGATTGCCGTGATTTTTTAAACCCATCGACTAATTTAGAAAAACACAGAAGTCCGTCAATGGATTTCTATCTCTAGGTTTACGAAGCAAAACTCAACATTCCCATTCCACTTGTTCCTATCTTCCTATACTCTGGTATGACCTTCTATCCTCGTCTAACAAAGTCTACAATACTTAATAACCTAGTTAGCTCTGATACCAACTGTAACACCTTGACCCGCCATGTGGGCTCGAAGTGGTAAAAAACATAACATAAAACAAAAATACTCTCTGATACCATATAAGAGGGTCCGACCCTGAAGGGTTCACAATTGCCCTTTCCATAAACAACATAAAATAAAGTAAGGAAAAAGTTTCATTCTCAAAATATCATACCAGAGTTCAAAGTCAATACTATTACATAAATACTTCCAATGTATCTATTACAACCCGAAAAATGACTTGACCATAGTCCAGTACTTACACGAGTACTTACAAAACTCACAAACCACTATGGTCCATAACCCACTAGAATGCTAGGTCCGATTTCCTACAAGACCTGAAATAAGATTTGTATATTGGGATGAGACACTTCTCAGTAAGGTGGATCAGATTACATTAGTGTGTGATCATATGACTTTATTCCAACAGAAGACAATAGTAAGTTTAACTGAAATGAATTACCTATTTAAAACATTCTCAACCTTGTAATATAGAAGATATGTATATAAATCCTGCAAAAGATAGTGCGGCTCATTAACAACGAGAGTTCCTGAGGTTGGGGTAGGATATAGGCCCATACACTATAAAATTCCTCTGCTTGGTACTCAAAGTTGTAACTTTGCCTATTTTGTTTTTAATCATGTATATGCATATCGAACTCCTTCCTGCCTTGGAACATCACACGAACACCATTTACTTCCCCAATGGTACGGGTTGTGCGGTTCGTAAACCCGATCTAGCTCTGGCAGCCCACTAGTCTAATCACTTCAATGTTATAAGTTTGCCTTGGTCAACCCCACCATGGATCAACACCAGAGCCAGTCGCCAATCAAATTTTCAGATACCACCCTTACCTATAAGGTGTGGTTGCACTGTATTACCCACTAGCAATGGTACCGTGTTCCCATAGTAACCAGTTCCTTAGTTGGTTCATACATCATATATACAATTTATAATGAAAACACAGTAACCTTGTTTCATTCCATAAAGCGTGTCAGCAATATCAGTATTTTTCATAAACTCATTCATTCATCGGCATTACCAAGCATTCACAGCCCTTGGTCTTAAACAGACATCTCGTTTTCCACAATTCCTGAAAACAATTTGGAACTCCAGTTCCTATATCTCATATAGATATTTCGTCAGTTCAGTTTAGTCACATTTACCATCTCATGTCACACTCATTTGATTAAATATGCTATAATATGATAAATGGTTTGGAAAATATCATTTAATTTAAAAACAAGGGTTCAAGTATCTCCAACCTTTAATATAATAAGAATATATAAATTTAAAGAAAAATGGAGACCATACCTCAAAACCCTAATTTTCTCGAAACCATAAAATATAGTCTAACTGGTTTAGATTTCAAAAGTAATTAATGTAAGACAACTCCCCTTACCTAACTTACAAGAAAGCCCACTAGAAAGACCAAACTCCACGCCCTACGATGTTTGCAGTTCAAAATTCTGCAACCACAATTTTCCCAAAAAAATCAACACAAACTCTAAATCAGCAACCATTAATCATTTCCTAGGTTTTTCTATAATTCACGACAACCATAAAGCCTTAAAATAACCTACTTACCCTGATTTTTGAGTAACACCTGAAAAGCTCATATCAAAGATCTGTTCCACTAAACTTATAGAGAATCTTCCCTAGACCCTCGTAGTAACTTTTGGTCGTCGAATCTGTCAACGAGCGGCGAGAAATCGTAGAGAGAGAGAGTGTGGGTGCGGGTTAGAGAGAGAGAGAGAAATTATGTTTCTTAATAAAGAAGAAAACAAAACTTCTATTTATAGACCCTTTGACTCGGTCAAATTCGTCGACGAATGGCGCCTTCATCGACGAACTACTGAAGACCGTTTGTCGATGAACGAAGGACTTCATCAACGAACTATGAAGACTATTCGTTGACAAACGAAGGACTTCGTCGACGAACTCTAAGTCTGATATTTTTGGTAGTTTTGGATCTCTTCATCGACGATGCACTGAAATTCGGTCATGAACCACTGAAGGGCCTTCGTCGACGAACACAGGCGACTCGTCGACGAAGCCTGCTGAAATCCCTTTTTTACCTTCCCTTCCCTTCTCTTCTTTTCTCATTTATTTATTTATTTTTCCGAATTCGGGTCTCTACAACACTTGTATGTTTATATTTAATTTGTTGTGATTATTGCATATGTGTTAAATATTTGCATACTCAAATATTTGTGAGATTTGAGATTGACTGAAAAACCCTAAGCTTGAGATAAACTGGCTATGTTTAAAAAATAGGGAAAAAAGTGACATAAATTTTAAAATATCAAATTCACCTCCCTCTTGGGATTACACAAAAAATCACAGTATCATTTATATAATAATATTATATATACTTTATTCAAATCGAGGTTAATCGATTGCGCTCGAATTTTAAGATTTTGCAATTAAATCAAGTTAGAGTTTAATAATTTTGTAATAGTTTGAGTTTTGAATTCAATATTTTTCGAGTAAAGTTGAGTTCAAGTATCCTAATGGGTCGACTTGTCTCGATTCAAGTACACTTTTAATTACACGTGAGTGAGAGAAATTTAAAGGGGTATTTGGTTTGCGACATCTTTTAATATTATTGGGAATGTGATGCTATTTTTCAATATTTTCGAGAATTTAATATTTATAGCATTTCCTTCATACCTTTGTCCGAGCATGAGAGTCCTACTACATGCATCTTAACATGCATGAGAATGAAAAATTTTCACAAAATATGGACACATAATTTCAATTTATTTCTTTGAAAATCACATTTTCATGAGAATTTTATTTTTTGGATCACATTACGCTTATTACTTAAGTGAGTTGGTAGGCATTGCTCCTATAATCATGTATTATTATATTATTATATTTAAAATAATGAAATATTAATGAAATAAAAGTAATGTTATTATTGGGTTATAATAATATATTAATTTAATTATTAATATTTAGACACCATACTATCTCAATTATTTTGATTAATTGTAGTATTTAAGTGTTGATTTCTTTAATTTTATGATTGTTAAGAATTTTATATAGGTATATAGTTTTAGTAAATTTTTATGTTAAAAATATAATTACTCTTCATATAGTGGGTAAATATATATTAATGGTACAGTGATCATCTTTCTTCGGCATATTCAAGAAGTAAAAGTTGTTGAGAAGAGAATGTTAAGATGAATTTGTTGTAATGTAATGACTAAGATAATTTGAACATTTGCAATATAGGTCATATACTATGTCAATAAAGAAATACGAGTTAATTGTTGTAATGAGCAATAACAGGCATAGGGATAAATTTAAAATAATTTAAATTAAGAAAATGGTTAAAAATTTAACAGTATTAAATTTGTCAAATAAAATTATTTATTTTATATAAATTAATAAGAAATAATTCATATAATTGATCTAACTTTAATTTTTATTTGTTAATATTATTATAATATTTTGAAAAATCTATAGTATTGAATTTGTCAAATAAAATTATTTATATTTGTATAAATTAATAAAAAATAATTCATATAATTAATCTCACATATAGTATTTTGAAAAATCTATATATAAATATATATATATTTATTAACATAAGAATTTTGCGTAAATCTTTTATATAGTGCACATCTTGACATGAATTTCATTTTATTGAAAATTTTGTAATGCCAATAAATTTATTATTTTTTTAAAGCATTGACTTGGCAGATAGTGAAGGGAAAAATTCCTCGACTACAATCCAACCGAGCTCACACTGGCTCCAACTGCATAACGGCTGGATGGCCGGAAAATGGCTTCCGGCAGCGGAACTCACCGGCAGTGGCCGCCCAGTTCTGCGCCCAAGCGAGATAGAGTGCTCGATTCTCTCCTCCGTCGACCTCGACTGCGAAGAAAACCCTAACTTCCCACTCTTTAAGTCCGGCCTCCTCATCCTCACCACCCACCGACTCATATGGATCGATCAATCGGCCGGCGCCGCCGCGGCCGCGTCGTCGATCCCTCTTGCCGCCGTTACCCACGTATTTTCCCCCAAGAAGTCCATCAAGAGCATGTTTTCCAGCCCTAGAGTCCGCCTCCAGGTGTCGGCGACGCCGGAGGGGCGGGTTGAAGAGAGAGGATCGAGATCGACGGTGATCACGCTCGCAATTAGGGGGAAGATGGACCTCGATTTGTTCTTGCACAAGCTCTGGGAGGCGTGGCGGGGAAGGGCTTGGGAGAGCGCGAGTGGAATCGGGAGCAGTGGATCGACGGCGGATGGATCGAGTAGTGGTGGGATTAGGTTGCCGGTGGTCGGGGTTTCAGGGATACTGAGGAAGGAGCAGGAGATGTGGGAGAGTACCGATAAGAATTTACAGGACGCCTTTCAGGACTTGAATGCTCTCATGGTATGCATGTACTGTCCCTCGTGTGTGCTAATATTATTAACATATGATCTCCTTCACATTGAATGCAACATTTGCCCTCTTGCCTGTTCTACATTCTTCTCAGGTGGTGGTCAGGTCAATTTTGCGTCCTTTTTCTTTTCTTTTCTTTCTATTCTTTGAAAAATGTTTCGTTTTTGTTGGTAATTTTTGTTTTTTGGAAAATATGCTCTGGCAAATTTTAGTTATTTGACAAGAAAGAGTGCTAACTATCCAATAAAATAATAAAATAAAGGTTTGCATTTGAACGTTTCATTGTCGCATGGAATGGAATGTGGACAGGAAAGGAATTACCCGTCACATACTTAGTGTCCATTTCAGACAGTTTCCAGTTAAGCAATTCCGTAATGCAAATTAGCTTTAGGTTTAGCATTTGACAACTTAATTAATTAATAAGTCATATTTTTAAAGTTGGAAGTTGATTTTGAATTTCAAATTGACTTTTGGAGGATGCTGGTTATTGGAGCTTCCTCCAAAATTTATTTTTTGGATCAACAGTCACTCCCCACTAAATTGATGTGTGTTGGCATTTGTACTGTACTCGGAACCCATCCTAAATGGGCTTTTATCCCCATTTCTGTTTCCATTTGCATTCCACTGTGCAGTCAAATACAACTAGAGTGTTAACTCCTCAATTGTGTAAGGATGTATGTGGAAAGTCTATTTATGCACTATTGTACCTTATTATTTTCAGCATCATACCTTATGTGGTAAAATGAAAGTTCCCAAACCAATAATTTATATTTGTAAATTATTTGCCAAAACCTTGTTGCTATGTGTTAGAAAAAGAGAGTGTGAGTCAATTAGTTTGGCAGTTTGGCAGCTTTAATTTTATACATATAAACTGCCATTAATCTTTTTTCAATAATTTCCATGTATTTGTCTACTGGTTAACCAGATTGTATAGCAAGGTTTTTTAGTGGCTTAGTGGAATATAACACTTAATAATTTTTAACAGGTTCTTTATTGAGATTTTAGCCTGTTTTAAGTATTAAAAGTGCTTGGGCATTACAGAGTAAGGCTAAAGAGATGGTGATGCTAGCAGAGAAAATGAGGCTTAAACTCTTATCAGGCTCGAATAACCAAGCCAGTGCAACAAACGATGAGGAGATGGGTTCAAATCAAGAGATGCAAGATTGGTTATTGAGTGTTGGTATTGCATCCCCTGTCACAAAAGAGTCAGCTGGTGCTTTATATCACCAACAGTTGTCCCGTCAGGTTCTATTTTTTTTTTGTTTTGTGTTGATGATTGACCTTTATTTGAAAGCATGGAAGCCTGAAAGTTTAGTCTTATTTGTTTTTGGAAACATGGTAAGCATAATTGGTATCTTGCAATAATATGTTCCCATGGCTAGCTTTAGTATTCACTTGTAAAAATGCGCAGTGAACTTACAACATGAGCTTGTACAAAAATTGTCTTGATATCATTAAAATTGGATTTTCCAGTGCCAAAAATTTGTTATGTCAGCATCTGAAGTTGATGCTTCTAAGGGATCTTTAGCATATTTGTGTTTCTTCCCTTAGTTATTTGAGTGACGTGTTCCTTAACAGTAGTGAGTCTTTTCTCAAATTAAAATGGTGTAGGCCTTTATTTAAAAGGGGCACAAGCCTTCACTGGTTGTGATAGTTGATTGGCAATGTCAACATATCTTGATATTTTGCTTGAAATGCATTTAGTATGTAAAAATTGAGAGCCTGTGCACATGCAATTATGGGGAAAAAAAACTGTACATAGGCTTGCAGGGTCTGGTTGTATCTTGACCATGCTTGCTCATTTCTATAATTAAGAACCTTGCTTGCTTGAGAAGATTATTTGTAATGTGCACTCCAAGACCTGAACATTTGAAGGAAGTAGGGAAATTGAAGTGTATCTCCTTGGTTTTTTTAAGGTAGAAGGGAACTGAGGTATTTAGTTATGAAGTTTAACTAGGTAGCTGACCTTGTTAGTCTGTTCTTGCAAGAGTGGGAGCATAATCCTTCTCCTTTGTTTGAACAGGATTTCACTGCTTAATGGAATAACCATTAGTAGCCAATGGAAAATTGTTTATCATCTTTTGCATCCCCATTTGAGACTTATATGGTTGGTGCCATAAACATGGCTGTTATTAGTTTGTACTTGGCATTAAAGGGATGTAAAACAACTCATCGTAAGACGAAGAGGGGAGTAAATACTCGGAGGAAAATAAATTCTCCTAGAGAAAAATGAAAAAAAAGTAAAACAAAAAACTACTAGAGTAAAAAATAAAAAAATTGAACAACTTGATGTTTCCTTAAACCCAACCAAAGTAAATGCTATTTTTTGAATTCACCAGCAATTTTATTTTTCTACTGTCTGAATTTTGAAATCTATGCTAAATGTTGCCAAATATTGTGTGATAGACTAGCTTCATGGACTATAAGGTGCAATGAATTACTATACCTAGGGTTATTTTTTCTTATATAAGTACATATTTATTTGGTCGTTGTAGTGTGTCCTATATTTAGTTTATTCAAATGCACAGATCTATTGGTATGATGTTCCATGGTTCATCATTACTGATAATCGAAAGCAGTTCTTCGATAGCTTGATGGATAAGCTTTGCAAGAGGTTTGACTTGAAACAATACAATTCCTCAACGTGCAATGCTCCAGCAAATGGGCTTCCATGGCCATTTAAGAAGACGTGCTGTAATCTTCTAATTAAGGTTGTATAAAATTACAAGGGGACTTGCACGAGAGAATTGGAGAAGCATTGTGGGATTTTAGGCCTATACTACTTATAGGATTCCATCTAAAGTTTTATCTAAGAGGTTGAGAGAGGTTTTGGGAGAGATGATGACCACAACTTAGTCTGCCTCATTCTGCCTTCATTAAAGATGGACAAAATTGGATGCAGTTTTGGTGACCAATCCAATGAGGTGGTAGAGGATGTGAGAAGGAGGGCCAAGAAGGGGCTTATCATTGAGCTGAACTTCGAGAAGGCTAATTATAGGGTGAATTGCACATGATGTGTAGGAAAATGTTTTAGGGATGTGTGGAAGAGATGGATAGGAAGGTGACTAGGCTTGACTATCATTTTTGTTGTTGTCAATGGGTATCCTAGAGAGTGGTTTAGGGCTTCTTGATGGCTTAGGTGAGGGGACCTGCTGCCCCCATTTGCGCTCACCTTAGTGGCTGATGCCTTGACTAGGATGCTTTCACATGCTCTCACAGGCATAGTACTTGGGGTTCTTAGCTGACTACTGATTGGCAAGGACTGGGATGAGGTGGAAGGTGGAGGTCTCTCGTCTTGAATTTGCCAATGAGATTATGATGTGGTGCTAAGAAATTTCAGAAGGCTCTTATCTTGTTCTAGATCTTCTAAACAATTTCGAGATTAAGGCTCAACTTGTCAATGAGTATGGTAGCGGCATCAATGTGAGGAGTAGGGATTTGAAGGGGTTTCGGTCTTGGCAGTTGTGTTGTTGTGGAATGGCTGCTTTCTATCTAGGCATTTCTCTTGGAGGAAATCTAATTTTGTGCATTTTTTGGATCTTGTGGTCCAGAGGGTTGGGGGGTGGGTCGGTTTGGAAAGGGGGTACTTTTCCCGTACCACTCTCATTAGTGCTGCCCTCTCTAACATCCCTATTTACTTGACCTCTTTTTAGAGTGGCCAAGAGTTTGGCTAGGATTCTTGAGAGGGTGTTGCATGATTCTCTTTGGTCAGGTTTTTTGGAGAATAGGAGATATCACCTTGTTAACTGGGGGTTTTCAGTAGATTGAAATCAGGGGAAGGGCGTGGACTCAAGAATTTTGTTTCCATAAACATCTTTTTAATTGGAAAATTGTTGTGGAGTTTCCCCTTAAAGGGAAACTCCTTATGGTACAAGGTGATTAAAAGTATACAATTCATCCAAATTGGTGGCGCTTTAGAGGAAGTGGCATTGTTTCTCACGCCAGCCCCTAGAAGTTCATTTCTCATGTCTAATCTTTTCTTCCTTTTCACTCGTTTCAAAGTGGGTAACGCCAACATGGTTCGTTTTTGAGAGGATCTATGGTGGGCGAGGTTGGCGAGGGTTCATTGGAGTTGATGGCTCCTCGCTTGTTTAAACTTTCCTCCCTTCACAATACATCTATCATTGCTTTTTTTTTTTTTCTTCTGAGAGGGGCTTTCCTTCTAAAGGTTTCCACTTTTTTGGGAATCTTGATGAAAGAGAGGTTGACAAGCTTACCGCTTAACTCAATAGTCAATATTGTTAATCATTTTTTTTTGTTGAGGAGGGGAGATGAGAGCTTGTGGTGAGTTCATACTTTTATCTAGACTTGTGAGTTTGAACAATATTAACACAAACAATTTACTATAGATCAGAAGGTGTTACCTGACTCTCAGTCCTAACATGTGCCTGATGTGCTGCAAGTCCAATGTAACGAGTGCTTACATATTTCTAAGGTTGCTACCCATCTTTGGAGTGCTCTTTTATTGTTTTTGTGGAGCCTGGGTGCCACCTTAGGCTGTGAGCGACGTTTTGTTTGGTGATATTGTTTTGGAAAGAGCATGAAGGAGAAGTGTCACGTCTTAGTGTGGTTTTTGCTCTTTTTTTGACCTGATGGATTGAAAGGAATGTGAGAACCTTCAAGATTGCAGAACCTCCGGGTTTGTTGCGGTATGGGACACTCATCTTGGCCTCTCTCTGGCCCCATTATTTTGGGTTTTGCCACTACCTAATCTTGTTCAATGTTGGGAGCCAGTGCTTATGCAAATTTTCTGGTTCTTTTTGTTTGGTTCTTGTTAGGACATTTTGTTCTCCCCATATTGCACTATTTGGTTTGTTGATGTAGGATGGGGAAGGGTGGCCTAGTCCTATGGTTTCAACCCTCACACAAGCACATACAATCAAGACACTTTGATTTAAGAACTCAATTAACTAAACATAAACACAATAAATCAAGCTTCATTTCACATGTTGTTGAATTTTTAAACGGTGTATGAAGCTATTCAGATATAAGTCCCAAGAGTTCTTTCACAAAGGAATCAAGTTATATGCAACAAATTTGTTATTCAAAATTTAAGTTATATTGTCAACAAGCAATATTTCCACAATTGATTTTAAACTAGCAAGTATCAATATTGCAATCTATGGATTCAAAGGGCTTATCAAATATGGAATTTCAGATTTTCAGCAAAGGCTTCAATATAAGCAAGAGTTTACAATATATAGCAAGGATTCAAACACAAGTACTAAAATTAACAAGAGAATTGTTATGATGACTTGAAGTTGTTCAACACAAATCTTAGACCATGCCAGAAAATTCCTTGGAACAAGCTTTATAACACCGAGACAAACGCAGCAATGTAATGAAGAGGAAGTGGCACTGCTGTAAGTATGTAATGATCCAAATGAATGCTGAATTAACCAATCAAAATGATGGTTGACTTGACGATATTCTACACAAGATAGAACTCTCTTGAAGTCCTTCGTGCGAACTTTGAAATGTAATATGTATGCTACAATGGAATGGTGAATTGTTGGCCCTGGGTGTAACTTGGTGGTGGCCGTGTGGGTGATGGAGGGAAATCGTGAAAGTGGGATAGGGATAGAGTCGTTGGATAGAATAGTGGTATCTCTGCACCTGATCTTCGAGGAGAACGACGTAGCCTCTCACTACACAATCACAAGGATTGGACAAAGCTTAACAAGCTTCACAAAGGAAAAACCTTTTTAATTCAATAACTATACTTTTCTTTCTCTACACATAGTTCTTACATTGAAGGGGTATATATATAGCTAGCATGGGGGGACAAAGACATTAAACAACTAACAATTCCCACACAAGCATGAGAGACACAAATAATAAAGACACCAATTTACTAGACATAATAAATACTCACACAACTTACAACACTCCAACTTACTAGACATTTTAAATACTAAGCACAACTTGCTAACACACTACTTACTAAGGACAAGCACATGCAAGCAAGTTGTCTTGTAAGATTACATATTAAATACAAAACAAAAGTTAAAGGGAGGTCCAATTCCGTGTGGGGCCTAATGGAGCTGCGTGGGGCCCACATGACCGTGTGGGGCCTTCATGGGTCTTGAACTTGGACTTGCTTTGGCATCTCTACTTGGGTCTTTCTCACGCTGAAAAGTCTTCAAAACAAGTCTTCAAATAATCCATTCAAAATCTACAAACAATTATGAACCGATGTGGACATCGCAAGGTTGTCTTTGTGTCATCATGTCGGCAAAGGAAATGTGGACATTAGGGGGGTCGTCCACGTGTCAGCATATCAGCAAAGGAAATTTGGACATCGGGAGGCCGTCGACGTGTCACAACATCTAAAAATGACATAGGTTGGGCATGTTGATCCCCATCATTTGTTGTTAATATAATTCTTTTCTCTTATAATAAATTACAAAATAAAAAAAAAGTCACAAAATGGAACGCTTTTTGATAAAAGAATGTTTCAAATTTCTTAGTTTTCTTGGGGTTCTGTTTGACTTGTAAAAATTATATACATATTGACATGATCTTTCATGGTTCCTTAAACAAACAGGGAAGTTGGTTGAGCATTAGAATTTGGAAGGAGGATTCAATTTGCATTTGATTTCGGTAGGAAGTTTGACAGTCCTATGGAAATTTTGGTGGAAGCGCCCAGTTTGATCTCGATTTCAACGGTGGAAACTTGTAGCAATTGGAAATTTGAATGATATGTTGGGATGTTAATATGGATAATTATGCATAGTTCAGGACTAGAGTAAGTTGAAAAATATAACTATGACAAGTATTTAGGGCATATAAGTTGCATATTGCTAGGCATGTGAAACAATTAGAGCATTACATAACCGTTACAAAATCATTTAACCATCAAAATTATTCTTTGAAAATGTTTACAAATACCATTCACACATTCAGTTCTACTGGAATTTCTTGGTGGTTTGAAGTCATAGCTCATATTCCTGTTGTTGCCAAAATTCTGAGTTTTTGTTGTGTGTAATTTTAACTCCATCTAATATAATTTCCAAATATTGAGTATAGGTGTACATGTGTTATCATTATCATATTTGATAAGTACAAAAATCACACAAGCTATGGTGGCAACTTTATCATTCTATCTTATTTTTTAAATGTCATTTTATTTCAGCTGCTTCAGTATCAGTATAATTTATGTAAATATCATTAAACTTCGGACCTGCATAAACAAACAACCAAAAATTCTGTGGAGGATTCTAAAGTTTCAGTCAAAATTTCTGAAATTACCAAAAATCAGGGTAGCCCAGTCAGCATTTCAGAATTCAGCAAAAATGATGTTGGTTTATTATTTCCTTTTTGAACCTTTTTGAAATTCAAATTGAGGAAAAAATGGGGCAAATATAATTCCATGTGTGAAGGGACTGAAATCCTGTTGGGTGAAGAATCCATTCAGCCGTCTGTGCAGTATTGGACAGAGGAAGGTTGCCACCTATTTTAGTGTAAAATTGTGCCAAATGGAAATTTATTTTTCTGTGGTAGGTTAGGAATTGCATGCTGCATAATGATTGGATTTTGTTATTTTATCTGAGCTTTATATCATTTCTAGTAGGACAGCTTACTTTTAATTATCCAATAAGATAAAGAACAGAAGATCAAGACTGAAGAAGGATTCAATGAGTTGGTTCATCAGTTTACTTATCTGTCTAACGGTGGAGACTTACCCTTGTAAAGGGCACTCTATCTATCTAATTTCCCATTCTATTACTTGCCGCTTATCCCTAACCCTTGCTTGGTTGCCGAAAGATTAGAGGAAATTCATATCAAAGGAGATTCCTTGGGGGAGTTTCGGGGTGGTTTTCCAGATTTGATTTGGTAAAAGAGGGGTTGTTAAACAACCTCTTAGACATGGAGGTTTAGGGCTAAAATCTCTCTCTACTTTCAATAAAGCTCTCCTTGTAAAATGGCTTTGGAGATTCATGAGGGAGAAGGATAATGTTTGGAGGGAAGTTATTGCTCCAAAACAGGTCTTTTACGGTTGGATCACTAAAGCCAAGAGAGGACCACATCATATTGGAGTCTGGAAATTCATCAGAAATGGTTGGGAGAATTTCTTCCTTTACATCAATTTCTAAGTGGGTAATGGGGATAATGTTTTCTTGTGGCATGATATTTGGTGCTGTCAATCTCCCTTTAGTGATATTTGGTGCAGTCAATCCCTCCTTATTACCAAATTCCTTTCCATCTTCAGTTTGGCTTGTGACAAGGATGCCCAATACCCTCATCAATAATTATCTGCGAACTTCTGACCAGGGTAGCTTTTGAAACGTTCCTTTGATTTGGAATGGTTTGGATCAAGAAATGGAGCAAATTGCTTACTTTTTTGATTGCTTATACAAAATCATGTGCCATAACACCACAAATATCCCAACTTGACCTTGGACAATAACGGCATCTTCATGGTCAGATCTTTTTATAGGAAACTCACTTCCCTGGCATCTTCATGGCAGCCCCACTAAAGTTGCTTTCTTTGCGTGGGAGGCAACTCTCGGAAAAATTCTTACCATGGATAACCTTCAAAGGGGTCTGCCCCTTGTAAACAGGTGCTTCTTGTGTTTAGAAAGTGCGGAAACTATTGATCACATCCTCTTGCACTGTTCCTGGACCAGAGCCCTAAGGGACCTGGTCATTTCCTCAATTAGACATCACTAGGCTATCACTAGAAGAGTGGGAGGAGAGTGTGGACTTGAAAAGCAATCTGAGCTAGTAAGGGAGGAAGAAAGCATTGTCCCTCATTCCCCTTCTCATATTTTGGTTGGTGTGGAGGTGTCATGAGCCAAGCTTGTTCAGGGCATTATGTTTGCTTGTGACTGCTTGTCTTATGTGCATGGAATGGGTTACCATCATGTAAATACTAGTATGGGTTTTATGTTTTGAGTAGGTGTAAGACTTTAGTCCAAAAGGGGAATATAATTCCTCAGACAATTTGATGTTTCCTAGTGCCAGAGCTAAAATAGCATATAAAGCTTTTTAGGGGAGGGTGGTTGTTCATTAATCTTGTAAAACTCACTAGTAGGGTTGTACAAAATTTATCGAAAGACCAAAAATCAAACCGAAAGTGAACCAAAATCAATTTTGGTTTGGTTTCCGGTCGTCAGTTTCAGTTTCAATTCTCAAAAACAGAAATTTTTGGTTTCGTTGTTGGTTTCAGTTTCAATTTTGAAGGCTGAATCAAACTGAAAAACCAAAAAAGTTGAAATAATCAATAAAATATTATATTTGTATATATTACACAGTATCCAATGAATCCCTTTTTCATTGAAACAAGTTCAACCTTTGCTCTGATCGTTACGCCACAGTTCCGACTCTTGTAGTCGGAAGTGTCCATTGTCCAATCCTCCATATTTTCCTCTTAGAGAGAGAGAGAGAGAGAGAGAGAGAGAGAGAGAGAGATGGGTAGAGGTCCTTGTTATTCCTCTCATTTGGATGCCAATAGCAGCCGCAATGGCTCAATCTCAGCTCTCTATTCTGAGTGTTCTTTGCTTCTTCCACTTCCTATAAATGTCCCTGCAGTGCTTGCTCCTTGCCTTGCTGTATCCAAAAGTCACAGGCCTTCTATTAAGTTGGGTCTAGACTAACATGGGCCAAGATTAAAGATTTTGCAAGTCTAGGCTTTTGTGGAGTTAATTTTTGTAATTAAAAAATAACCGAACCAAACCACTTAACTGGCGATTTGGTTTTTTCTCGAGCTGATGGTTTACAGTTCAGTTTGGGTTTGAAATTTTTATAAACCAAGCAATTCGGTTTGGTTGTCAGTTTAGGCCACAACCGAACCAAATAAAACCGAGTTCAACCCTACTCACCAGCATTTGTTAAACGTGTTGTCTACTTGCCTCCCCCTGCTAAACAAACATTGCTACGGGGGTGTTGTTAATGAATTATGTTGTTTCCATGTTTACCACTTGCTTACCATTTGTTTTCATGAATTGTTTACTGTTTCTGCTTACTTTTCATTTAACTGCTGTGAATGTGTTCTTGTGGTAAACTGTGGTGATCTTTGGTTGACTAGCTAAGCAAGAGTGCTTTAGCTAGTGCTGTATGGCCCTTCACAAGTTGTGAAATGCTCAACCCATAACAAGAGAGAAAGGAATAAGAGAGCTTTTGAAGGAACAGCGATACCCCTACATGTTTTTAAAGACCAATAGATTAATAATGTTACTTGATGGCATAGCGGTCTGTCTTTAGTTGACTCCCTTTTAAGTCTTGACTTTTTTGACACCCTGCAGAGCAGGTAAGAATTTTGTTGTTTGTACATGGGTTTGCTGATTAAAAAAAAAAAAAAATTTGCTCTAAAACCTGTGGCATTCTCTTGTTCTTACTTTCATGACATCGAAAATTTTTACCAGATCAAAATATGATAATTTAAATTTAGTTACCAACTTATCCTTTTTTAATGGATAGAACCATGCGTCATATTCTACAAATTAACTGCTGTTGGGTAAACTACCAAAAAACTGAGGAGAATAGCTATGATGAAAGGTCAGAGCATATGCAGCTTATGTATTGTCATGTACTATAGTTATTTTCTTCACTTGTAGTCATGTAATATTTAATTGTTTAAACAATGAGGCAAGTTGCCATGGTGATGCTGTATTTAAGGTTTCATCAGGAGAAATAATGCATGTTTCTAGAACATTAGCATGTCTGTTTGGGTATTGTTCTAAATAGGGTTTGGTATTTGAACAATCAGTTTTTGATGATTGAGTAATTGGAAGTTTGGAACCTTAATTGTGATCATTATCTCTCTCCCCTCCTCTCCCCGCCTTACATCATCTGGATAGTAAAGGGCTTCGAACATGTGTTATGACATTCACTTCTTTCATCTTGGGCTCTCTCTCTTTCTCTTATTGCTGTGTGTGTATATTCCGAAGATTAGTTATCAGTCTCTCTTGGTGTTTACGACCTAAAAGTGCTGTTTGTGGAAACATCTTTGCTTACTGATCTTATTTTGTCTCTGTATTTTGTTTTGGCTAGTTGGCAGATTTCATCAAAATTCCTCTAGAGAGAGCTGGAGGGATGATTAATCTTATCGATGTTTATTGTCTTTTCAATCGTGCCCGAGGCACAGGTGCTTCTTTCTCCCCCTTGTACAGTTCTTTTTGTTTCTTGTTTCTTTTATGAGTTCCATTTTTGTCCATTTGTTATTTGATTTCTTGAAAGCTTTCATAGAAGGTGAAACTGATAATTTGGTTTCCCCCCATTTATACAGAGTTAATCTCGCCAGAAGATTTGTTGCGAGCATGTTCTATTTGGGAAAAGTTTGATGTGTATGCATGTCATTTCTCTTCAATCTTGTCATGTTCCATTCTAGTCTTCATACCAAGAGTTTAAATACAAAACATGGAGACTAATAATGACCATTCACCAGTTGTTTATGAAGATTTTATCTGAATTAAGCTCATGTGTGGATGTGCTATATACTTACATTATATTTTGTTTGACAGTCCAGTAATGCTTCGGAAGTTTGATAGTGGAGTCATGGTCATCCAGAATAAGTCCCATAGTGACAATGAGGTAATTTATTCTCTTTCTCCCTCAGTTGTTTTGTGTTGATCAGTTATGTTGTTGTAAGAATGTATTGAAATAGAGAAGATGCATTTTGATGATTTCTCTATTGTGAGTGTTAAGTTTATTTTCTGTTTGCACCTGCAAATCACAAGAATTTGTCCTCAAATCACTTTTCCTTTCGGCTACATTAACCTCTTCACTTGTTAATATTTCTTCTTTTTTTTCTCTTGGGATGCAATTTTTACATTTTTGTCATTTGTGTTAGTGTTTGGATACTTTTGCATGCCCCATTGTTCATTTGGTTGTTCTTTGATAAAGTTTTACCTTAGCAAAAGAAAGCTCATCCTAAATTCATATCCAAACAAAGAACACTACTGGAATAGGTGTCTTCTAGTTAGCTTTTCCTGAGAGATGCTGTCCCTATAAAATAAGAAAAGGCATATAAAATGTTTCAATAGCAAGAACAAAAAACTTTGCGATTGATTGAGAAGGTATCTGGTTTAAAAATAAATTTATGGAAGAGAGGGTTAGCTAGTATTAATTTGGATATTTCTAGACCTTTGGAATTGTCCTCTTTAGTTGGGTGCAGTATTCTTGCTTGGCCCCTGATTTATCTAGGTGTGCCTCGAGCTGGTAATCCTAGAGTGGTAGGGTTTTGGGATCCTGTGGTGGAGGAGGTGTCTAAGAGGTTGGAGGTTGGATGGGTGGGTGGATGGGTGCTTTATTTTCTCTAGGTGTGCTTATTACCCTCGTTCAGGATTTGCTTGCTAGTATTCTCCTTTATTTCTTGTCTACAATTTGAGAATTCCTTTGAGGGTAGTCAGTAGGATTAAGAAAATCATGAGAGACTTTCTTTGGTCTGGGTGGGAGGAGAACACCCTGCATCATTTCCTTGCGCATGCTCAGTGGCATTTCTGTCCTGCCAAGTTGCAGTCATTTTCTGTCTCGACCTTTATGCCTCTCTACAAGCCACCATGAGCTGATGCATGTTGAAGATGATTGTTAGCACATCATGCCCAAATTCTATGGAAGTGGCTAGTGATTCAATGGAATGATTTGAGATAATTGTTGAAGAATGCCTATCTCAGCTGAATATGGGTGGCATATAATGTTCATATGCCATAGAAGTTAACCCTGTCAACCATGCAACACATGCAGTAAATCTTGCAATTCCTAGCACACCTGAAGAGATGAAGCCTAAATTTGGATAAATATTTGAATTCTATGAAGCTGTGAAGGCTTTCTATTTTACATATGCACATTGAGCTGGGTTTGGTGTTTGTTCGAGTGAGTGGAATTATTAGGAGTTGAAGAACTCTGCATAGTTGAGGCAAAACAATGTGTGCTGTCCATGAACAACACTTTGTTTGTCACAAAGAAGGGACGAACTCCCAAAAACGAGGATGCAGGAAGAGAAAAACCAGAGTTCATCAATGCGATGAGAAAATTGTCCTGCAAATGCTTCGTGTGAGGAAGGAATTGAAATCTGATTAGGAAGTTAAGTTATTTGAAGAACATAGGCATATAGTCATACAATGGCCATCCCTTACAAGATTAATTCAATGCTTTGTTTTCATCAAGTTTTAATATTCATGAGGTGTTTGATCGATTGTCTCACTGGTGCTAACATTGGCAGTTGGCACCTCAAAATAAATGGCTGTAGTGGAACTTATGGCTGGTGGCTGTGATAATTGGGTTTACGGAAAAAGACATAAGAAACAATAGAAGAGATCACCAGAAAGTAATTAAAGGCTTTGATGTCGAATTGCTTATTGAATTTCTTGAGTCATGTATTGATGAAAATGGTAATTTCTTTTACAAATATAAAGTAGATGAAGATAGGAAGCTCACTTATGTCTTTTCTATAGGTGCACATTCGACAGTAGACTAAGAACAGTTTAGTGTGATTAGAAGGCTTTGGGACTTTGGGCAGTCGCCTGTCAATCCTTGGTGAATATCTCTGTCCGAGTTAATTCCATGTCTATTCCTCATTCACCTACTGCCTTTAATAACTAAATCATCCTTCCTCACTGCAACATTAGTTGGTCTATGGTGCCAGTGTCCAAACCATCTTAACCACCCTAAACTTATTTTCTACTTGTGCTATGCTTAGATTACCAACCATGGATGATTTTTAAAAAAATTATGTTTTAAATGACATTGACAAAATAAAATAGTTTCTATTGGCCTATGATGATGTATATTACGCAGCAGATCTTGTACCATGGTGCACATCGTGTACAATATACTCTCTTAATACAACTTTAGCCAATATTTTTTTTTCATGAACATTCATTGTAAATTGTTGTCACAATACGACAATAACAACAACAAGCCTAAAGTCCCACTAGGTAGGGTTGGCAGCTACATGAATTCTTTTATGCCAATTCACTCGATGGAGAGCATTTTTTTCTACTAAATTAAGAGCTATTAAATCCTTTTTAACATTCTCATTCTAAGTTATTTTAGGTCTAGCCCAACCCCTTTTCATGTCAGAAACAATAACTCACTCACTCCTCATAGGTGTGCTTCTAGGCCTGTGTTTCAAATGCCCAAACAATCTAAGTTGCCCCTCCCTTATCTTGTCTTCGACTGGTGTTATGCCTAGATTATTGTGTATATGTTCATTCCTTAATTTATCTTTAAATGTTGTTCCACTCATCCACCTTAATGTTTGAATTTCAACAAATTTTACTTTTTGCACATGATGCACTCTTCCATTGTACCCAACCTATTTAAATTTTATGTATTACAGCCTCTTCAATTTCTCGTTTTGCTTGCATAATAAATCCAAGATATCGAAATCTTCAATTGCTATTAATTTCTTGTTATCAAGTTTAGTTTTCTCACCACTACACCTCCTTATGTTACTAAAATTACATTTCATATTTTCTCTCTTATTCCTACTTATCCTAAAACCTTTATACTCTAAAAATGTTCTCCAAAGTTCTTATATTCCACCACACTCCTACTTTCATCAATTTAGATGATATCATCTGCAAACAATACGCATCAAGGGATCTTGTTTTGGATATTCCTACTAAGTTCATTAATCACTATAGTAAAATGATGAGTATTCAAAGTAGAACCTGAATGTACACTTATTGTGCTTAGTAAACTCTATACTCCCCTCCTATGGTCTTAAATCTAGTCATTACTCCATACGTATCCTTAATGACCTCATTATATTTACTGCACGCCCCTTTCTTTTTCTTAGACTCACCAAAAATCTTTTCTAGGGAGACTATGATATGCTTTCTTTATGTCAATAAAAACTATATACAAGTCCCTCTTCTTTTCGCTAAACTTTTCCAATAATCTTCTTAAAAGTGAAGTAACTTTTGTTGTTGATTTTTTAGGCATAAAATCAAATTGATTCTTTAAAACCCTCGTTTCTAGTCTTATTCTTTGTTCAATAAGCCTTTCCCATTGTTTCATTGTATGACTCATAATCTTATTTGCATGATAGGTATTACAATTTTGAGTATCGCCTTTGTTTTTGTATAAAGGTATTAACATACTTTTTCCTCCATTCCTTATATGGTTAACTAATTTATTTAATACAATTATAACAACTAAGAAAATGCTAGATGAATGGAGGAAAAACACATTAATACCTATATACAAAAAAAAAGGAGATATTCAAAATTGTAATAATTATCGTGGAATTAAACTTATGAGTTATACGATGTAACTATGGGAAAGGATAGTTGAACAAAGGTTAAGGTTAGAAACGAAGGTCTCAAAAAATAAATTTGGTTTTATACCTGAGAGATCTACCACAGAAGCTATATATTTTTTTAATAAGATTAATGGAAAAGTTTAGGAAGAAAAAGAGGGACTTGCATAAGATACTTATTAACCTAGAGAAAGCATATGATAAGATACTTAGGGAAGTTTATGGTGGGTTTTAGAAAAAAAGGGTGTATGTAGTAGGTATACTAATGTCATTAAGGAAATGTACGGTGGAGTAATGACTAGTGTAAGAGACTATAGATGGAGAAACTAGAGAATTTCCAATCACTATAGGTATACATCAAGGATCTGCTTTGAGCCCTTATTTTTTTGCTTTAGTGATGGACCAATTGACTAAAAGTATTCAAAATAAAGTTCCATGGTGTAAGTTGTTTGTAGATGATATTGTATTAATTGATGAAACTAGTGGCGGAGTAGAGGTTGAGTTAGAATTATGGAGAGAAGTTTTGGAATCTAGAGGCTTTAGGATAATTAGAAAAAAGATAGAATATATGAAATGTAATTTCAGTAATGGTATTAGAGACAAAGTTAAACTTGAAGATGATGAAATAAATAGCACCTGTTGATTTCGATACTTTGGATCTATTATGCACACCGAAGGAGAAATTGAAGATGATGTAATATATAGAGTTAAAACAGGTTCGGTAAAATGGAGAAGTGCTTCAAGTGTGCTTTGTGATCATAAAATACCCTTAAAATTAAAAGGGAAGTTTTATAGGATGGCTATAAGACTAGCTATGCTATATGAATCAAAATGTTGGGCGATGAAGAAACCGAATATCCAAAAAGTAAAAGTTGCCGAGATGAGAATGCTTAGATGGATGAGTGGTATAACACTGAAAGATAAATTAAGAAATAAATATATTTGCGATAAGTTAGGTGTAGCTCCTATAGAAGATAAAATAAGGGAAGGACGACTCAGATGGTATGGACACTTGCAACGTAAGCCACATAGTGCGCCAGTGAGGAAGATGAGTTAGTTATTGGGGGGGCAGTAGAAGGGGTAGGGGTAGACTTAAAATAACTTGAAAGGAGATAGTGAGTAAGGATTTAGCAGCCCTAAATCTGTCAAAAGAAATGGTCCATGATCGCATAAATTGGCGGAAAAAGATTCATATAGCCGACCCCACCTAGTAGTTAACCATATATTTCCTTTATCTCCTAAACATTTCCAAACTTCAATTGGTTTGTTATCATTCTCGTCTTTTATACATTTTACATTATCTAAATCTTTGCATTTTCTTTCTCTAGCTCTAGCAAGTTTGTAAATGTCTCTTTATCCTTCTTTTGTATCTAGTCTTGTATATAAAGTATCATAAATTCTATGTTTAGCTTCACTAATAGTCCCTTTTGCACTTTTTCTTGCCTCTTTATGCTTTTCAAAGTTTTCTTTATTTCTACAACTTTGCCATATTTTATACTGGTTTCTTTTTGTCTTAATGGCTTTTTGGACTACGTAACCTCACGACCATTTTTACTACTTGAGTATCTTCCTTTGGACTCGCTTAAAATCTTTTTGCTATCTTTATGATTGAGTTATCCATCTTATCCCAAACATTATTCACATCTACCTTACCCCCTATTGTCCAAACTCACTCTTTGATCATTTTATCTTTGAGTTTTACTATATTTTCTCCCTTCAAGCTCCACCACCTTTTCCTCTCATGTTGATTTATATTACTCTCTCTCTTCCAATTTTTGGTATCTATATCTAGTACTAGGACCCTATGTTGTTACAATAGGATTAAAAATTTAGCTCCAAAGATGTGTAGGTATAATTGGATATTGCCTAAATTTTGGTGTAGTTATTTCATACTGGCCTAAGTTATAATTATAAACTAAAAGAGTAAAGGGCCAAAATCTGAGAATCATCATTCCTCTACTGTATGCCCATTTTTGTTTCAAACAAACGTATTGCTTTTTCATTTCTTTTGATCTTTTGGGAGTAATGGAACCTTGTTGTGGACTGACTGAGCTAATTTAGATTGTCTTTATGCATCATTTAATCACGCTATACCATTGAAAGCTGAGTGATGCCCACTGTTATTGGCAGTTTGTATTTGTGATCTGTCAATATATTTTGTGGCACTTGTGAACTTCCTTTTCCCTACACTTTTCTTCCCCCATCTCCCCTGGTGAACTTCCTTTCCCCTACCCCTTTCTTTTCCCCCCAGTTTGCCTTAGATATTGTGATCATGATCTGACCTTGCTTATATTATCAATACTGTGATGGATTATAGGGTATTCAAAACAAAAATAATTTGTTCAGAAAAATCTTTTGCTTTTGAATTTTTTTGAGGTTATATGGAGAGCTGCCTTTTCTCTGGCGGAGTTCCTTGGATCAGGAGTTCTCTGGACAAGCTATGTGGGACACTTAAAGAGTACAACCTGAAAAACTATGTTCACAGAATTTTCTTCATGTTAAATGACAGCATATTTTTTTTCCCAATTGATATTTAAGATTACATGAATAAGGGATGAATAAGAGCAAGAAGGAGGCCTTCATCTACTACATGATTCATCGTCTATCCTGCTAAATCTTGATGCATGAATAGGATGTGGGAGAACAGGCAATTTAGCTTTTAGTCTCAGCATCCTTGTGCATTTGTGTTGAATTGTGCACAATGTGAGCACTTACTGGTTGCTCTAAATATGTTTTTTTCCCTGTTTGTCACCATCATCTGCATGTGTTGCAAATTTGATATGAGAAAATGATTCCCCTTGCAATAAAATTATTCTGTGAAATGTAGGTTTTTGCTAGAATAAAATCCCTTGTGCTAAAGCCTGATGCCCTCCAAAAGGGTGTAAGTGCAAGTGATGCTGCAATGACACTAGGGATTGCTCCAGCTATGGCCAAGGAGCATCTTTTAAGTGCTGAGAGCAAAGGTATGGTGTTGCTCAAACATTTTTTAAAATAGTAATACTGTCACTGCTGAGTCTAAATTTACCAATGAATATTCTTTCCAGGTTTACTATGCAGAGATATAAGCCCTGATGGCTTCCGATTTTACATTAATATGTTTCATGAAATTGACACAGAGGATTTATATTTGTAAGTAAAAATCTACACGTGGTTGCTTTTTCTACTGCAAGATTGCCTTAATTCTTTTTCATTTTTTGGGGTTTTGTCACCATTTCTCAAGCCCAAATCTTTGAAGTGTAAATGTTTTTTTCCCCTTCAAATTGTGTCATTCCTTAGCCACTTTTCATTCTCTCTAATCAATTATATCATAAACAACTGAATCCTTTTCAATCTTCCACCTAAAATTTGTTTTTTTTCCCTTTAATTGTGATAATATGTATTTACAGAATTAAAGATCACGGGATGTATGCGACTTGGGTCAACACTGCCCTTGCTGGTGAGAGATGCTTTACTTTATTTTCATTCTTTATTCAATTGAATTCAAAGTACATCAAGAATATCCTGGTTTTATTAATGCTTGAGAATGTTGTCAATAGGACCATTGCATCGTTAATTTATTTATTTTTCTGTTATCTTTCTTAAATATTTTCTAGGTAGTTGCAGATGAGGGCATATGTTTGAGACTCCAGCACCACTTACAATTTTACAATGCCAAACTCTGATCTGGAAGGATTTCCTTCATGAAATATGTTCGATTCTAGCTCTTGGTTTTCCAATCTGTGCATGTTTCCACCCTAACATACCACTTCCCCTGCGAGAGCTATTAGGCTTCCTTGATCGTCTGTGCATGTTTCCACCCTAACACACCACACCACACCACACCACCCTGTGAGGGAGAGCATGCAAAATAATGAAAATTTGGAGGAGGCTGCAAGAGATTGTAGTGCGCTTTTCCTGTATTGTTTATTATTTGTGTACTCCAGTTGTTTACATGTATGAAATAAGCAAGCAGACATTTTGCTTGTTTCAAGTTTTGCGCCTGTGTAATTATAGTATCCTATGATATTGTTATAAAACCAAATATTTCGCATTCCATAATATTAAACTATGTTCTGTTCATCCCTCAGCATCTAATACAGCTATTGTATGGCATTCCGGGGATGTCCGTGGGCTATTGTTTGATAAGCAGATCATCATCTTTTCCCGTGTTTAAACTTTATGGTGTTTGAAGTTTCGAAATGCCTGAACTTCAACTTTGTTGACATCTATAAACCTATTTAAAGTTGAGTTCCATGCATGTCTAATGTGCTTTTTCCTCTTCCTGACGTGTTTTTTTTCTTACCTTAATATTTTTTAACTTTTCATGGCTAGCAAGGTGAGTTACAAGGCAGAGGGCACTGCCTTCCAGTTTTTTATTGTTCATAACATCCTATTCGAGCTGGTTTTGTAAGTACAGCAAATTTCAGTCCTCTTTTATGGGAGACGCCATTGATGTGGTGGTTTAGGTATGAGTCAAACAGATCCCTTGCGCATCATATTGATTAACAGGTATTTATTAACAAATTATAATAAATTTTAAGGTAATAGACATTAGCCTCTTTTGCGGTTTGATATAAAACAGTTTCTCCTGGTCTTTTGTAAAACCCATCTTATCCTCCTATATATTCCTTCTAGTGTTAGCCTCTAGTGTAGATTTTTAAATATTAAATGAGATTAACAGTTCAACATGTGTGTTTAAGTTGTAGCACTGAATTCATGTAGTTGTTTTCATATTTGACATTACTGATTAATGACAACTTAACATTGTTCACTTTTGAAGTGTCATCTCTACGATAACCCTAATCTCAACGAGTCTGCATTTAGTATGGTGCTCATTAAGCAATACTAAACAAGGAATATATAACTTGCAGGATAATTTGGTCCTCAAATCAAGATTATTACAAAAAAATCCTTGTGTTTGGAATATAAATATACCTGCATCATGCATGAAGCCCATGTATTGACACGAGAAATGATGCCCTTGGTCGAAACTTGTTTTAGCATTCAAATTATTGTAGTGTATCCGTTGTATTTGGTACGTAAATATGAATGCATGAAGCATCGAAGCCTAAGTGGTGCTGGGTTGTTGCAGTTGGTGGTGGCAGCCAATGGTGCAAGACAGTGGGTAGTGGTGGTGGGTGATGAATGGTGGTGGTGCACCACGGCGATAATCGTGATATGCAAACGTGTTCGATGTTCCCCATGCTTTAGTGGTATGTGAAACATGTGAGTGAAAGAACGAAAATGGTGTCAATTCAAATAAAACATTATGCTATACAATCGTCAAGATGTAATGCATTTTAATTAAGTCATAATTAAAATCACTTTTACAAAAATGATTAATCAAGCACCTTTCTCTAATATATATATATATATTTGTATGTAAAAAACACAAACTTATTGATGCTTAATGAAAGAAATCCTTTTATGGGTAATAGATGGATGTTCAAATGAATTATCAAAATGTCCTCTAATCTCATAAAACAATTCAACACTAGTCATTTTAGTAATTTAATTTATTCACTAATAAATTTTAGTTATGCTATGCAATATGAGCTTGTGATGATATGGGCCCACATGGCAATAGCTAACAGGGTTTTGTAGTATGAGACATTTATGCTATGAAATATGGGCTTGTGATGATTAGGATCCACATGGTAGTGCCTAACTGGGTTTTGTAGTATGAGACTCATGCTGCAAAGCCTAGTTAGGTACTGCTAGGTGGAGATCATGTTATTAGGGGTTTGCATTGTTCAACATTTTTCAATAAACTTAGGAGCTGTTTGGTATCATTCTCAAAAATTAGATAAATGAAAATCGAAAACTAGAAACGAAAACTAAAAACTAGAAACAGACAAACTATTTGGTTAACATTTATAAAAACAATATAAATTAAAAACTTAATTAAAAATACTCATTTTCATCTTTAAATAAAATAATTTTATAAAAATATAATTAAAATAATAAAATTACAAATAATGCACATTAAAAAAATCACTATAACAAAAATAAAATTTATTATAATTATCTTACTTAATTGTTCTACTTTTAAAATTTACTTTACAATAAAAATTTTATCGGACATGACAATTGAGAAATAGTAAAAGTATTTTGCAATTGTCTTTATTATTAGTTTTTGAAATTTATGTATATTTTTCTTTTAATTATATTTAAATTCGTAAGATCATTTAATTTTGATTTTAATTTAAAATCATATAAAATGAATAATTTAATACAAAAATCATTTCTAGATATTAAAATTTCTAGCAATAGGTTACCAAACACAACTGAAAATTATAAAATCTGGTTTTCAGTTTTTTGACAAATACTTGAAAAATGACAACAAAAACATAAAACTGACAACATAAGGGGCCGTTTGGTATCATTGTCAAAAATTAGAGAAATTAAAAATTAAAAACAAAAATAAAAAACTAGAAGCAGAAACTAAAAACTAAAAACTTGGTTAACATTTATAAAATTAATACAAATTAAGAACTTAATTAAAAAATGCTAATTTTCATCTTTAAATCAAATAATATTATAGTAATATGATTAAAACAATAAAATTACAAATAATACACATTGAAAAAATTACCATAATAAAAATAAAATTTATTATAATTATTTTTTTAATTGTTCTATTTTTAAATTTTACTTCAAATTTTATTAGACATGACAATTGAAAAATAGTGAAAGCATGTGGTAATTGGCTTTTTATTATTTTTTGAAATTTATGTCTATTTTTATTGTAATTATATTTGAGATCACATGATCATTTAATTTTGATTTTAATGTAAAAGTGTATAAAATGAATAAATTAATCCAAAATTTTTTTTTTTGGATATTAAAATTTTTGGCAACAGGTTGCCAAAACAGCTAAAAAATCATAAAATTTTATTTTTTATTTTTTTGAAAAATAGCTTAAAACTGACAATAGAAATAGAAAACTAACAACAAAACAAATACATTTTTATAATCTACTTTATTGTGAGAAAATGGAAACAAAAATTAGAAAACAACAACAATACCAAATAGAATAGAAAACAAAAATAATACCAAACAAGCCCTAAACAAATATCTTTTTATAATCAGTTTCTTCATTATTGAGAAATAGAAAATAGAAAACAACAATGATGTTAAATAGACCCTTACATAATGACTTGACTTTTTTAACGGTCAACGTCATTTTGCCCTTTTAAAAAGTTATAAAACAAGATAAAGTATAGTTTTTTTGTTGAAAGAAAGGTAAGAAGATATGTATATTAAGATAATAAGGGAAATATATGGCACATTAGAGTCGAGGATAAACTTCAACCATGTTAGCAAAGTGAACCAACAAGCAAAGAAAATAAAATAATAAGATCTTTCTAAACATGAGCATCTACATCTTATATCGAACAAAATTTTTTAAGCAACACTCTTAGGGAAGAAGGCCTTTGATCAAAGATGATAATTCTAAAATTTTCAAATGTGTTTCTTCTCCTAAGGTTTAAAAAATCTCAAATATTTTTTCTAAAATTTGTCAAAAAGATATAAATCTCTCTTATATTTTACAAAAAGACAAATTTCTTGAGAAGAAATTTGTGATTTTTTGGCAAATTTCTAAGGAAATTTGTGACATTTTTAAAATTTTAGGAAAAGTTGTTGTTTTTTTGCCAAATCTCAGGCAAGGTTTGTGTCTTTTGCCCTATTTTCTAATAGAAAAAAATAATTTTTGGTCTCAAGTGAGTTATGGTATACATACAATTAGTAGAGCTAATTTTATCTTGATGCGCATCTGGGAGTATGAATTTCAAGTTTTGGATTTGGATTTGACTAAATTTTTTCACAATTTAATATAATTTGGTATTATACTTAATTGAAATTTACACAAATCCCGATACAAAACCGTCTTAGTCTATGCCAAATAGCCAAAAATATAAATGAGGGTCTTAATGGATGATATTTAAGCCATTTTATATCGATCAACTATTGATCCTCCTTTTCTTATGTGTTCCCAAGTAGTCAAAAAAAGAAAACAACATATTCTTTATCCTAAGTCCAACAAATTCTACGTCTTTCACTATATCTGAAAAAAGACTAGGCTATCCTCAAGAGCAACAACATTATAAGAAATCCTTGTTGGCTAAACTTATGAATTTTTATTTACGATATTTAAAACTTTAGCTAATTGTGCAAATCCAAAGTCAAAGAATATTAAGTTTCATAGTGTGAGAATAAGATAGGAAAATAATATAGATTAGAAATGTTTCAAAGCACGGTATAATGTCATTTTCCTTAAAACGTTATTTGCCTCCACCAGATCAGTGTGTATTGAGTTAGCAAATACGTTTTTAGAATACAATGAAATCCAAAATATAATCTAATATCAGTTTGCGTTATATACAAACGAAAAACTGATCACAAATACTCTTAAAATAATCTGAACAAATTTTTAGGAATTCTATTTCTGCAGAAAATAGAATCAAAATTTGAAAAAAATATAATTTGTAAAAGCTTTATGTAAGAAAGAGAAGGAGAGAATGATAAATTTTTGTATATTTTGTAGAGTTAATTTTGTCTTTAAATAAACAGAATTATGTCTTTTTCGAAAGGTTGCATCTGTTCAAATCGCTAAATAGATTCAACATAATCGCATTAGACGTCGACCTGGTCACAGTCTTAAATAAACAGAATTATGTCTTTTTCGAAAGGTTGCATCTGTTCAAATCGTTAAGTAGATTCGACCTAATCGCATTAGGCGTCGACCTGGTCACAGTCCTAGGGTGCATTAAAGTACACACTTACACTTTTTCTAAACCAACTTTAAGGGATTATTCCACCTTATCATTTATTAATGACATTTCCTTTTTCACTTTTTCTAATGTGGGACAAACTCACGTAATATTAAATACTTATCATGAATGTTTTAGAAAATTCATAAATGAAAAATTTTGAAAACTCATAAAATCATATATTTTAGAAAATATTTCAATGTATAAAACTCAATTAGAGGACTCTGTTGATTTAAATTGTCACAAAATAAGGTTGTATTTTTACTGCTATTGACATAATATTTGAAACAATGGCAAGTGTGAGATGTAGCTTTTAAAATCATTTTTAAGTATAATTTTACTATTAAGGCTATTTTATTATAGTTTTACCATTAAATTAGAAACAACATGAAATTATAATTTTATTATTAAAAAGTTATTTTATGTTAAGTTAACATTCATAGTTATAATTTTTCTGTAAAAAAAAAAAAAAATATAAAAAAAAGGAACCGTACGAGTCTGGGCGACCGCTACCGCACCTTGTTGCCAGCTGGCTCCTCCTTCGCTTACAAGGACAGGTCCGAACCCGCGCAGAAGATGGTTGACGGCGCATGCTCGAGTAGAGAATGGAAGATTTCGAGAAGAAGGTTACCCTTTCAGACGCCATGGACGTCGAGTCTTCCTCCGATTCCTCCAAAATCCTCCACTTGCTCCGCAGATTTCTTGCAGTTCAGCAGCGGAGAGCCGAAGCTTATGCAAAACTGCGAAGGTACGCAAACGCACACATGATATTTGATTAATTGTTTTGTTTGGTGAAGGTTGCAATTAAAGTATGCCAAAATTTTGCTGCATTTCGTTGAGTTGAGTGGGTAATTTGTCTTCTGTGGTCTCAAATGATAGAAAATTAAGGATTCAATAACTTTATATTAATTTATTTGCTTACCTTTTCTAGGCAGCCAAACGGCTCGCATGAATGTATTTTTGTTTCCTCAATGGATTGTAATAGCCATAGGATGAGGATGTTATTGTTAATTCTAAAATTTGGGCAATCCAGTATAAAGTTAATGGGCGTTTGTGGCTAGAGGCCTGTGGTTTGTGTATTGATTCCACTGTCCCATGCTTGGGAGTTTGGAGGGGAAAATAGAGGGCAGGATTGACAAGTGGGTTGGTTGGGGTTATATGGTATCATTTCTGTCTCCTGCTTTATTCATCATATATTAAGAAAATAACTTTCCTCGTGATGTAGTGTGAAATGAGGGTGGGCCTTGGTTGCTCGTTTGTGACCGGTTGGTCATGGGTTTGAGTCTAAGGAAATAGTCTTTCTACATAAAAGTAAGGGTAAGGCTGCGTACACTGTAATGACCGTCCTCTTACCCTCACAAAGTGTGGAGTCTTATGGCCTGGGGATGCCCTTTTTGTGATGTAGTGTGAAAACATGTAGCTGCAATTTGTTTTGTCTATGTTGCCAGCTTTTGGTTTTTCTTGTAGTTTTTGTTGAGAAAATTAGTAATTTGCACGTTTCGGTTGTTCTAGCCTTTAGGATTGTCAATGAGTTTGTTTCTGTTTACCTAGTTGTCGCGACGTCTTGAAGCGCGTGTGCCTCAGGTGGCGAAATAAAAAATTGTGGTTTAAATTTTCGGGAAAAACATGAATGGAGTCACCACTAACCTTTTAGTGTGATTAGAACACATGATTACTACTTAATTAAGGGTAGATTCGGTCTACGTTACCAAAGCCGGGGTCGGGAGTTCGATTACGTGCGGGGAAGGTATGAGCACCCCCTACATGCCCATTCTTACGAACGGTATCTAATTAATTTGAAATTATCCCTAAATTAATTTAAAAAGTATTTAAAATTACTCCCTTTTAGTGAATTTACAAATACACATGCAAAATAAATAAATAAGTAAATAAATAAATCATACAAGAATATACGTAATAAATATATATATGTATATATATATTCCCTCAGAATTGAAGGTACGTGAAGCCCGAAAGAGCTCGTACTATTTCATTAATTGCAATCATAGGGATAAAAATTGAGAAAATATTTAAGAAAATACACTCCCAAAATTTGAAATTGTATAGAAAATTTTTATAGGAAAATACTAGTATGAGAGGTTTTAATATATATTAATAGGATAATAAGTTAAGATGTTAAACTATCACAATACATATAATATTAATAATAACACCTATCTACTAAAATATTTCAAATGTCAAAATAGGTAATAAAATACTATATATATTACAATACTAAAGATACTATAAAAAGTAATACCTTATATATTAAAAGTACTAAAAATACCCTAATAGGTAATACTAAATATCTTAAAGATACCATATCAAGTAGTACCCTATATGTTAAACATGGTAATGATATTATACTAGATACCATAATAAGAACATCATAATGCGCCAAAATACTAGACATATAATAACACGGAAATGCCATAATATCATATATACTGCCATAATAGTAATCTACCACAATACTTAATAAAATACCATAATAGTAAAGTACCTTTCTACATAACAATGATACCCTAATGATAACTTACCATAATAAATATTAATAATACATTAATGATAACCTACCATATTAATAATGAGAAACCTACGTAATGATTAGCCAAAGCCCTAAATATTACAACTTGAATATTACGCACTAAAAAAAAAAAAAACGGCAACAAAAAGTATTACATTTAAATATTAAACAATAAAAATCTTACCTCCGCGAAGAAAAGAAATCCTACAACAATGAAGACAAACCAATTAGTGTACCACAAAAGAAATTTAAACAACTATCACAACGATGAAATGCAACTTATAATAACAATGTTAAATCATGAAATAAAAAAAATATATAAACTGCTTAACATAATTAGCAATTATTCGTAACAATATAAACAATATACACCCTAAATAGGGACATGTATACATTGAAATTAATAACAACAATGAAAACATAAAAACTCTATATAATACATACAAATATGACAATAACAAAAGCTTTAACAATAAAATACCACAATAATCATGGCAAATACAACAATAATACTAATACGGTCAATATAAAATATATATGTATATATATGTATGTATATATTAACACTAACAGTAAAATAAATATATATTTGTGTGTGTTGTGTGTACAACAGTGTGTGCAGCGAGTGTGTATGAGGGTGTGAGTAAGTGCATGCGTGTGTGTGTGTGAGGGTGTGAGTGAGTGCGTGCGTGTGGTAAGTGTAGGCATGCAGAAGCTTAGCTGGGTGCTGCCGGAGAAAGTCACTGGGGCGATGGCTTCAGCAGCAGAGGTGGCTGGAATTGCAGCGGAGACTGGGGATGAAAGCCGCTGGTCTCGGCTGGGCTGCAGGCCTGCGTGGAGGAGGGGAGCAGAGGTTGCTGGTGCAGGCTGGAGGTTCAGAACCTTCCCGGGTGTTCTGTGGGTAAGCCGTAGCCACTGGTGTCACTGGAGTGGTGTACTGGCAGCAAGGATGAGAGCGGGGCTGCTTCATTGCTGTGCGGCCGGTTGCTTACCGGCGTGGTGGCCTGTGTGGATGAAGATGGCGCACGGAGTTGTAGGAGAAGGAAGAGAATGGAGGGCCGAGAGGGAGGCGGGGTTGTGTCGTGAGGTACGCTGGCTGTGAGCGGTGTCGCCGACGATGTGATTGCTGGGCTTGGCTGGGTTGTGGCTGACAGAGATACTCGGGAGGGCGACGGAGCTGTGCGTAGGGTGGCCGTTGTTGCAGCAGGATAGGTGATGGCTGAGGATGAAAGAGGGCGCCGCTGCTGTTGCAGAGAGAGAGAGAGAGAGAGAGATAGGAGAGAGCCAGAGAAATTGAGAGAGTTAGGCTTTTCTTTTCCTTTTTTTGCTTGGCTCCGCCCACGTTTCCTTGCTGCAATGCGTGCCTCTTATAAGCCACAAACGCCCCAGGAAACCCTAATGTGTGTCCCTTTATTTTTGTTCTTTTGTCAATAATAATAATAATAAAAATGATAAAAATAATAATGATAATAATAATAAATAATAATAATAATAATAATATTAAAGTAATAAAAACTATAGGAATAATAAAAATGATAATAATAATAATAATAGTAATGATAATAAAAATACTAACAATAATAATAAAATAATAATAAGGTAATAACCATAATAATATTAAAAATAATGAGAATGTCCCAGTAATAATAATAATAATAATAATAATAATAATAATAATAAATATGGCGCCTTTGTCATATTTGGCTTGGGCAAAAATAGGGTGTCTACACTAGTCAATAGAAGTTTGTTTTGAACGCTGGGTAGTGCCCATTTTTATGTTATTATCAGTTATGTATTAGCCTTTATATAGGCTGTTTGTTGATCAATGAAGTAATGCAAAAAAGGTACATCCTGTCCTTTCTCTACTGTTATTGTGTAAAAGCTTCCATCTTGCAAATTTTTGTTTCTAATAGTGGTATCAGAGTGTGGTTTTGAGGAGAGTAAAAAGTGCAATTGATGGCTTCCGAAAGTTTTGTTCAGCCAGCCATTTCACGCTTTGATGGTCACTATGACCATTGGAGCGCTTATGGAGAACTTCTTGAGGTCCAAAGAATATTGGATGGTTGTTGTTTCTGGAGTAGCAGAACCAGCAGAAGGTGCTGTGCAGACATATGCGCAAAAGACGAAGCTTGAAGGGCTGAAGTTGAAGGATCTTAAAGCAAAGACTTATCTCTTCCAAGCTATTGATCGCTCAATCTTGGAAGCCATTCTTTGCAAGGACACCATCGAGCATATTTGGGATTCCATGAAGAAGAAGTACCAAGGTACAACAAGGGCTAAGAGGCAGCATCTTCAAGCACTTTGTTCGGAGTTCGAAATGCTTTGAATGAAATCAGGAGAGTCAGTTACAAACTATTTTTCAAGAACGGTGGAAATTGTTAACAAGATGCGGATCCATGACGACAAAACAGAGGATTTTACCATTGTTGAGAAGATTCTTCGATCCTTGACACCAAAATTTAATTTTGTTGTTTGTTCTATAGAAGAAGCTAATGTGTTGGTGAACTTTCAATTAATGAATTACGAAGTTCTTTGTTGGTTCATGAGCCAAAAATTGACCAGCAGGAGAAAGAAGAACAAGCATTGAAGGCCTTATTAGAAAATAACTCTACACCCAGTGGAGCTGATAGAGGACGAGGTAGAGGCAGAGGTCAAGGTAGAGGAGGCAGAAACAACAATGATCGTGGGAACCAACAACGAAATCATTAGCATCAAGAGAGTCAATTTCAAGGAAGAGGTAGAGGATGTGGCGGCCACCACTTAACAACTTATAGACCAAAGTCAGCAGACAAGTCCAATGTTGAATGTTACAAATGTCATAGGTATGGCCAATATAAGTCAGAATGTCAAACTAATTTGAACAGACAAAGTGGAGAAAAAACTAACTTTGCAGAAAGAGAAGAAGAGGTGTTTCTTTTGATGGTGTGTCACGGAAGAAACTCAACAAAACATGTGGTATTTAAATTTTAGATTCTGGATACAGCAACCACATGTGCAGAGATAAGGAGGCATTCTTTGACTTGGGTGAATCTTTTCGCAGCTCTGTTAAATTTGGTAACAATTCCATGTTTGTTGTTATGGGAAAAGGAAAGGAAACAATCCAAACCAAAGGAAATTCCACCCACACTATCGCTAATGTTCTTTTTGTACCAGAATTAAAGACCAACTTGCTTAGTGTGGGTTAGTTGCAAGAAAAGGGATATGAGATTTCTATCAAAGATGGAGTATGTCAGATTCAAGATGCAAAGTTGGGCTTAATTGCTCAAGTTGACGTGACGGCGAATCGTATGTTCCCACTTTATCTCCACCACACCACTCATTCATGCTTCTCAGTGAAATTGAAGGATTGGGCATGGCTATGGCACTTCCGCCATTGGCATCTGAATTTTGGTGGATTAAAAACACTACAACAGAAGAACATGGTGACGGGTCTTCCTCAAATTACAGCTCCTTCTCAAGTTTGTGAAGAATGTGTTGTTAGCAAACAATACTGCAATCAATTCCCACAATGAAAATGTTGGAGAGCGAAGAAGGCATTGGAGCTTGTTCATTTCGACATTTGCAGGCCAATAACACCACATTCTGATGGAGGTAAAAGATATATAATTACCTTCATTGATGATTATAGTTGTAAAATATGGGTTTATTTTTTGCAAGGAAAATCTGAAGCCTTTGTAGCTTTTTAATGCTATAAAGCGCTTGTTGAGAAAGAGGTTGGCAACCCAATAAAAGTTCTTCGCATGGATCGTGGTGGAGAATATAGCTCACATGAATTTGCAAATTTTTGTGAGAACCATGGAATCAGGAGACAACTTACAACAGCTTATACACCCCAACAGAATGGTGTATGCGAGGGGAAGAATCACACTATTTTGAATATGGTGCGAAGCTTTTTGGCAGTGAATGGCATTCCAAAATGTTTTTGGCTTGAAGCAGTTAATTGGAGCATTCATATATTGAACAAAAGTCCCACACATGCTGTTCAAAATATGACACCGGAAGAAGCATGGAGCGGAAGGAAATCTGCTGTAGATCATTTCCAAATTTTTGGCTGTATTGCCTATGCCCATATACCAGATGAGAAGAGGATGAAGCTAGATAACAAGGGAGAAATATGCATTTTTCTTGATGTTAGTGATAAATCAAAAGCTTATAAGTTATACAATCCTGGCACCATGACAATAGTTATCAGCCATGATGTGGTTTTTGATGAAAAAGGCACCTGGTCATGGAATGAAAATAGTGTTAAACAAAATATTCCAGCAGATTTTGATGATGATGAGAAAGGGCAGCAGCCTATGGAGAATGAGCAAGAACAGGAAGCCACTCAAAATGTTTCAGTAGCTGATCAAAGCCCACTTGCAGTTGAATCACAAAGGCCTCAACGTGTTCGAAGAAGACCAGCGTGGATGATTGATTATGAGGTAACCGGAGTTGACCAAGGTGATGACCCACTTACACATTTTGCTCTGTTTTCAGATTGTGATCCTACCACTTTCAAAGTGGCTGTCAAAGAATCAAAATGGAGAAAGGCTATGGATGCTGAAATTACAGCCATTGAAAGAAATGATACTTGGGAGCTATGTGATCTTCCAAAAGGGCATTAAACAATTGGTGTAAAGTGGATTTACAAGACAAAGCTGAAGGAGAATGGTGAAGTTGACAAGCACAAGGCACGCTTGGTGGCTAAGGACTACAAGAAGGAGTTTGGTGTTGATTATAAAGAATTGTTTGCTCCAGTTGCAAGGCATGACACAATCATATTGGTGATTGCATTGACAGCTCAAAACTCATGGCCTATCGTCCAGTTGGACGTAAAATCAGCATTCCTTATGGAGATTTGAAAGAAGAGGTATTTATCGATTGACCTCCTGGTTATGTGAAACTTGGGCAATGAGCATAAAGTGTATAAGTTAATGAAGGCTCTATATGGATTATGGAATTAAAAGAAGCTCCATGAGCTTGGTATAATCATATAGAAATCAAGCCATTCGTTAGGGAGGCTTAGATTGTTGATCCAGAAATTAAATTTTCTCTTATCTTTTTAGGCATGATATGTTGGATTGGATTGAAATTGTCCCACCAATCATGGAACCAAACTGGAACTCTTCTAGAGAATTCTTTCTCGAAATAAATAAACCAAGAAAATGAGAAGGTATTGTTTTGGAATAGGATTGCTTTATACCAAACATCCTTGTAATTCCAATAATTAAAATATTGTGGTTCAAAATCTATTGAAAATATTCTTTTGCAAATTGGATCACCCCAAGAAGATAAGGAGATTATCTTGTTGATCTTGAATTTTTAAAATGCAATCTTCATAGGGTTATCCTTGTCAACATGTTCAACAATTTTAACTGATTTGATATCAACCAGAATAAACTCCTAAAACATTTGAGTTTTCTTTGGATCTTCAAGGATCCTATGAAACTTGTAGTCTTATCATTTTCTTGGCAAAATTCCTTGGATCCAAATCATTCTCGGATAAGGCATCCTCAATGGCAAATTTTTTTTTTTTTGAAAATAATCCTTTTGAAAATAAGGATGGTTATTAGATGGTTGGTTGGGAGATGATGAAGATGGTTTGACAGAGGTGGAGGATGGAGTATCCTTCTCGAGAGCTGATTTAAAAGATTGTTTTTGAAAATTTGAAGAAATTGTTGGGAAACTTTCTTTTAGTGGAGAGAAATGATTAGCTATTTCAATAGTCAGTAAAGGCCTAGAACTAGCCTGGGGGGAAGGGCTTTTAGGAGACATTGTTTTTGACTTTGTCAAGGATATTGTTTGTTTTGTCGAAGATATTGTTACAGGCCAGCCTACTGGAGAAATTGTTTTTCTGATATTGTTTGAGGATGAATCCTCTGATCGGGGAGAGGGACAAATTTTTTTTTTTGCATTGTTGGAGAAATTGTTCCTCTGATATTGTTAGGAGAATTCTTGCTGGCATACTTGGTTGAACCGACCTGCCTTGAGGAGGATTCCATTATGAAATTCCTTGCAAAAATTCCCTGGTTAGAAAATCTGGGAGATGATTATTATCCCCTTTTATGGGCTCAATATCAAAATCAAATAGACTGAGAAGAGCTTGCTATCTAGCAAAGATATGCTTAGAGGCCAGGTTCTTCACATCTTTGGTTAATACGGATTGTGCAGACTTACAGTCAATTCTTAAACGAAATTTTTGGTTTAAAAGATCTTGAAACTTGGCAATAAAAAGAACAATTGCTAGAATTTCCTTTTTAACCGTTGAATACCTTTTTTGTGTTTCATTCCCAACACCGGAATAAAACTTTACTAGTCGCTCCTAACCATTCTTGACTTTCCACCATATCCTAGATCACTTGCATCTGTTTCAATTATTTTGAAAGCATTTGGATCACAAATATTCATATAGGGTAAACAATTTACTTGAGTTTTTATTGTTATCACAACATCGGTATGCTCCTTGGTCCAGTTAGGAGGATTCTTTTTTAATCTTGCAAATAATGGTTTACAAACAATTCTCAAATCCTTATAATATTTAGAGATATAATTTAAGCATCCCAAAAACCTCTACAATTGTTTTTTATCCTTTATCTCATTTGGAAACTTGTCAACAAATTCTATGCTTCTATTTATTGGAGTAATTGTTCCATTTTCAATATTATGTCTGAGGAACCTCATTCTTGTTTGGAATAAAACTGTTTTCTTGGCGGAGACCACTAACCTGTTTTCTTTGATAATTCTTATAAATTGTTTAAAATGTTGGTCAATATTTTCTGAAAATACAAGGACATCATCAATATAAACTATTGTAAAGTGAGTATATGGATTAAAAATGTCATTCATTATTTTCTGAAACTCACTGGGGGCATTTTTTAAACTACATGACATTCAATTCATATTGGTCGAATGGAACTGTGAAGGCCATCTTGTACTTAGCTTTTTTTGAGACTTGGATTTGCCAAAATCTAAATTTCATATCAAATTTAGAAAATACTTTTGCATTGTAAACCCTTTTGATTAGATTAGCCTTGTTTAGAATTTGGGTATCTTACCCATTTTAAGGCTTTGTTTAATAGTTTGTAATTGATCACAAGATGAGGTGCTCCTCGTTCAATTTTTGAGGCTTTTGAACATAAAAGGCAGCATAACTCCGGGGCGATCTTGATTTGCAAATTAGATTTTTATCTAATAGTTCTTATATTTCTTTCTTTGCATAATCTAATGTTTGTGAGGACATTTGGATGGGTCTTGCTTTTGTTGGGATACTCTTATCTGAGGAATATTGTTCATTAGGTAGATCAATTATATGTTTCTTCCTTTACCAAAAGACATTTAGGAGGTCAGAACAAATTTCTTGTTGTATTTCTTGTTCTAATTCAAAGTTTTTTTCTTTTGATTGGATCACTTTCTAGTCCCCTTTTTATTTTTTCAAAGGTTAAGTCTTCCTTAACAACAAAAACAACAAAACCAAGCCTTAGTCCCACTAAGTGGGGTCCGCTATATGAATCCTTTTCCACCAATTTATGCGATCATGGACCATTTCTTTTGATAGATTCAAAGATATTAAATCCTTACTCACTATCTCCTCCCAAGTTATTTTAGGTCTACCCCTACCCCTTCTACTGCCCCCCACAGTAACTAAGTCACTCTTCCTCACAGGTGCACTATAAGGCCTACGTTGCAAGTGTCCATACCATCTGAGTCATCCTTCCTTTATCTTATCTTCTATAGGAGCTATACCTAACTTACCACGAATATGTTCATTCCTTAATTTATCTTTCAATGTTATATCACTCATCCATCTAAGCATCCTCATCTCGGCAACTTTTACTTTTTGGATACTATGTTTCTTCGTCGCCCAACATTCTGATCCATATAGCATAGTTGGTCTTATAGCTGTCCTATAAAACTTCCCTTTCAATTTTAAGGGTATTCTATGATCACATAGAACACTTGAAGAACTTCTCCATTTTACCCAACTTGCTTTAACTCTATGCATTACATCATCTTCAATTTCTCCTTCAGCTAGCATAATAGATCCAAGGTATCGAAATCTACAAGTGCTATTTATTTCTTCATCATCAAGTTTAACTTTGTCTCCAATATTCCTCCTATCATTACTAAAATTACATTTCATATATTCTGTTTTATTTCTACTTATCTTAAAGCCTCTAGATTCCAAGGTTTCTCTCCATAATTCTAACTCAGCCTCTACTCCATCCCTAGTTTCGTCAATTAATACAATATCATCTGCAAACAACATACACCATGGAACCTCCTTTTGAATACTCTTAGTCAATTGGTCCATCACTAAAGCAAAAAGATAAGGACTCAAAGCAGATCCTTGATGTACACCTATGGTAATTGGAAATTCTCTAGTTTCTCCATCTATAATCTTTACACTAGTCATTACTCCATCGTACATATCCTTAATGACATCAATATACCTACAACATACACCCTTTTTTTCTAAAACCCACCATAGAACTTCCCTGGGTATCCTATCATATGCTTTCTCAAGGTCAATAAATATCATATGCAAGTCCCTCTTCTTTTCCCTAAACTTTTCCATTAATCTTCTTAAAAGATAAATAGCTTCTGTGGTAGATCTCCTAGGCATAAAACCAAATTGATTTTCTGAGATCTTCGTTTCTAACCTTAATCTTTGTTCAACTACTCTTTCCCATAGTTTCATCGTATGACTCATAAGTTTAATTCCACGATAGTTATTACAATTTTGAATATCTCCTTTATTTTTGTATATAGGTATTAAAGTGCTTTTCCTCCATTCATCTGGCATTTTCTTAGTTTTTACAATTGTATTAAATAAATTAGTTAACCATATAATTCCGTTATCACCCAAGCATTTCCAAACTTCAATTGGGATGTTATCTGGTCCCATAGCTTTCCCATTTTTCATCTTTTTTAGTGCAAACTTAACTTCGTTAACTCTAATTTTTCGAATAAATCTTATATTTTTAGTCTTTTCCTCATTTGACAATTCTAAATTTAAGCCTTCTATTTGGTTTTCTTTAAACAACTTACTAAAGTAACTTCGCCATTTTTCTTTAATATCTTCGTCCTTAACCAAGACAATATCATCCTCACTTTTTATACATTTTACATTTCCTAAGTCCTTGTTCTTCCTTTCTCTAGCTTTTGCAAGTTTAAATATATCTCTTTCCCCTTCTTTTGTACCTAATCTATCATACAAACTATTAAATGATCTATATTTAGCTTCACTAATAGCCCTTTTTGCATTTTTTCTTGCCTCCTTATATTTTTCAAAGTTATCACTGTTTCTACATTTTTGCCACGTTTTATACCAAATTCTTTTTGTCTTTATGATTTTTTGTACATCTTTATCCCACCACCAACTTTCTTTGCTATTTGAGAATCTTCCCCTTGATTTGCCTAAAATCTCTTTTGCTATCTTTTATATAGAGCTAGCTAATCTATTCCAAAGAGTATTTGAATCTATCCCATCCTCTAAGGTCTAATCCCCATATTTGATCATTTTATTTTTAAATTTTATTATATTTTCTCCTTTTAGGTTCTACCGTCTAGTTCTCCTACACTGGTTTATTTTATCCTTTTTCTTCCATTTTTAGTGCATATATCTAACACTAAGACTCTATGTTGTGTGGTTAGACTTTCACCTGGAATAACTTTACAATCCTTGCATGATACACGATCTACCCTCCTAGTTAAAAAAAAATCTATTTGACTTCTATTTTGTCCACTTTTAAAGGTTATTAAGTGTTCTTCTCTCTTCTTAAAGCAAGTAGTCATTATACTAAAATCATATGACATAGCAAAGTCTAAGATCATCTCCCTAGACTCATTTTTGTCTCCATATCCATATCCTCTATGTATCCTTTCATAATTTTTATTATCTCTTCCAACGTGTCCATTCAGATCTCCTCCTATAAATATTTTCTCAGTCCCTGGTATGCCTTGTATAATACTATCCATATCTTCCCAAAATTGTCTCTTAAGATTTTCTGCTAAGCCAACTTGAGGAGCATAAGCACTAATGATATTTATTATCTCTTGTCCTAATACCATTTTGATTTTTATAATTCTATCCCTTACTCTAGTTACATCCACAACACTATCTTTTAAGTTTTTGTCTATAATAATGCTTACTCCATTCTTATGTTTTTCTTTTCCAGTGTACCAAAGTTTAAAACCTGATTTATCGATTTCTCTAGCTTTCTCCCCCACCCACTTAGTTTCTTGAAGGCAAATTATATTAATTCTTCTTCTAATCATTGTATCCACAATTTCCATGCTTTTACCCGTAAGTGTCCATATATTCCAAGTTGCTAATCTAATCCTAGTTTCCTGAACTAACGTCTTTACCTGCCCACGTCCAGAATGATGTAGGAACCCTCGCATATTTGACACCGTACCCGGGCGCCGACACGGTGCGTCGCTTTGAGGCGACGACCTAGCCCACCCTCGCCCACTTTTCGCTACACCCGGGTGGTTCAAGTGCAACGCGTCGCTCATAGGGGACGCCCCAGCAAATATTCGGTAAGGATTCATATCATAGTGATCTGACAAATTTTACGCTGGCTGTCAGCTACCTAACGCAACCCTCCTCCTTAACCCGGGCTTGGGACCGGTTGTGTGTGAAAATATTAGGACATTTAAGTACATCAAAGGCGGAGTTGGTTAAGTCTTCCTTGAGGAAGTTTAATTGTTTTTCTTTTTCACAGATTATATATTGGTTTTTTAAAAGATTTAGATGCTTCTCTATTGGTTCAAAATAAAATTTAGTTATTATTTCTTCTTCTCCAAACTTTGTTAAAATTTCTTCGTTTGTTATTTGGAATGGAGTTGATTTAAGAATGGTAATCCTAGGCTTACTGGATGAGTGGTTGTTTTAACAATATAAAACTTGTTTTGAAACAAACTCCTTGATTGCAGATTCGTGCAATAGGAACCTTGTATTGTATTTGCAATCTTTGTTTGTTTGCTCCGTACAGAGCCTCAAAAGTTTTTTCAAAATACTTGGTGGGGATCAATCCTTCTCTTAAATTTAGATTAGCTCCTGAATCTATTAAAGCAATAAATCTTTGAGAGAAGCTAGATTTTATTCTTAATTCTATTTCACATAACCATTTTTGTATTGCTACCTTGTTCATTAGATTTACAAAGGTGTCTTGTTCTTTATCAAATATGGATTCATTATTTTCCTTTTCTCCTATTGAATCATCACTATCAAATTCAGATGAAAGTTTTATCTTTTGCCCTTTTAAATCATTTGTAACGTGTTTGAACAATTTAATTTCTTGTTATATATGATTAATTTCTTCTTTTACATGATTAATTTCTTGTTGGAGGTCTTCTATAGTGACTCTTTTGGGCCTTTTAGCTTTCTCAAGAACATTTCTTTATGATAAGGATTTTCAATACTATTTACCATTTCTAAGAACAATTTATAATCTTATTTTTCAAGTACATTAACTTGTTTGTTACAAAACATAATTCTTTACCACAACAGCTTCCTTTTGATTCTGAGGACCGCGAAGAGGAAGATTCTGATTCCATTATTAAAACTTCGTTTTTCACTTTCAAACTTAATTTCATTGAAGGAGGATTTAGACTGATTGTCCAAAAGTGTGAGAATTTTGTTTTTAACTTCTTCTTCTATGTCGGGATTGTTTAATTGTTTTTTAATTTTACATTATTAGCAAAATGATCTTTATTTCCACAAATGTAACATTTTCCTTTTTTCTTTTTCCCCTTAGGAGGATCATTTGATCTTTCTATCAGTTTCGTGAATTTTTGGGGTTAACTTTTTCTTTTTTTATATTTTTTATAAGCTCTTGGTTTTGATGAGTTTGTCTTTTTTTCTTTGACCTTTTATTGTTGTGTTGGGGTAGCTTTTCGAACCCAAATTGTTTGCACCAATTTCCTATTTCGTTTCTTTTTGTTATTGTTAATCTTTGTTTCTTAAGAAGATTTTTGAATCTCAAATCATTACAGACTTCTATTCCTATTAGATTTGATCACATGTATTATGTCACCATAAGTCCATTTTCTTAGATCCATTTGCTTGTAAGAGTCGGCATTTTTACATTCAGTCATCTTTTTCCTTACCATATTGGCAAACAAAGTAGGTAGACCACTAATGAACCTATCTTTCTAATACTTTGCATCGTAAACTTCTTTCAATAAAACCCTTGTTAAGAACGTATCTTTGTAATATATGAAATCAGATAATTTTCTACATCTGAGATTTTGGAGAAATTCGGTTTGTATTTCTTCGAAAAGTGAGGGACTTCCAACAAAATGGAGCATAATTGAATGAGTAAGAGCAGTTATCCCTGCGTACTCAGATTATCCATAATTGTTGAAAATCATTCTACCATTTTCATCCAATTTTTTAGGCAAAGATTATCTCATGTTTTTGTTCGTCAGTTAGATAGTTAAACCACCATGAATATAATTTTCCTTCAAACCAATTACTAAATCTTTGACCGCTTCCGGGACTGATTGTTTTTGTTTCAAGACATAGATATGCCCTACCATGAACATCTGTTTGCAAATGTTAACGGTTTGGTACTCAGGGAGTCCATCTATGTTCCATTGGTAGCACATATTGCCCGAATATGCCTTGTATGGAATGGGCTCTTCATATTGTAAATCCGGAGGAGGTGGTTTAGAATAATAATACTTTGTTTGAGAGATTGGTATTGTGGTGTTATCAATGCAATTTGTGAATCCTATTGGATTAAGAGTTGCCATTCCTACTTGTTTTTCAAGGTTAGAGATTTCTTCGGAAAATGATTAAGGGTCAGAAAATTTTGAGCTTTTCTGAAAGTTGCTAACTTGTTCATCTAAAGTGTTAAATTGTTTTGAGGAGGATGGTTTACTTTGTTCTTCTATGCCATGTATTTGTTCTTCAACTTTTGATACTGGGTAGGTTGGTTTTGTTTCCTTTTTTACTTTGCCAATTTTTCTACCATCTCATTAAGAATATCATCATCATTGAAACATCGTTTAAGATATGAAGGGTCAGGAAAATTAAGTTTCTTTTTTAACTTTTCTTCTGGGACGTATTATTTCAATTTTACTTTCTCTTTATCTTTTCGATTTTCCCCAAAAATTGATTCTAGCATTGAAAAGGCGGTTGAACTTGGAAAACTATAGGATGGCTGATTTTGTTGGTACTTTGGAATAGACATTTTAAAGGAAGGGGAGGTCACCAGATGGTCCAGGCGAATTTCCATTCCATCAAGTTGTTCTCCTATTGTAGTGAGATATTCATTTGAGAAATTGTTTTGCTTTACAAGTATCTCAACCTGTTGTTGGGTGGCTGATATATTTGGATTTTCGAATTCAGTTTTTACAACTCCTCCTACTTCATTATTCTTGTATTTAAAACAAATTTTCTCTGCTGGCGGGTGAGTATTTTTTATTGTGCTGGCAGCTGTTTTATCACTTTTATGTCTTTTTGGTCTGATCAATTGCGCCACAATTTTTTATTCTGTTGCAAAATCATTCACAAAATCTAAGATTCTCGTCTTTTGTTCATTTCATCAGAACACTCTTTTTAGTATTTGCCAATCTTTTTTGGAGAATATTTTTTTGAAAAATTGTTTGCTCAGAGTTTTATTTCTTTCTAAGTAAAAGTCCTTATTTAACCTTTTCTTATATATCATGAAAGTATATTGTTCAATAACATTTATTTCATACATTTGGGACTTAGTTGGAGAGGAAAAATTTTGTTCTTTAAAAACTGGTCGAGCTACTTGGTTTTCTATCCTTATACCTTTCATTTGTTCAGAAGTATCTTGTTTAGATGAGGAGCTCGAAGGACGGGATTGTTCAATTTCAGATGTCATTCTTCTAGTTCTAGGTATGGAGTAAGATCTTGTTCTACAAAGAGAAGGTTGTGCTGACTGGAAGCCATCTATTGACTCAACATCTGAAAGTCTATTGTTTTGTTGGAATGTAATACCTAGATCTCCATTGTTGTATTCAATAAATCCTCCAAAATTTCTACTTGGTGCCTCTAATCTAGGGATAGAAACTTTTGGTTTAAGCCATTGTTTTGGTAAATCAATTTCATCCTAATGTAAAACTCTTGTAACCATTGTATGGCTCTGACTTGTTGCTTCATGGCATATTGTTTGCCCTGGAGGTGTTTGGCAAAAATGAGGGAATTATTCCTGATTTCATTATTCTGTAATGAACTCTAAAAATTAGTTTGTATGGCGAAGAGCCATGTCGGAATATATAATTGTGGGTTTGGATATCTAATACTAAACATTCTTTGTGGTCATCAGCATTTATTCCTATTATAAAATTAGGATAGCACTTAAAATATACTGGTCCATTTGTTAAAGATGTTTCTGCCATTCCTATGATAGATTGTTTGTAATCTGGAATACGATCATCTCTAAGAATCAAGAGGAGAGAATTATTTAGTCCACTTTTTACCCATGGTTTAAGTCCTATTTGAACACAACCAATATGTAGATCATTGAATCCCATTTTGGTGTAATTTTTTAGAGACTTTTTTGATAGAATATTTTTAGAATATGTTTTATCTACCAACTTAACATTGATTTCTTTTGTTTTAAGATATAGATATGCCCTACCATGAACATCTGTCTGAGAGTCACTATACAAGACCTCCTTAAACTACACATCCAAATTCTCCTAGTGAGACTCCTATCAACCGCTTGAAGCTTAGTTTCCTGCAACGAAACAATATCACCGGACACTCTCAAGATACCTTTTTCATCCGGCCTACACTTATTAGCATCACCTAAACCCCTGATTTCAGTTAAAAATATTCATAAAACCCTCTTTAGTACTATCTCTACCCCTTCCCTTCTCTCCCCATAATCATCAGTTATATTCTTGATATTCTTCTATGTTACTGAATATTTATCATCAAGTTCATGATATTGACTGTAAATGGCAGCAATTTCTGAAAGCCTCCTTTAAATTTCCTGTGAAGCATGTCTATTGTGCTTGAGAAAAAAATATCTTGATACTGCCACTGGAATCTTAATGTGTCCATGGATGATGTTGCCAAGCATTATTCATGAGGTTCACTCAACTATAGGGACTGTCCTAAATGGATTTGTTTAGAAATGTGACTGAATTTGATTGCTATTCTTTACATTATTTTGGCAGGGGGTTTGCTGAGTATATGGTTACAGGAGGGGATTCTGCTTACCAACAACTCTGCAGTGAGATTACTGTGGAGTTCAATGATTGCTCAAAACAGGTTTGACACATGATCGTTGGCATTACTTTTGCATTCTTTCCCCAGTTTTCTACCAACACATTAACTGAATTTTTCTGCTTTTGCATTAGGACAGGTCCTTGAAATGGAATCTCTATTTCTGAAACCTGATTGCTGCCGGGATGATCTAGCTCACTTGCTCAGAGCTGTTCAAGCACAGGAAAAGGAGAAATTACATTTGGTATGTGTTCCTCTTCATTTGCAGTGATTTTTAGTAATTTCACTCCTTGTTCATATTGTTGAATAATTGGGTAAAATGGAAGCCCTAACACAATGATAGGTCTCTCCCTTTATTTATAATGTATGTCAAGTACATGCCAATGACCATATTACCCCACTAACTCACTCATTAACATAACACTAACACACTAATAATGCTAGATAACTAAAATAACCATTAACAGCCCCCTCCAGCTGGAGCATAGGTAACATATGCTCCTAGCTTTTTAAAAATGAATTTAACACAAATACCCCACAAAGCTTTAGTAAACAAGTCAGTAAGCTGCATACCAGACTTCACATAAGTGATTGTAATAAGCTTTTGCACAAGCTTCTCTTGAACAAAGTGTCAATCAAATTCAATGTGCTTTGTCTGCTCATGGAAGACCGAGTTGGTGGCAATAAGAATAGCAGTTTGATTATTCACATCAACTCCATGAAATGAGAACGTGGGAAACCTAATTCTTTCAACATGTTTTTCAGCCAATACTCTGACTTAGCACTTGACTTGGCCACTACAGTTTGTTTTACTCTTTTAGGAAACCAAATTACCACCAACGAAGATACAATATCTTTTATGGATCTTTTGTTGGAAGGTGATCCGACCCAATCTGCATCTATATATCCGTGAATATTAGTGTGCCCTTGATATTGATATAAGAGACCTCTTCAAGGTGCACCTTTGAGATATCTCAAGATGCAAATAATTGCATTCCAATGACTTTTTCTAAGAGAATCGAGAAACTGGCTCACGACACTTGTTCTAAAAGAAATGTTTGGTCGAGTGACTATGAAATAATTCAACTTTCCAACTAGTCTCTAGTATGGTCTTGGGTTAGGCAACAAATTACCCATGTTCGACGCTAACATATTGTTGCGATCCATGGGTGTATCAACATGTTTGGATCCCGACAACCCCATCTCCTCTTAAAGATCAAGAAAATACTTCCTTTGTAACAAGACGGTTCCCGTACAAGATCTTGATACTTCAATACCCAAGTACTTCAATGGTCCCAAATCCTTGGTCTAAAACTTACTTTATAGGAAAAGCTTTCTTGGATGCCTTGATCATCGTCACCAATGATCACAATGTCACCCACATACATAATAAGCAAAATCCTGCCAAATGGAGTACGATAATAAAATACAGAGTGATCTACTTCACACCATCAGAGGCTGAACTCAAGCATTACAACACTAAATCAGCCAAATCATGCTCTGGGAGATTGTTTTAATCTGTATAATGATTTCTAAAGCTGAAACACGGAGCCTGACTCCTTTTGAGCAACAAACCCAAGTGGCTGCTCCATATATACACATCCTCTTGAAGATTACCATGTAGGAAAGCATTCTTCACATCTAATTGATGTAGAGGCCAATGACAAGTAGTGGCTAAGGAGACAAACAATCATATTGAGACAAGTTTAGTGACCGAAGAGAACGTGTCTTAATAATCCAAATCGTACACCTGAGTATATCCCTTAGCAACAAAACGGGTCTTCAAAGGAGCCATAGAACCATCAGGATTGACTTTCACATTGTACACCCAGCAACAAGCAATCACATACTTATAAGTTATTAGGAGGAAGAGGTACCACATTCCAAGTATCATTCTCATGTAGTGCACGCATCTCTTCAATCATTGCACTCCTTCACCCAAAATGGAACAGGGCTTCAGAAATAGATTTTGGAAGAGCAATATAAGATATAACTAATAACACTAAGAAAACAACAATGTGAGGGTGACAAGAAATCATAGCAAACAAAATTAGAGATTGGATGTTGGGTACAAGTGTGTTTACCTTTTCGAATAGTCATAGGAGGATCAACAACATGGGAAATAAGATCATTTGACGAGGGAATTAGAGGCGTAGAAGTAGAGCTGGAGGAGGCTTTCCTTCTTATGTCACTATGTGTATCTTGCAAACTGGGATGATCCAAGTGAGGAGAAGGACTCAACTTAGATGAAGATGTGGGAGAATTAAACACAGATACTAGGACAGGATTTGGAAGGCAAGACAGAGGAAGGGATTCATCAAGGTCAAAAGAACTCAAAGGAATCATGATAGTATGGTGCAAACTCAAAAAATGTGACATCAATTGAGACAAAGAATCGATGTAAGGTAGGGATATAACATCGATATCCTTTTTGTGTATATAAATAGCCCAAAAAAATACAATTGATAGCATGAGGATCCAACTTTTCTGTTCTTAGAGGTAATTGATGGAGAAAGGACACACAACTGAATATACGAGGAAGAAGGGAGAATAAAGGAGCCTTAGGGAAGATTGGTTAGATAATTGAATAGGGATTTTACCAAGAAGGACATAGGATGACATTTTATTGATAAAGGAGCAAGCTATAGGGTGTGATTCACTTGATACAATAGGGTGTGATTCACTTCGAAAATATGTCTATTTTTCTGCTTTACAACTCCATTTTCTTGTGGACTGTGAGCACAAGATGATTGATGGATCATACTAGAATTAGTCATATAGGTAATGAATTGGGTACTAAAGTACCCCTCTCTTTAGCATTATCACTATGAAGTATCCTAATCGGTGTATCAAATTGAGTCTTTATTTGAGAACATAAGGCACAAAAGATAATAAACAACTTAGAACGACCTTTCATTAAAAACAATCAAGTTATCTTGGATAGTCATTAACAAATATAACGAAGTATCAAAACCCCAACTTCAATGTGACATTACTAGGACCCCCAAAATCAGAATGGATAAGCATGAAAGGACCAATCACCCCTTTGTTGACCCTGGAAGCAAAGGGAACATGAAATTTTTTCCTAATTGACAAGACTCGTACTCAAGATTAGACACAAAACTCAAGGTACGAATTAGCTATTTCAACTTGTCCAGGGGCGGATGACCAAAGTGACATTGGATTTGAAGTGGGGTAGCTGCGGCTGTGCAAGCAATGGGAGGAGAGAACGACTCAAAGTAGTAAGGCCTTCGAGCCTCATGTCCCATGCTAATTGTCTTCCTCATCTTCAAATCCTGAATAACCACAAAATAAGGAAAAAATGTTATAGAACAATTTAGTGACTTTCTAAGCTTACTAACATGAGATTGAAAGGGGATTTAGCTATGTACAAAATAGAAGAAAGAGAGCTGGAGGGAGCATGATTTACTGTTCATATCCCCTTAATTGTAGTAGTGGGCTCATCAAGAAGGGTAACTTGAGGTATATTTTTAGGATATTGAAAGGCAGAAAAGAAGTTGGTTGCACTTGTCATATGGTCAATGGCAGCAGTCAATAACCCAAGGACTAGTGGATGAGATACCAGATGACATACAGAACGTTGGTAGGAGATGTTGAAGTTGTGCATGAAGTTATCTAATTCATCTTTATGCTAAGAGAAGAGCGGATGCAATACCAGGATTTCTTTTTTGAGCAAAAATATGTGATGTGAGAAGATGCTTGTTGAGACAATTGATACTGTAGAAACCTTGAATACTCCTCTGAGATAGTCGTTGTATGCGGTTAACTGAAACAAGTGACTGACGACGGAACCATACTCGGGATTTGCAAACTCCATTCCAATACACAAACTTAGATGAGTGATAACAAGATTAATTTCTGGAATAATTGGAACAACCACGAACCAGGTGATCTACCATGAATGAGTCACAAATAAATCAGCACAAGGCTTCCATAGCACCAAGAAACTTAGACACAGCCTCAAGAAACCAACACACAGCACCAGAACAATTGGAACAACCATGAACAATTGGTAACAGAGTGCTTTCAGCATAAGGCTTCCACAGCACCAAAAAACTTATGCACAGCCCCAAGAAACCAGCACACAGCTCCAGCGGTACCAAACAACCTTTATCAGAGTGCTCCAAGTGAATGATTGAAAAAGTTGATTTTTTTGAACAAAATACATGACGAACAACTTGATATTATGATGTATGGAGGTATGTAGAACATTATGGAAAAAATATGGGAGCGGGAAATCTTGCTGCTCAAAACACTCTCACGCACCGACGCGTGGGGTTGGAGCTGCTGGCTTCTCACTGGCATCTGGCAGCGCATAGGGCACTGTCTGTCTCTGAAATTTCACAGGGCAGCAGATCGGCAGGTTCTGAGGGTGTCTCTGGTTATTTTTGCGAAAATATAAGGTGTCTCTTTGAGTTTTTGAAAGGACAACAGCATCCAGGATTTTTATGGTGACTACAGTATTTTTTGGAAGCTACTGAACTTTGCTTCTGGTATTTGGTGGAGCAGATTATCCTTCTACAGCAGCAGGTTTGAGGTTTATGATTTGGTTTTCGTTTGAGCTTAGGGTTTAGGTCGGATGTTGTTCTGATAACATGTTGAATAATTAGGTAAAATGAAAGACCTAACACAGTGATAGGTCTCTCCCTCTATTTATAGTATATGTCAAATACATGCCAATGACCATATTACCTTTACTAACTTTCACACATTAACATAACACTAACACACTAATAATCTTAGTAACTAAAATAACCATTAACACGTATAATGTGTTTTGATGTTTAGTTCTGAGCATCAGATTCTTTTTACAAGGGACCAGGGAAGTCCTCTTTATTTGTTTATGCTGTTCATTTCTTTTACTTGTCTCACAAATCAAATATTGCTACATTACCTCTGTAAAATTCAGATGCCCTTCTAATAAATATTTCCCTTGTTAAATACGCTTATTTGCTTCTTGATTGATTACCTTCCCTAGCAACCACAGCTATCAGATTATGCTGCATATAATGCTTGATGGAAGAGTGAATCTAAGCTTCAATAGGGAGTAAATCCTTAACCCTAAAGACATGTCAAGCAATGATTGCCTGGGTATTTTAAAATTATAGAACAGCTCTTTGTTCCCGAGAGAGTATAAAAACAAGGGATGATCAAATTCTGTATTTTCTGATTGTTAATTGAAAACTGAATTCAACTGCATTGACCAGAATCTTAAGAAAATATCTTAAGATCTCAAGAGAATACCTAAAGAAGGGAATTAAAAAAAAAAAAAAAAAAAAAAAAAAAAAAACCCAAAAAAAATAAAACTTATCTTGCTTGCATATTGCATCTTTTCTGATTGTGGAATAGTATGAAATTTAAAGTTGTGACAAGCATATTGTGTCACTAGACTGCCAAGGTTGTGGGGAATGATACTTGTGAGTGTTCTTCCCTAGATAATAATTAGACTTGTTTATTTAACCTCTATGAGCAGTCTTTAAATTTGGTCACTACGGTAGATTCGTTAGTGAGCATTTGATTTTGGATAGTGAGTGAAGAGAAAAAGGAGAAAGAAAGTGAGCAAAAGTGGAAGAGAGTAAGGGAGGTGAGAGAAGGGAAGGGAGTAGGGGTGAAGTAGTCATGAGGGAGAGTGACAACCGATCAGCCAGTGATGTGAGAGATGTAAAACAAAAGACCTTAGGAAAATTCAGTTGATCATCCAAATCCGTGGTAAGTTAGGCATAGCACTAAAGGTAAAGGAGGGGTGGGTCAGATGGTTTGGGCATTTGCAATGTTGGCCAAATAGCACACCAGTAGGGGTGTTGAGCTAGTTACTATTAGTGGCTGTAGAAGGTATAGGGGTAGACCTAAAATAACGTGGAATAAGATAGTAAGAATTTAGTAGCCCTTAAATTGTCAAAGCAAACTGCCCACAATTGTGTAACTTGTGAAAAAGGATTCATGTAGCCGACCCCACCTAGTGAGACTTTAGGCTTGGTTTGTTGTTGTTTATCCATATCAATCAGCCCTCACATCCATAAAGCTACATTTATAAACGAAATAAGGAACCTTAAAAGGATAAATAATCAAAAAAAATCATATAATCTCAAAGTATTAGGGTGTCAAAAATAAATGAATTTCCTAAATTAGTCTAAAAGCCCAGATTTCCTAAATTTGCATGTCTTAAAAATGCTTAAAAGGCTGGACGTGTAGTCCTTCATCATACTCCCTCAGTTGAAAGGAACTTGACTCCAGAGAGATGGATTGCAAATATCACTCGAAGAGATAGGATCAAACTTGTGATGATTGTCCTTGGGAATCCACGTAGCATCTGAAGCAGAGCTATCTTTCCCTCATCAGTAAAAACCTCCATCAGAACAAACTAATCAACTAATATGTTCTTGGTCTTTGCTACTGTGGAACGGATGGTGCCTGAGGTACTGCAGAACCTGCAGGTCCTGCACAGGTACTAGAAAACAAAGTAGAGGCTCAAAGGTGCCTTGATAAGATGTCAAATTATCCATGTTGAAAATGAGATTAATATCAATCATTGGATTAGACAAATCAAGTAAATATGCATTAGATCAGAGTTTCCTAATAATGGGGAATGTCCCATGGATGAATGTGATCTTGGGATAACATTCATTCAAGGCGGATGCAGACTGTGACAGTATCACCAACAATGAATTCTTTAGATCTAGAATGCACATCAGCAACAAGTTCATAACCTACAGCAGTCATGTTTGTGCCTAACACCATGCAAATTGTGGAAATGCAGTGCAAAAGCCTCAGAAATACAAGCATTAGCAGGATCAGAAATACAAGCATTAGGTGGCAGAGTAACAAAATCAACAAAGTACGGGGTTTGTATTTGAAGAAACACTCAAATGGACTTTACCTGTAGATGTATTCACAGAATTGTTACTAGTGAACTCAATAATAGACGATACCAAGTCCCAAGCGCCCTGTTTTCCCTCTATAACACACGAGAAAATATCCAAAACTACAGTTAACCTCCTTGGTTTGGCCATCAATTTTCAGATATAAAACAAAGAAGCGTAAGTTAGTAGTAAATGCAACTTTAGTTCCTGTGAGACACTGGAGCTAGGTGAACCATATAACCCTTAAAATCGTTACTCACTTTTGTTCACAAGAACAGCCCATAAAAATTGTTCATTTTAGTAGCCATTTAAGGGGTACATTTTGTGCACCGGCTGCACTTTTTTTTTTTTTAATTGTTAGATCCAAAGCCCATTATGGATCCATTAACATTCAAGTGTATAAATACCCTGATTCAGTGGCGTGTCATGACCATTCCTTGAATATAACGCTGCGTTCAGACTTGGATTGACATCTGGCATGGTATTTTAGGTATTTGACACATATTGGAGGTTGAGGAATATTTTTCTTTATAAAGATAAGAGGGAGTGAAAGAAGGGAACCATGGCACTCCAAGAAAGCGGTGTCTTCTCTTTTACTATAATTATGTCAAGAGCACTAAAGGGCAAATGGTCTACCAGAAAAACATTTATGCAGGACTCAAAATTCATTTGGCTACTTGACAGTGGACTACCTGTCTTGTCTCTAGAAATTTTGAAACATCAGGTACACATCTTTTGGGCAAACCCCAAAGGAGTAGGTGTGTTTTTCTGTTGGGCCACTGTGAACTAATGGAGGGGGTATAATTTTCCCTAGAATCTAATGTCAAGGTAGGTTGCTAGAATATTTGAAATGCTATGGGAGGTTTGTGCCTTTTTGGTGAACCTCAGTGGAGGACAATGTCTTTTGCCCTTTCTTTTTTCTTGTGAAATGCTTCTTGGGAGGCAATCCTTTTGACAGATAATGCCAAGAGTGGTGTGACATATTGGTGCTTCATGTGCAGGGGGTATATGGAGAAAACAAAAAAATCGCCTCGTATGCACTGCCCTGTAGCTTGCAAATTCTAGAGCTTGATCTGGAATTGGCATAAAATTTTTCGGGTTATGCTTTGGGGGTGTGCATGTGTGGTGTCACGAGCTAAGCTTGTTCAGGGCATTATGCTTGCCTGTGACCGCTTATCTCATGTGCTTAGGATGGGTTTCCATCATGTAAATACTAGTGTAGGGTTATTTTCTGTTAGTAGAGTCTTTGTAAGCCAAATAAGACAGTATGACTCCTCGGTCACTTTGATGTTTCCTAGTGCCAGGATGATAATTACGTAAAAACCTCTTTAGGGGAGGGTGAGTGTTCATTAGTCATTGTAAAACTCACTAGCAATCGTCAACGTGCTTAGCCTACTTGCCTCCCTCACTAAGTACACCATGTCAATGAAGGATTTGTTAATGAATTACGTTTGCTTCAATGTTTACTGCTTGCTTACCACGACTTTCATGAATTGATTACTGTTTCCGCTGCTATCTGAATGAATGTTAATGAAAGTGCTTCGTGGATGAATGTTGGTAAACGATAGGCTCGCTAGTTAAACAAGAGTACTTTAGCTAGTGCCGCACGACTCTTCACAAGGGTGTGAAAATAGTCGGACCGTGACACTTGGTATCAGAGTCAAGTCGGTGACACTTGGTGAGAGCCCAAGGTTGAGTTGCTACGTGAATTCGATTGCCTTCGTTGTTGGATTTGGGAAGCTTTGGTAAGTGACCATGACACCAAACACTGCTGAGAGGATCAGCGTGCTGGAAGTACAGGTTGAGACAACAACCAACACTATAGCCGCGGAGGTGGCTCAGATGAGAGAACTTGTTGATAAGGTGATGGGATCACAAAAACATCAAGCAGGTTTGATAGGCGACATGTCAGAGGACTTTCGCCACATAGTTGAAACTTTGCAGTCGCGGATGGCTGATCTGGATGCAAAGGTGAATCTGATGGTTCTTGCTATGGGGAACTCCGACACTCCGGGAGTTAGCAAGACCAAGGTACCAGAATCCAGGACGTATGGGGGTGCCCGAGATGCCAAGGAGTTAGAGAACTTCTTGTTTGATGTGGAGCAGTACTTTCGCATTGTGAGGATGGCCTCAGAACAGGCAAAGGTGGATACTGCGACCATGTACTTGATTGGTGATGCCAAACCTATGGTGGGGAACCAAGTACAGAGAAATTGAAAATGGAAGTTGTGTAATTGATGGTTGGGTGGACTTGAAGAGAGAGCTCAAGGCCCAATTCTTTCCTGAGAATGTTGAGTATAATGCAAGGAGAAAACTGAGAGATCTCAAGCATACAGGGTCGATCAGCGAATAGGTGAAACAATTTTTTTCTTTGATGTTCGATATTCGGGATATGTCGGAGAAGGACTAGTTGTATAATTTTCTAGAGGGGATGAAACCGTGGGCAAGGACTGAACTTCATAGACAAAGAGTTCAAGACTTGCCTACCACACAAGTTGCTGCAGAACGCTTGACTGACTACGCTGGGGAGAATACCACTTCGTCCAAAGGATCTAGCGGAGAGGGAAACAATGGAAAGTCTTTCAAGAAAGGCAAACCCAAGAGTGGGGGAGCCAACTATAAAGCATCAACCTCAAAGGAAGCTTTGTTGTCTCGAGGGTTCAACACACCCAAGGGAAAGGGTAAACTTGAGTGTTTCTTGTGTCGAGGTCCTCATAGAGTTTTTGAGTGCCCTCACAAAGCATCACTTAATACTTTACAGGCTTCCATTGTCGAATAGGCACTGGAAGACGATGGGGAAGAAGATGAGACCCCGAGGATGGGTGCAATGCGGCAGGTGAGCGCATTGGAAAAGCAGGTGAAAGCCCCAAATATTACACGAGCCAGAGGGCTAATGTTTGTGGACTTGAGAATCAATAGGAAGAGCACCCGCGCTATGGTGGATAGCAGGGCTACCCATAACTTTGTTTCGCAACCAGAAGCTTGGAGACTCAACTTATCCTTAGAGAAGGAGACGGGACGCATGAAAGCAGTTAACTCTGTAGCTCAGCCTACTCTGGGAGTAGCCAAGCAAGTTACTATGAAACTTGGACAGTGGGAAGGTCATGTGAATTTCACAGCGGTGCCATTGGATGACTTTCCAGTCATTCTAGGAATGGAGTTCCTAAAGGGAACGAGGGCAGTGCTGATGCCTTCGGCTGGTTCCCTGTGTCTGATGGGAGATCACTCGTGCATGGTGCAAGTCGTTGCAACGAAAGGAGACGACGGGAAGTCCCTTTCAGCCATACAACTCAATGAGGGATTGGGTCAGGGTGAGCAGACACGTCTAGCCACGGTGGTGGTAGACAAAGAAGTAGGCCAAGAGATGGAGCCTACGACCATCCAAACGGTGTTGGATGAGTACAAGGAGGTGTTGTTGGATAAGCTGCCTCACAATTTGCCTTCACAACGGACTGTGGAGCATGAGATCGAGTTGTTATCAGGAGTGAAACCACCTGCTAAAGGGCCATGTTGGATTGCGCCTCGAGAGATAGTAGAGTTGGGGAAACAGCTTGATGAATTGGAAGCGGGATGTGTTCGCCCTTCCAAAACACCGTTGGGAGCATCGGTGTTGTTTCAAAGGAAACATGAAGAGCATCTATGGAAGGTGTTCGACAAGCTGAGGGGAAACAGTCTGGATGTGAAGAAGGAGAATTTCTCTTTCGCTTGGCGGAGCAACAAATTCCTTGGTCAAGTGGTTGAACAAGGTCGTATCCGGAGGGGTATGGAGAAGGCAAGGATGATTTAAGAACGGAAGATCCCCACGATAGTGAAGGAGTTGCGTTCCTTTCTTGGCCTTACTAGATACTGCAGGAAGTTCGTTAAGGGGTATTCGCGGAGAATGACTCCAATGACAGGACTACTGGGGAGGTATTATTGGCCGCACACGTGGGATGATGTGGTTGATTATACCAAAACTTGTTTCACTTGCCAACAAGACAAGGGGGAGCGGAAGAAGTATGATACTTTCATGACCGCACCAAAGTACTGTTTGGCAGAGGAGACGACACAATTGTTCCTTGTGACTGTTGTGAAACATTGGGGTGTTCCCCAAGTTATTATTTGTGACCAAGATTTAATGTTCACTGACAACTTCTTGACAGAGTTTTTCAGGATATTTAGGTCACATCTTGACATCTCTTCGAGTAATCATCGACAAACAGACGGACAAATGAAGAGATTCAGAGAGCTACTAGATGAGTACTTGTGGCATTGTGTCAACGACAACCAAAAGAATGGCGTGCAATTACTTGATGTGGCTCCATTCTGTGGCAATGCCCAAAGGCGCTCAACGACCAACAAGAGCCCTTTTGAGCTTGTTATAGGCCAGCTGCCGCTGTTACCTCACACAGTTGGTGAGCCGTACAGATAAAAGAGTCCCAGGGCGTACATCTTGACCAGTGAAGGGAGACAGAATACAGAGTTTGCCCAAGCCTATTTGGAGAAAGCTTCTTAGCAGAAGAAGAAGTGGGCAGATAAGGGGAGAAGACCACAGTTTCATGTCAGCTGCCTCAAGCCATTCAACGCCAACATCGATGACCTGAGCAGAAGTTAGTCCAATAGAGCAGAGTTGAAGACAGTGCAACCTGACAAACATGACGTTGAAGAGATCCTTGCAGACAGAAAGTTCACATCCTCAAGGAAGCAGCGGCAGAATTTCCTAGTGAAGTGGAAATACCTTGATGACAAAGAAATCAGCTAGATTTCTGCGGAAGATATTCAATCGTTCGTGGAAAAATTTGAAGTGTACGTACTGCCAAAAGTCTATGAGGACGTCGACCGCATAAGTGGGGGAGAATGTCACGAGTTAAGCTTGTTCAGGGCATTATGCTTGCATGTGACTGCTCATCTTGTGTGCTTAGGATGGGTTTCCATCATGTAAATACTAGTGTAGGGTTATTTTCTGCTAGTAGAGTCTTTGTAAGCCAAATAAGGCAGTATGACTCTTTGGTCACTTTGATGTTTCCTAGTGCCAAGATGATAATTACATAAAAACCTCTTTAGGGGAGGGTGAGTGTTCATCAGTCATTGTAAAACTCACTAGCAATTGTCAACGTGCTTAGCCTACTTGCCACCCTCGCTAAGTACACCATGTCAACGGAGGATTTTAGTGAATTACGTTTGCTTCAATGTTTACTGTTTGCTTACCACGACTTTCATGAATATCACTGTTTCCGCTGCTATCCGAATGAATGTTAATAAAAGTGCTTCGTGGATGAATGTTGGTAAATGATAGGCTGGCTAGTTAAACAAGAGTGCTTTAGCTAGCGCCGCACGGCCCTTTACAAGGGTGTGAAAATAGTCGGACCATGACACGTGGGGTGGGGCGGGGGGGGAGGGAATGCAGCTCTATGGTGTGAAGGTTACTATGCGAGTTTGGTGCATCTAGAGGGAGGAGAGGAATAGGAGGGCTTTTGAAGGAAAAAGCAGTCTCTTTAGAAATTTAAAGGAACTCATTTGATACACGCCTCACTTTTGTAGAGCTCTGGGACTTTGACACCAGATCTCTACACATGGAATCACTTCTTTGATGTGAACTCCCTTATTGTTATCTTTTTTTATTGGCTGTTCTTGAGATGGCTTCCCATTAGCGTCTTTAATGAATTCTAACATCTTTAGCTATCACAAAGCTATTATTATTTTTCTTGTACACATGGCGATGCCTGTTGTATCTTCCTCACCTCTCTTGTGGTGGCTGTGCAATGGCTGTTGAAGAGAGCTGTCGTCTTGGAACTACCTATCTGTGAGCCCTCCCAACCCCTCGGACTTGCCAAAGGGGATACTTGAACTCTGGCCTTAAGTTTGGGGGCCAGGACGTAAGATTGCTGCCCTGAAGGCCCATAATCCAGTCTCAGCAGTCGGCAGTTATGTCTAAGTGATTCTTCAGAATCTTGACATTTTCAGAAGTTTAAAGACTTTCAGTAAATTGCTGCTGAATTTCATTTTTGTAGTAATTAATATTCTTGGTAGTTATATTATAATTTTTTTTTTCAATTTTCACACATTGGCAAGTTTCATACATGGTAAATTTTCTATTTTTTTGAGTTGACTTTTTAATGGAAATATGAGGACCAATTTGGTTGTGGAAAACTGTTTCTATTTTCCATTAATAATAATTTTATAAAGAATAATAAAAGTGCCATTTTCAAGTTGTCCAACATTTTGTATAGGGAAAACAAAAATTTTTTTTTCTTCCAAATTCTCCATATAAATGCTGAAACTAGAAAACAGGGTGCATTTTTTTAGCTCTTTAGAAAATTGAAAATGTACATATTGAGTAGGCCCTAAATTTTCTCGTGCTGTTTTCTGACCAATATCTCTCTTTATCATAAAGACGGCAACTATTCAGGTATTGAAGAAGGCAGGGCGCCCATCTGAACGGCTGGTGAGCCATGAGAATTGCAGGTTTAAGAACCCAACGGAGCATGAGTGTGTGCATGTTCGTGAGATAACAGAGGCTGCTGGAACTGAAGAGGCAGAGACAGACGCAGAGTACGATAATGCTCTCAAAGAAGCCATCAGAGGCGTGCAGGATGCTGTGACAACCATAAATGAACATTTAGAAGAAGTCAGATACGAGATTGCTGCCCTTGAAGCTGAATGACTCCACAAAATTTTCTTTAATTAAAGATTGTTTGGCAAGAGAGCACCGACATCTGCAGTCTGTATTGGTCTAACAATGAATGTGGGGTTTGTAGAAATTGATCTTTAGCAGCTTGGTGTTGTCATTTTGCATTTGGCTATTGTTCAGCCAGTGAAATGTGCATAGTTCCTCCTGTTGTCAGTTTTTCTTCTTTCTGGTGGATGGTCGTGTGGATACATCAAGCTGTTTGTTGTGTAGCCCGAACCACCCCGCTTGCCATGCCACTGCAGGATAGCCGTACAGTGGGCAAACCTCAGCAACTTTTCGTATAGGAGTGAAAGTTTGATGTTCGAGGACAACCAGGTATCAATCCTATTCATTGATTTTGAGATTAGTAGTATTGCAAGCCTGGAAAAAGAAAGAAGTTGAGGGGTTGGTGTTTGGGTTTGAAATTGACAAATTAAGGGACTCTTTGGTATTATTGTCAAAATTAGAGAAATGAAAATTAAAAATTAGAAATTAACAACCTCTTTGATTTACTTTCATAAAATAACCGTTGAGACATGATCATGCTTTTGGGACTATTCTTCCATTGATGTCCTCAATTGCCCCAACAATGCTGGAAAAGATTCTAGGACAAAACACGAATAGTTCTGATTTGGCTAGAAAAAGAACAAGAGGGAGACAAATTTTAACTGATTTAATCTCTCTTCATCAAAAACTTGTAAGCTAACATTTAGTTTATGCTAGTTGTATCCTAATAACCATAATAACTGAAATTTAATCATTGTGGCTCTTCAGGAAAATTCAAAAATATTCGAAATCTTAATTTGGGGTTTTAGTTGTACAAGTGACACTTGCCCAAGTGCCAAGTTCTTAGCGATTTAATAGAGCACCATCTTGTGTTTTGTTAAAATTTTAATTCAATTTAGAATTTTGATCTTGGGATGAGAGGATTTGGAATACGAAAAAAGAATAATGAACTTTACAAGAGAAAAAATGTTTAGTTTGATATTATTGTGCATTGCGTGGGATCTATACTAGAACGAGTACCTATAATCATGCACTTAATTGCAATTTGGTTAAATGTGGTGGATTAGAATGAATATGCATAAAGTATATTTTGAAAGTCTAAGTTGATTAGTGTAACAATTGGATTCTATTCAATGATTTGGGAATCAAGTTAGTTTAAAAAAAAATTAAATTTTACACAAATTAAAGATTTTTTTAACTATTCTATTAAATGATATGGGAATCAAGTTAGACTAAAAAAAATAATTTCACACAAATCAGAGATTTTTTACTTTTTTAATTTTAGATTAGAATTTTATTGGCTGATTTTTTTTTTTTTTTTAAATCTTCCATTCTTTTGGTTATATGTTATTATACATGTTTGTAAAATATATATATAATCTTAGATGTGTAATACCATAATTGTCAAGTGTTAAAATTATAATTGTAATAAAGTAACAGGAAGAGTATATTACTGTACATTTTTTTTTTATTTTATAATGATTTTTACACATTTTTAGTGCTTGAATATTTTGAAATCGAATTATTAAGTTCTATAAATTGTTCATGGTTAAAGGTGCAATTTTAAAAAGATAATTGAGTTCTATAATTTTATTTTTCTTGAAATAAAATTTAGGAAATACATTCATCTTTGAATTTATTCTGATAGTATATAAAAAGGGAAAAAATTAATACTGAAAAAAATTAATAGTAATAATATGAGTAATTAATGAACAAATCTGAACTTATATTTCTTGGCTGAATTAAAATTAAAATTAAATTTTATTGAATGAGCTTTTTAATTCTTTGATTATGTTGGTTATTTATTTACAGGCGTCTTTAAAAAATAATAATATAATTCTAGCTATGTTGGACTAAATTTGGTGAAAAATCAAGTTAAATTTAGAAATTAAATAATGCATGAATCAAATTAAACTCAAAAAACAATAAATATTACTCAAACAAGAATTTTTAAAATTTTTAAAATTTTAAATTAAATTTTTATTGGCTAGATCTTTTAATTCTTCAATTTTATTGAATATTTATTATTGCATTTATTTTTTTGAAATGAAAATAATATAATTACAGCTATGTAGTTTTTTAAAATTTGATAAATTAAATCTTCAAATTAGAAATTTTTTACTTTTTAAATTTCAAAGCAAACTTTAATTCATTTCCTTACTTCAATCCGGAGTTACTCCCTTAAATCTCGTCCTTAACTAAGTCTTAGGTCACATCCGCCCATTTTTCTAATGGTCTTTTGATGACTCTTTATTTTACATACTATTTATCTTCATCAATTAAACCCTACACTTGGGCTTTGAAATTATTTTTAAGTTTAGAAGTATCTTCAAAATACAAATTAAATTGTCTAATTATTAGATAATTACCCAACTATTATGAATGGATGAGTGTGGTTGTCATTCATCCATATCTTGTCCACCTTTTCATATCCCTATGAACTTGTCCTATATGTCTGCACTAATTCATATCCCTATGAACCTACCCTATATGTCTGCACTAATTCATATCCCTTTGAACCTATCTCGTATGTTTGTACTAATAAAGTTAGTATTAGCTGGCTTGTGAAGGTTATAAATACCTCCTCCCACATAACCAGTGAAGTAGGAAAAGAAGAAGAGAGAAAGAGAGAAGTAGAAAGAAAGATGAGAGGATATAAAAGAAATAAGTAGATATATTTTGCATGAGGTCATATCCATATCATATTGTAATTCCTCCCGAAATAGTAAAACTTTGATCCAATCTGCTCATGGAGTAGGTATATCCGAACTATGTAAAATCTTTGTCTCGTCTTCATTTATTTTTATGCTCATCTCTATTTATTTTATTATTAATTTTTACATAATTTTATAACACGTTATCAGAACGAGACTCTAACCATCTGAGTTATTTCTTTAATTCTTATTTAATTTATTCATTTCTTGTAAGTTTTACTCCACAAAAATATAATATTTTTCGGAAGAGAATATGTTTTTTTCAAGAGTACCAATCTTCAGAAGAGATGGTAAGATAATCGTCCTAAAGAGGCTATATATATATATATATATATATATATATATATAATTTTTTCGTATATATGTTTAATATTTCGAAGAGATAGTCCTCCAGAAGAGGATATATATCTAATCTCTAGAAGAGATGCTATATATTTAAATTCCCCATCTATATATTTAATCCCTAGAAGAAATATTAGATATTTACCTCCTGAAGAGGGTATATTTTTAACCTCCCGAAGAGATGTTCAAATCAACCTCCTGAAAAGGTGAAACATTTATTTTCCATATGAAATAGTATATTTAACCTCTGGAAGAGGTGTTAAATTATTACCCAATTTAATATTATAAATTAGGATCATACTCCTGAAGAGTACAAATTGAGAAAAATAAAATAATATTCCTAAAAAAACATATTTAAGTGCCCCCAAAAGGGTGAAAATAATATTATTATTGCATTTTTATTTCAGCTTTTACATTTTGTTTCTAAAAATTGTCTTATTGTTAATTTATTTACATGTCAAACATAAGTAAAATTAAATATGTTCTACTTGACATCAAAACACAATAATTGTATGTCGTATATTCTTGATGTCAAAATCCATCAAAATACAATGAATTTAAAAAATACTATATTAGATGGAAATACCACATCCCTGCAAGATTGTGTAAAAGTCATGATCTTCCTCATGCATGTATATATGATGGTGTGTGGAAGGTGAATGGATTGAGTAGTTTATTAAGAAAATATTATATATTATTATATATATAATCATGCATGAGCTCAAATGTATTTGCCTCTTTTATTTTATATTTAACGCCCATCTAATTAATAATTCTTTTCTCTTATAATTGTTGTCTCTCTAACTAGAGGAAGAATTAAAGACTGAATACTTTATTGTTAAAGACCCACTTATCTTATGTAAAATTTTAAAAAGATATATTCTGTAAGAACTCAAAATATGAAAAATGGGCTTAAATATTAAGAAAGGGGCAAAATTGGAAATTTCCGGGTCAAAGGGCTATAAAAGAAAATTTCTTTTGCTTCTTCATTAAGAAATCTCAAATATTTCTCTCTCTCTCTCTCTCTCTCTCTCTCTCTCTCTAAACCTCTCCCTACTCTTTCTCTTTAGAATTCTTTGCCGATCATTGACGGAATCGGGAAACGAAAGATACCACGAGGATCGTGGAAGGATTCTCTACAACTTCTACGGATCGGAATCTCGTTTCAGAGATTTTCGGGTTTCGGCGTAAAATCGAGGTAAGGCTCGGTTTTCAATTCTGATTAGGTAAATTTGTAGGTAACTGTCTTGTGAACATATTCTGTACTATGATTTGTAGGTTTTGGAACTCGATTCGCTGTTTAGGGACCTTGGAGTTCGGGATTTGCTTATGGGGTTAAGATAAGGGGAACTATGTTTATATTGGTTATTTTTGAAATCGGACTCGGTGGAACTGTGGTCCATTGTCCTGTGTGTGTTTTGGCTACTCATTTGGGGGGATCTAACGGAAAAAATTATGGGTTTTTCATTATTACAGTTTTGGGAAAAAGGGGGCGACGGGCTGAATCCCGGGTTTTGTTGAAAACCGAGTATATGTGTGATTTATACTGAGATATTGGGATGGCTGTGCCTTGACTTTGTTTAAACTGTATTTTGTTTAGAAAACCAAGATTTAGATTACCAAATGAGTGTGGTTTATTTGGTTATATGAGCATGCATGTGTATGTGATATGTTGAAATGCTAGTAGGAACGCGGTTCCGAAATTGTTCTAGGTATTGAGAGTATCCAGCTCTATATCCGAGAATGTGTTATCGCCTGCCATGTAGGCAAGAGTGTCCGAATCTATATCCAAGGGCGTGAGCCTATTCCGGTAGATCAGGCCGAAGGGTGTGGATCCTCCAGTTTAGTGCCGGTACGATGCCATGAGAGTCGGGGACTAGCCATATGCCGGTGGCGCCGTGTTCGCTAGTTGGCTACGGGCCAACACCGTATGTCGCGGGCCTGCTTCGAGCCGAAGAGTGTGACGACACTGAGGATTATTGATCATGTGTATGTATTGTGACGGGACTGAGTATAAATGGCCGCCGTATGTGTGCGTGTATGCACTATATAAATTAGTACTGAAATGTATTTAACTGCGTGTATGTTGTATCATGATAACACTCAAATGTCACACCCCGATATAACCTGTGCTCTTCCTTACTGAGAGGTGTCTCACCCCTACTGTACGTACATTTTTTACAGGTCCTTTGGGTAACTGGAACTAGCGTCCTAGTGTAGGGAGCGTAGTGGCTGGTATACTGCGTTAGCGCTTGGGTAAGTGTTAGGACTGTAGTTTTGTTGGGTTGCCATTTTGAGTTGTATTTGGGCACCCAGTTTGTACATTTTGTTAGAGCCATGTTCTACTTTTATATAGACTCTGGTATGGTACTGCATACGTTGATGTAGAATGACTTTTTCCGCTGCGTATATGATTATGATTGGATGTGTTTAGAGTGTTTGGGAACCCCACGGGATCGGACCCTCATCCAGTGTACTGTATCTGTGATGATTTGTATGATACATGGACATGTTAGGTTACAATTTTCACCCCTAGGTCCCATTTCCGGGTTCGGGGCGTGACATATTCGACCATTAGATTTTATCAAAAGCTCGATATGGATGGTTGCACTTGAAGTTGTAAGATTTTAAAACAATTAGTAAATATAACTCAACTCTACATAAAATTGTCTCAAAGTTAAAATTATGTGGTGAAAATATTATTGACGAAGACATACTTGAAAAGATTTTTACTACTTTCCATTCCGCTAATATGCTCATGCAACAGCAATATAGGGATAGGAAATTTAATAAATATTCTGAATTCATATCATGTCATGTTGCTGAGCAAAATAATGAGTTTTTGATAAAATATTACCAAACTCGTGCAACTGGTTCGACCCTATTCTCTGAAGTGAATATGAACACATTTCGTGGTCAAGGATGAGGACAAAGGTATGGTCGTGGGTATGGTTGTGGCTATGATTAAAATAACCGCTGATATCGAGACATGAGGTTACGATCCCTCAGAAGAGGGATAAACCCCAGAATAAGGATGCTAATGATACGCATCATGAAAATGAATGCTATAGATGCTGAGTAAAATGGTCATTGGTCGCGTACCTGTCATACGCCCAAACACTTGGTAGATCTATACCAAACCTCTATAAATGAAAAAGAAAATAGTAAAGAAGTAAAAATAAATGTTGCTGATTTTCTTACAAATCAAACAATGATGCAAAGTGAGCAATATTATGTTTGAATTTATCATTGCTTTGATCAATTTTAGGGAAAAAGTTTGTTTAACTAATAAAACTACAACACACACAAATCTTTGAGATTAGAAAATATTTTCATTACTTGAATATATTTTCAATAAATGTCAATACAATATCTATTTCTACAAATTTGATTAAAGACTTTAGAAGAGTTAATATAAAATTACCCAATGGTACTTTATAACAAATCAATGAAACTTTATATTCTATCATATCCAGAAGATATCTTTTAAGATTTAAAAATTTAAAACTTAATGGATATCATATTGAAACTACAAATGAAGGTAGTCATAATTTCTTTATATTACTTCTATTGTTTATGAGAAGAAATAGATTTTACAAAATTGAAAACTTTATCTTTTGGACTGTATTATCTAAAGATTAAAATAGCAATAAAATTATATAATATCTTGCACTAGAAGTACAATAACCCAAAGTTATTTACACTTTAACATGATTATCTTGTACATCCTCGAGATGTAATGATGTGAAGAATCATTAAAAAATTGACATAGTCATCCATTAAAAGAATAAGATTCTTTTATCAAATGATTTCATATGTATTGTTATGCTCTTAAAGGAAATTAATTGTCATTTTAATGAAATAATATTCCCTACATTAGCGGGAGAAAAATTAGTGTCTGAAACACAAAATGAAATCACATGGAATGTCATAAGTTTATCTCATTTAGATTCTCACACAAATCAAAGTGAATTTGAAGTTCAAAAGATTATACATTTACAAGGCATTACAAATCAATTACCAGATTCTTTTGCAGATACCAAGGCCATATTAAAATCTCATATACCTACTGCAAATATTCCAGCACAAATTGATGTCCCTAAAGGACAATAGATGACTAATGAACCAAAACCGCAAGTTAAGTGTGGAAGGCCTGTTGGTGCAAAAGATAAAACTCTAGAAGGAGAAAATTCAAATCTGTAAACACTCCAAAAGAAGTTATAGAGGTGGATGATCCATTCGACATTTACAAACCCGTTTCTCCTGAAAATGAAAAATCTTATTATGGAACCTTTTGAAGAGGAATTTCCTGAAGAGACGTCCCTTGAAAAGTGACAGGTACCTAGAAATAATAATGAGATCTCAGTTCATTATACATGAGAAATGTGAAATAGAAATAAAGTTGTTGCCAACAACACATTTGTAGTAGCTACTAACATTACCAGAAGTAATGATGACACTACCAGTGAGGATCTTGAACCTAAACCTATTAATGAATGTCGATATAGAAGTGATTGATTAAAATGAAAAGAGGCTATCACATTAGAATTAAACTCTCTATCAAGAAAGAGAAGTTTTAGACTTGTAGTCCAGACACCAGAAGATGTCCAATTCGTTGGATACAAATGGGTATTTGTGCGTAAGCGAAATGAAAATAATGAAATTACTTAATATAAAGCAAGCTTGTGGCACAAGGTTTCTCGTAGAAACCCAATATTGATTATGAGTAAACATATTCTCCCGTAATGGATGGAATCACTTTCAGATTCCTAATTAGGCTAGCAGTCACTGAACAACTAAGCATTTGTCATATGAACGTAGTAACAACATGAATCATTAGATAGTGAAATTTATATGAAAAATACCTGAATGATTTAAATTGCCTGAAGCAAAATCCACAAATTTATTTTCAATTAAACTTCATCGTTCCTTATATGGTTAAAGTAATATGGATGCATGCGGTATAATCAATTGAGTATCTTGTGAAAGAAGGATTCATAAAAGATCCAATTTGTCCATGTGTTTTTATTAGAATCCATATTTGCTATAATTGTTGTTTATGTTGATAATTTGAAATTAGTTGGGACTCCTAAAGAGCTCACTAAAATTGCTAATGGTGGAATTTGAGATAAAAGATTTAAGAAAGACAAAATATTGTCCTGGCCTACATATTGAACATATAAATGGTAGAATTCTTGATCTAAATATACCGAAAAGGTATTAAGGCAATTTTATATATAGATAAAATTCATCTTTTGAGGTCTCCAATGATGATATGATTATGTTAAGAAAGATCAATTTCGGCCTCATGATGAGGGGTAGAAATTACTTGGTCCTGAAGTGTCACATTTAAGTGTTGTCGGCTCTTTGATGTATCTGACAAAGTGTACATGACGCGATATTACATTTGCTGTAAATCTACTAACAAGATATAACTCTGCTCCTACTCGATGACACTAGAATGAAATTAAACACAATTAATGCTATTTGAGAATAAAACAGACAATTACAACAATATCCTCCAATCATTCTAAAATACTAACTACCTATGAAGCTAGTAGAGAATACATGTGGGTCAGATCAATGATCTCTCATATCCAAGAAAATTATGATCTTCAATCAATCAAAAATATTCCAACATAACTCAACTAAGAGGAGAATACATAAAAGGTGATAGAATAAAACATATCTCTTCAAAATTCTTCTATACACATTAACTCCACAAGAATTGTGATATAGATGTTTAGCAGATCCAATCAAGAAATAATCTAACAGATTTGTTCACCAAAGTTTTACCTACTACAATATTCAAAAAATTAGTTAATCTTATCGAAATGAGGCATTGTAAAGATCTTAACAGAAAGAGTTAATGTATGAGTAACAGTCGAGGAGGAGTGTTATGAATGGATGAGTGTGACTGTCATTCATCTATATCTTGTCCATATTTTCATATCCCTATGAACCTGCCTTATATGTCAGCACTAATTCATATCCCTACAAACCTACCCTATATGTCTGCACTAATTCATATCATTAAGAACCTATCTCATATGTTTGCACTAATAAAGTTAGCATTAGCTAGCTTGCGAAGATTATAAATACCTCCCCTCACAAAGCCAATGGAGTAGGAAAAGAAGGAGAAAAATATATAAGTTGAAACAACAATAAAAGAAATAAGGAAAGACATTTTGTATAAGGTCATATCCATATCATATTATAATTCCTCCTAAAATAGCAAAGCTTTGATCCAATCCGCCCATAGAATAGGTATATCAAAATCACATAAAATCTCTATCTCATATTCATTTATTTTTTTGTTATTTTATTATTAATTCTTGCATCTTTTATGACACCAACTTATTTATACCAGGCTGTTCATTAACAGATGCCAGACATTCAGGAACAGCAAGAAAGGTTTTGAAGTAAGGCTGATAGCTTTCAGGGAAGAGTGCATAATCACTTTCTTTACTCCCCAAATGCTCTGCACTCCGTAAAACATGACATAGAAATTTTTTTAATGGCATCGACAGGCTTTTACAAGTTCAAGACACAGTATTAATGCCAGAAAGAATGAATCAATGCTTGGGACATGAGCGCAACTTAGGAGATTGGGATGTCGAACATTTCATTTTGAAATATTAAATTCATCTGCCTTCTTTCGAAAATCATATTTTATGTTTAATTATAAAAAAAAAAAAAAGCAAAAGAAAATAATACAAATACATACTAATGAACAAAATTTTAATTTTTAGAATCATTAGCATTGTAATTTTTTAAAAAAATTTAATTATAAATAGATAAATTTTATTTTTGAAAATATTTGATGTAAAGAGGGGTAAAAAAGAAAATGAAATATGCACTACATCCCATTATGTAACTCTCACAGCAATTTTGCATAGTTCTTCTCCCTTCCCATCCTAACAAATACAACCATCCCAACCACATTTCACTTCCCAAAACAATTTCTATAAATCGGATCTCATTTCCATTCATCCTTAGTTCAACTCTAGAATTTCGTTTGATGTATTTTAATTTGATTTTGATTGTATTTATATTTTTATCTTCTTTGTTAGTTATATTTAATTTTATTATCCTAATTTAATTTAGTTGCTAGTGTTGGTTTTTTTTGAAAGGATTTTTCTGTATTCTCCATTTTGTTTTATCACGTAACCACGGTATTCCTCCGCAAAAAATGTGAGTATATTAATAAATAAATAGAAGTGCCACCCACTTTTTTTAAATAAAAAAATAAAAAAATAAATTGTCTAATAAAATTTCAGCCCGGACATTGACCGAAACTAAAAATGCTTGAATCATACAATTGAGGAAAGCAATCCATTGAGGATGAGTTTTTAAACCCACCACTCGTAAAACTAAATTATCATAGCTATTTGTTCCATTTCTTACCCTAAAATACAACACCGTATATAAATAGATCATACATTTCCTGAACCAAACTAATAATCATGGTTCTGACCTCCCTTCTATACATACTTGCAAAGTTAAAATAAATAAAAAAGTATGTGATTGGCATTAACAAAACTGACATCCCATGTACCATGGGACGCTACCATTGTGCCGCAGCAATTCAGGATAAACATGGTGCGAACGCTTACTGTACAGCGGCTTTATCAGGGTGATGATCAACTGCAGCTTCCGCTTCGAGTTCATCAGTTTCAGTTTCAGTTGCTGAGATCAAGGAAACTGATTGAATCTTTCCAGTGTGCTCAAGCCGCATGAGAATAACTCCCCTAAAACACAATAAATAATGAATACACATTACAGCAGCAGAAGGCAGAAGCTTTCAAATATCAATTTTAGACAATTTCCATTATCGATATAAAAATGAACAAAATTGTCTAACTCACTTCAAAACTTTCACCAAGCCTCCGGAAAAAGATTAAAGCAAACACCACTAGTTAAATCAGAATTTAAGCATTTAGGCAGGAGCCTCACTTTTATTTTATTTTTTTCTCTTTTTCCAGCCAATAATTCATGGTTGCAGTATGCTGGCTGCCCAATCATGATTCTATGCAATAAGCCAACTCATAAAAACTGGCGTCAAGATTTCCACTCAAAGGCCTAAAGAATTGACTGTTTTTAAGTCACAAAATCTCAATGGTTCTCATAATGTTGTGCATACATATATCATGGCCACCATTTGCTTATTAGAAGGGGGCAGTATAACTTCCCAAATTTTGGCAGTACCATTGGAACAATCTCAACAAAATCAACAAATGGGTGAAAGGCTTGGATAGACGAGAATTAATTATTACTGACAACCTCAGTGGTTTGGACACAGGCATACAGATACATCTTACAGCAGAAAAAGAATCAGTGAAAAAAATTGACCGCACCAGTCGGTGCAGAAGACGGACGTCCTCTAAGGTCTTCTGGGAAGGATTTTAAAACCTAGGTTTTGTTGGATAAGCTGAATTTATGATTATCTGATTGTGGAGGAAATGAAGTCCAATTTGATGGTAAATCTAGGGCGAAGAAGAGACTGAGGGAATTAACAAATTTGAAGTGCTCAGTTAATTGTGTGATGGGAAGGGCTTCAAGAGAGGTTTTCTAGATTTTTTTTTTTTTCCTTTTTCCCAAGACCATCATTTCTAAAGAATAAGAATAGAAATGAGGGTCTAGAGAATCAATTTGGTTTTATTCTTGGGAGATCGACAACAAAAGTTATCTATTTACTAAAGAGATTAATTGAAAAGTTCAAGAAAAAGAAGCAAGACATGCATATGGTTTTCATTGACCTAGAGAAAGCATATGATAGGGTATCTAGAAAAATTCTTTGGTGGGTTTTAGAAAAGTATCGAGTATGCAACAAATATAGTAATGTTATTCTTATATGTATGATAGAGTAACGATTGGTGTTAGCAAGACTTGCATATGACTTTTATTGACCTAGAGAAAGCATACGATAGGGTACTTAAGATAGTTCTTTAGTGGATTTTACAAAAATATGGAGTATGCAACAAATATACAGATATTATCCTTATATGTATGATGGATTAACAACTAGCGTTAGGATAGTAGGAGGAGAATTTAGAGAATTTCCAATCACAATATGTGCATGGCTTCACTTTAAGCCCCTATTTGTTCGATTTAGTAATTGATGACCTTACAAGGAATATCCAAGACAAGATCTTATGGTGTATGCTGTTTGCAGATGATATTGTTTTGATTGTTGAAAGCAGGAGTGAGGTAAAATATAAATTAGCAGGTTGAACAGTGTGAGTCTAAAGGCTTACGATAAGTAGAACATGACAGAATATACGAAATGCAATTTCTGCGTGTAAGGAGCAATATTGAAGATAAGATTAAACTTGATGATCAAGAACTCAATAACACTAGTAGATTTTGATATCTTGGATCTATTATGCAAGCGGAGGGAGAAATTGATAAGGATGTAATACATAGAATTAAAGTAGGCCGGGTAAAATGGTGGATTGCTACAGGTGTAATGTGCAAATGTGCAATCGCAAAGCACCACTAAAATTAAATGAAAAATTTTACAAGACAGCTATAAGACCAGCTAAGCTATATGCATCAAAATGTTAGGCAACTAAGAAACAACATATTCAAAAAGTAAAAGCGGTTGAAATGCACGTGTTAAGGTGGAAGAGTGGTGTAAAGTTAAAGGATAAAAACAAATATGTTTGCAATAAGTTGAGCATAACACTAATAGAGATAAGATAAGGGAGAGACAACTTAGATTGTTTGAGCACTTACAACGTAAGCCAAGTTATGCACCAGTAAGAGAGAGGGGAAGACCTAAAATTAATTGGAATGAGATGGTGAGAAAAGATTTAATAGCTCGAGTTAGTCAACGAAAATGACCTGAGTGAGTGGATAGGTAGAAAAGGATTCATACAGCCAACCCCACTTAGTGGGACTTATGCCTTGTTATTGTTGTTTGTTGTCGTCGTTGTTATTAATTTTGTTTTTACGATTTCATATCCTCATCTAGTTTGTATATTCCCTTTTTTAATATATCTTTCTTTTGTTATCAGGAGAAAAGGAATAATAATGCAGTGATCATACGGTAGCCAGGTCCACAAGAACACCGGCCTTGCTCTCATTTGGCTAATACAGTTCACACGTTCTATAAGTGTGCATCTCCAAAGTTATATTTTTGGGTCACCAAGATAATAACCAGGGGATGGGAACCTTGGAACCATACCTATTCACACAAAAATCACGTGAAGAATTAACAAAGGGCTTCATCAACAAATTACCTGAAGCTACAGTATTTCAGTCATAAGCAATTGTTGACAAAATCTTAAGCATACAGCTGAATCTGTAGATCATTTCTCCATAGGCACACACTACAGATAAATAGTCCAACGTGCCAACCCAATGTTTATTGGAATATCTGCAACACCCTGTCAAGACTGATCCCCAAACTTATGCAGAATGGCAAATTAAGTAGCAAAGCAGAAATCCAAAGGAAACTATACAGCAGATTAAAAGCCCACACGATGTCAAGTGTAGCGAGGACGCCCAGTGGTAAAAATAATGAAGCATTAAATGAGGAAGTACAATGATTTCCATTTCAAGAACACTGCAAAGGCTTTGAGTGATCAGGATTGGCAGTCAAATGTAAGATTTGGCACCAAAAACGGGCAGTCTTTGAACAGGAACAGTAGGGCTGTCACCAAGACTATACTGATCCAGGCAAAAGGATTGGACAAAAAGGAGGAGCCAAAAAATACATAAAAAATGAGAAATTTTTTTACACTTGGAAAAAAATACTCTGGGAAAGTAGAGCTGAAATTAGCATGACATGATAAAATAGGATAAAAATATGATTAGTAGTTAAAATAAAAATATAAATTCAATACAAAAAAAATAAATAAATTTCTTTCCGTATACTTTTTTTTATTACAACACAACAATCCATAAGAATAAGCACCAGACTAATCAAAGATACCAAGAAAAAAGATACGTTGATAAGAAAAAATTGGATAAACCCATTGCAAGACATCAATGGATGACTGAAAATAGAGACGAAAATCATTATGTTTTCTTGATTCTAAAAATATTTTATCGCCCATATGTTGTAGAGAATTGAGACAGTACTATATGAAAAGCTTAGGAATATCTCATAAATGCATGGATTCAGCTCGGAAAAGCAACATAGTTTACCTGGCAGCAAATGAACACATCATCAACAGCAGAAGGCAAGTTGCTTGGCATGATGACAATGGCCTTAAGAATGTGAAGATGACAAAAAATCAATAGTGGCATGAGAAGGCACCAAGATATTGTCCACGTGCCCCCACTACCTATGATACCTGTAATATGCTCTACAACAGCAACAACAACAATAAACCAAGCCTTAAGTCCCACTATGCAGGGTTGGCTACATGAATCCTTTTCCAACAAGTTGGCAATTTCCTCCAATAATATAAGGACTATTAAATCTTTATCATTAACTCATTCCAAGTTTTAGATCTCTACCCCAACACATTCTACTGCCATTGACAATAACCAGCTCAACTTACCAAAAATATGCCAAAAATATGTTTCACTTTTTAACTTTATAGCACTCATCCACCTTAGCGTTCTCATTTTGACAACTTTTACTTTTGAATATGTTTTTTCTTAATTGCCCATTTTTCAATGGCAACAATATTGATGATACAGGAGCGAGGGAATTCTCAAAGAGTCAGAGATGGTTGCAACAGTCACTAGGATGGTGGCAACCCAAAACCAAAGTCCAGCCCATAGCCCCTTGAGCTTATGTCAACAACTCTGAAAGTATTTCATGTTTTAACTTCCCTTTAGCCAAAGAGTTCTTGACTTACAAGGTCGCAAATTTTAATTAACTAAAATGTTGAGGCTACAAAATTATCGAAATTTCAACCTTCAAGTCAATGATTTCAATTTTAGTTTTAAAAAATTATGGAAATAAATAGTAAAGCTGGAATTCTTTATGAATTTAGAAATTTTTAATAAACAAAATAATGCAAAATTTCAGAACTAAAATATTATAAATAAAATACATCAATGACCTGCATGTGATGTATGAGCTGCGACACAGTAATATAATAATCATATTAGACATTAAATTAACATAAATTAAATTCATAAATAAATTTAGTTTTACATCATTTATTTTACAAACAAAGATAATTTTCACCTAAATGGTCAAATAAAATGTTGAAACTAATATAAAATTTAAATTTTTATACAATTTCAATATAATAGATATCCTTGTTTGTAATAACATTTAGTTTTAATAAATAAAAAAAGATTAATTAAGACAGGAATTTCAATTTGGGCTTTGAATATCAGATTTTAAATTGAAAGAAATTTTATTTAGTTAAAATTATGACAAATTTCCTAAAATTTTTGAGATCTCAATAAAGTTTGGATGATTCATCGAAATTTTGATGGAAAACTTGTAAGAAGGAAACCAACTGCCATTTCGATTTTGAAGTTGGTGGAATTTGAAAATATTGAGGGATATTGACAAGTTCATGAAAGTTTAATGCAGTGGTCCTCAATCTTGGTTTCATCTCTCTGTCTTGGGGCCCCTTCAATTAAAAAATCACCATATATCTACCATGTCCTTTATGCTTATCCCTTGCCACCCTTTTGTCACTCACTCGTTAAATCCTTATGCCTCAAGCCACAAGTATTCAAACTAAAGAGGTATTGAGTCTCTCAGAACCGCATCTCCAACAAGAAAGGGTGATGATAAAAACCAGCCTAGGAAGAAGTTTCTGTAAAGCACTGGGTCAGTGCTCCTTCCAATCGAATCAAACCAAGAACCAATCTACTAAAGACAAGGCAGGATTCTCCCCAAACTACAATGTGAACAACACCTCTGACTGGCAGATCCAGCAAAGAGTTCTTGAAAAAGTCCAGGATGTTCCTCTGCAGTATCGCTTCCATCTCCACCTCTCTCATAGGGAATAAAAACCGCCAACACCCAAGGACAACTTCATTTCTTCCTTCTGTTCATTTTGATACAGGCTTCTCAGCCAGAAACTTACTAGAGCAGCAGACCAGGGACTTCTTGCAGGATTTTCAGGATTTTCAGAACGAACGGGAAAAGAAGGCTCATCTTGCTTTTGTGGATGACACCATTATTTATTGTGGAGTAGAGTTGAATGAAATTTTAAATATGAAATGCATCTTGCTATTTTAAAAGTGTTTCCCCTATCTGTTTTACAGTAAGCCAATGCATATTTATCCAGAAGTGTGGAATTATACATAGTAGGACATATCAAATATGCATCAGAGCTATGTGAATCTAATTGATTGGTCCATGAGGCAAATTGTGAGTGACCAAAATTAAGGTGGCAGTTTGATAATAACCTAAAAAAACCCATGAAGAGTGAACACATATATGTTTTTGTCCTTAAGAAACATTAAGTTCAGAGCAAATAAAAAACTTGGTTTTTAAAGAATCTCCCTGGGAGATGGGATGCAGGAAAGTTTCTGGCAAACATTCAGGGTTCAGTGAGTTGTAAATTAGGTTCACTTAGCTGATTCTTGAGAGCCAAATTTAAGGAAAATCTATTTAAGAACCAATTGCAGAAGATTTCCAAAAGAAATTTGTTGAGTGGAAAAGGAGTTATCTGCAAAATAGGGGAAGCAGATTCTTTAAGTAGCACACTTTCAAATCTGCAAGTCTACTTTATGTCCCTCTTCCAAGACCAAGCTTGGTTGCAAAGAGACATGAGGATATGCAAAAGGGGTTCCTATGGGAGTGGAACAGTATAAGAGACGAGTTCAAGTATCACCTTAATAAGTGAAAGGTAGTGACAACATCTAAATCTAGGAGGTCTAGGAATCAAGTTCCTCATTCATTTTAATAAAACCCTTCCTGGGAAACTTAGCTAAAGAAAAGAGTGGATTAGAAAGGCCGGAGGAATTTCTGATGAAATTCCCTGATTTGTGCAAACTTAGCTAAAGAAAAGAGTGCTCTAAAACCAATCTAGTGCATATAGGTGATGAAATGGCATGCCACATGATCAAGACCGGGAACTAGATTCTATCTCAAATTTCTTCACTTTTGTAAAAGAATATGGCCAATGTAGGTACTAGGTAGAGAATAGAAATTAGATGGAAACCAGCTAAAAGGCGCAACTTTAGACTGAATTTTTTTTTTTATAACTAAATTGAAAGGTGGACTAGAATAATGGAAAATTTCCTTGAAAGGCAGTCTTGGAACATGGAGGCCCAACCAAAGTCAACTCTGGGCTCAGAAGCAACTCAGGAAAAATGTTGATTATTGACAATTTTCAAAAGGGAGGAAATCTTGATACTTTTTAAAGCTGAGGGTGAATCTGCTTTAACCATCTATTTCTTTTTCCTTTTTTTTTTTTTCCAGGTTAACATTCTTTTTCTTGGTTGTTAGTGGGCTAAGGAATTGTCGGATATCGCTCCCTCCACATTCAACATCTCAAGAGTGAGCGTTCATTCAGTTTATAGATAATTGTGGTCTTACATGGAAATTAGGACTGGTACAGAAAAGAGGGAAAAAGTAAATTTCTGTGTGCCATAGTTTTTTGTTTCAGTAAAGAAAATTCATTAAACGACATCAAGGGTATGCCACACAAGTACATACAACTAAAGGAAATCACCATCCATTGCAGGGTGTCATAAAAGTCGAGAATTACGAGAGTGTCATTAAAAACACCCAGTATAAGCTTGTCACACTAGCAATCCAGTGGTCTTTAAATTCAAAAGTTCTCCTATATCTTTTCCTCCACAAACCAAAAATGGCAAAGGGAACGAGAGACAAAGCTTTGTCCTTTCCTTGCAGGATCTGATACCTTTGCAGTCCCATAACTCTTATTCTATTCTTCTGGCGATAACCCACCACTGCCTGACCATAGAAGGGGCCAAGTACAAAAAGTTCCTGGTCCAGGAGCAGTGCAAGAGGATGTTATCCACAGATTCAGCATTACTCAAACACAAGAAGCACCAATTAACAAGGGGCAGTCCCCTTTTTTGCAGGTTATCAAAGTAAGACTAAGAATACAAGAGTTGCCTCCCACGCCAAGAAAGCAACCTTTGTGGGGGCTGCTAATTTCCAGATGATTTTCAAGGGGAAGTTGCTGCTGATTGCAACCAAGGGAGTGAGATTCTTATAATAAGATCAGACCATAAATCTACCATTTTTATCCAGGCCCCACATGGGATCAATAGTATTCTATATTGAAATTTGCAAAGCTGCCATATAAATCTGCAATATGGGGAATTTTCCAATGGAAGACATTTCAAGGGAACATTCTAAAAGTTCTTTTATACTGTAATTTGAAGGTTCCAACCGATTAGAGCATCCTTATTGAGGTCAAATTGAAAATGGAAGGAAATTTTAAACTGAGGGGATATTGGCTGCACCAAATGTCAGGCCAAAAGAAATCATCATTGAGAACTGATATGGAAGAAATCATCCCAACCTTTCCTGGTGAATTTCCAAAATCCAACCCCAAAAGCTCCTCTTCCAACTCTAATGGACCAACCATTATGCTAAAGTTCATATTTTGAAGTGATGATTCCCCTCTAGAAGTGTGGCCCTTTCCTTCATGAAACACCAAAGCTATCTCCCAAGAAGGGCTTTGTTGAAAGTAGAGAAACTTAAGCCCTAAGCCTCCATTTCAAATAGGAAGTTAACAGCCTAATATTTGTGCATTATTTTAAAACCAACGTAGTGCATATTCTTAATATATCTGAATCTACAAATCAAAACAAAAGAAAAAAAAAGGTAAAATATCATATTCATATCAGAGCAAACCTCTACAAACCACAATGTCTAATGCCAACATTTTAAACAATCAAAGATATTTCAGTCAACTGTAATCAATTTCCCTTATTAATTCCCAAGTCCTGCACTTCTGTTACTGTTCATACAACGAGTTCAGAGCAAACAGTTTCCAGCATGACACAACCGTAAAACATTAATCAAAAACTAATATCTTCCAATGAGGAAAACAGTGAGTACTCCTGCCATCACAAATTCAAATGAGCCAACTAAATTCAAATAATAAGTAGCCATATCGTAAAATCTGAAGTCATTCAAATCTAAATAAACAAAACATTCCTTTCATGAATTAACTTCTCCCGAGTAAAAGCAAAAATTTTCAGTAGGAAACCCTATATAGTACAAAATATAGAAGAATAAACCAACAATAAAAGTTTGCTCATCCTCACCTTGCGTAACGTGACTGTATAGAAATGTCACGAACCTTAATTCTATTTACTGTCCCACTTTGGCTTACTAGAAGCACTTGTTCATCGCTTTCACCATCTTCTGTTAAATACACGCAGGAGCATGATTTTAAGCATGATTTAAGAATTAAACAAAGCTCAAATTATTGCCAAAAAACTACCTCTATGCACTGAAATTATAAGATTACCTGCCAACGAGAATCCAACCACAAACACAGCAGCCAAGCGATCCTCTAATGAAAACTGAGATAGAGAGCAGAAAAATGTTATCGTAGAAATAAATCAATATGAACAAAATAACATCTCAACTGATTTTGTGAATAAGAAAAGTATCACAATATCCAACATACCTTGTAGCCTATTAAACCAACCCTGTTCAAAGATGATAGGCGGAAACTGCTGAGGGGAACGCGCTTCCCAAAACCACTCTCTGACACAAATAGCAACCACGGACCACTGGAACCCTTTTCACTGTTCCAAGATATGAGGAAAATGATATTCAAGCGTATAATAGAAAAACTGCTTTAAAATAAACCAGTAGCACTAGAATACAATGCCAAAAAGTGGGAAGGTTTTGAAGATGAAAACAAGTGCAAAGGCAAGCCTAACAACATCAAAGACAATTTTTCAAAGGCACAGCCAGGTTCCTTACAAGGAACCACAAAGACAGATAGATTACTCACCTTTAGCAAATTGGACAGTGAGATAAGGCTAAAATTCCATTCAAGTGTGATACAGCAATGAACATATAACTATACAAATCGGAGCAGAGTTTATACTACTATTTCTAATAAAACACAATAAAGTGGAAAGCATCCAATAAAATGGCTACTAAATTACCCTCTTTGGGAAGATGCTGATGCCCTTTCCAAGTCTTTCCAGATGGCTGCAGGTATTATATCCATGCATGCCATTTTGTCCCCTTCTTTTAGCCTCATGGCAACAGAACCCCTTGTATTTCTTCCTAGCGCTCGAACCTGAGCTCACGATGACCAAGAAAGTAATGAGAAAATTGGTTAAAGTTGTTAGATTACCACTTTACCTAAATGCTTATGCTATTAGGTTGTGGGCCAACAATGTATATCAAGCTTTAACACTCCCCCGCATGTGTAGCCCAACAGCATTGAGAAAGATAAACACACAATAAATAACACCCATGATGGGGGACACAATAATATTTTTTAAACACACACAATAAATGGAGGCAACAAGACTAGAACCTAGGACCTCCTGGTAATCAGCTCAAACACCATGTTAGATTACCACTTTACCTAAAAGCTTAAGCTAATGGTTGTGGGCCAACAATGTATATCAAGCTTTAACAAAAAGAAACATACATAGGAAGCTTCAATATATTGAGAACAGTATCATAATAAAAATTACCAGGGGTCACATAAACATGTTGTAAGGATCACAAGAAACAATTAAACAAGGGAATCTTCAATTTTTTTCTCACAGAAGGTGTGATATAAATCAGCAACTTTACCATTAAAAAAAATTTTAAAAACAGAATAGGTCAAGATATGAAACTATCCTACATTTATAAGAAAAATGTTCGTATTCATATTGATGCAAGCAATATCAATACCTGACCATCTTGCATGGTCCTTAAAACTTATGAGCCCTACATAAATATTTTGCTTCATACTGTGGCGCAACTTAGGCCATATAGTGCTTGGACAAGGAAGAATCTTTGTGGTAGTGGAATAAGGAGGATCATGTGCATCTTAGAAGGATATTGATCCACCTCACCTGGTCAAGAAATATCTCTCTAAGAAAATGGATTATCATCAACTCTTTTTCTAACTCAACTAACCTGTCGTGAGTTGGCCAAACTTGGCCCGAACTATCAGAGTGCCCGAGTTGACCCACTTATTGTAGCATTCATAAAATTCATGCTATTTGCACATTTTCAAGCCTTGGCACCTCGCATAGAAGGGGACCGAATGCACAAACCATAAGAAAATTATGAATATTTCATAAAAGGTTCTGACTTCCCTATAGAATTGCCATGTAATAAATATCCAGCGCAGAACAGCTTCACTATGGCTTTCTGGGAAACAAATGGGAAGTTGTCAAAAAGCATGTTTGCATGTGATGATTTTTTAAGATTTCTATGCAATAGGGGACTTTGTGGACAGCCTTAAACAACCTCTGTAGTTGTGGACCTAAAATGGTGGTGCCACCAATATCAAATATTTCAATCCTATTGGCCTTGATGAGATTGCCTACTAGCTCATTCCATAAATGCTCGCTTCTGGGATGAAAAAGGTGATGAGAGAAGTTATTTATCCATATCAATTTGCTGTAATTGAATGGCAACAAATCCGGATGCTGCTTTTGTTACAAATAAAGTGGTTGACACCCACATAAAGAGTGAAGACATGGGATTATCTACAAGCTAGACATCAAGAGAGTCTTCACCCATGTTTCGTGGGACTTCCTCCTATATATAATGGATAAACGGGTTTTGGTGAGAAATGGTGCAGACGGACTAAAAAGTGCATCTCTTCCCTAAGCTTTTCAGCCATTGTAAATCGCAACCCAGAGGCTTCTTCAAATCTATCAAAGGTCATAGGCAGGGAATCCTCTCTCAACCTTGTTGTTTATCTTAATCATGGAGATCCTTAGTGTAATATTGGTCTACACCATTATCATCTACCTTATTAAGGGCTTTGGTGAGAAAGAGGTATCAGAGTGAATGCCTGAAAATTTTGCACAAACTTTTGTTGATGATAACATGAACTTTTGTGGGGCGTCAATTGAGCATATTGTCGATTTAAGTTGACACATTGATGACACATTGGGATTCTCCTTTTTTCCCTGGGTTGGAGGGAAGGGGGCTTGAAAATTTTAAGGAAAAAACCAGCTGCTTGGAAGAGCAAATCCTTTTTGAGGGAGGAAGACTACCTGTCACTAACAGTATAATGGCCAATCTGCCCGTGTACTTCTATGCCCCTCTTTCCCATCCCTAGATCAGTGCAAAGAGTATGGAGCACACCCCAAAAGAGATTAGTGTGCAGTAATTTCGGGGATGAGGTTAAGTACAACTTAGCTAAGTGGTAGTTAAATAATTTTTGAAACTTGGGGCTTGGAAAGTAAATCTCTCACCAACTTCAATAAATCCCTTCTCATTTCTTAGTAAGTGCATTTGGTGCTTCATGGTTGAAAAGAAGAACTTAAGGAGTAAGATTGTAGCTTCCAAGTATGGGCTTCAAGCTAATGAGTGGATAACGAAAGATGTTCGAAAGACTTATGATATAGGAATGTAGGATTGTGGAAATGGATAGGATGGGGAGATGAAATCTGGCACAATGTGGCTCTTTTTAATGGAAGACACGATTCTCTCCTTCGCCATGACACTCGATGCAAGGAACAACCTCTAAAATTCCAATTTCCACAGCTAATCCACTTGCTAACAAAAATAATGTTAGTGGAAAATACATCACTCACACAAATAAAAATGATTTGGAACATAATAATACCTTAATTTTGTTATCTTTCAAATATATGAATTCAATTCAACATTACTCGCTATTGAAAACTCAAGGCCCGTTTAGTTAATATGGCATTAAAAAAGATGAAAAGTGGGAAATCTATAGGACCAGATAAAATCTAATTCAAGTTTGGAAATGTTTAGGGGATAAAGGAATTTTTTGGTTAACATCTATTCAATAATGTTATAAACCAATAAAACGTCAGAAGAATGGAGGAAAAGTACGTTAGTACCTCTATATAAAAACAAAGCGACATTCAAAACTATAACCTATTGCGGAATTAAGATTATGAACTATCGTGGAATTGAAGATAGAATAAGATTAGAAACAAAGATTTCAAAAAATCAATTTGATTTTATGCCTGGGAGATCAACAATAGAAACTATTTATCTTTTAAGTAGTTTAATGGAAAATTTTAGGGAAAAGGAGGACTTGTATAAATGAGTTTCTAAGGGAAGCTGTTGCAACCCATCTGGGCTCATTGGAGGTGGTCAGACACTAGATTTTGTAAAGGCTTCTGTACAGATCTGCTAGTATAAAACTCCCAATCAAAAAGCTAACATCCCCTAATTATTGAACGCCTAGTGCTGGCAAATGAGGGCATCTTCGTCACATGCTAGCTTGAAGAAAGAAGAGTAAATAGTGCTGAGCTGGGACTTGCCACACCAAGTATCATTCATAAGGAACATACATTTCCCGTTCCCTACTTGAAAGTAAACAAGAGAAGTATTTCTCCCATCCTCTCCTAGTGTACCTCCACTCCAAACACCTGTACCTTGGGCTTCCTTCAACCCTTTTGAGGCCCAGCCATCATGATGGAGGCCATACTTGGTAGCAATGACTACCTCCAGAAGTGATTCTTCTATCATGAATCTCTAAAGCCATTTCCTCAAAAGGGCGTTATTGAAAATGTAGCCATCCACAACTTCATTTGTAATTAAAGCGGCATTCATTAGACCTAGAAAAATGGATAAAAATCCATTGATCCGAACCGAATCCAACATACTTAAACTGATTCACAACTGATCCGCACATTAAATGAACCGAATATGGTTTGAACTTTTTTTATCCGCCTCTAAATGAGTCGATTGGCAGATTTAGGATTATATCCGATGGATAACCATCTATCCGCTGACAACTAATAATCCCATATGTCCATGTATATTAGGCATCAATTTAATTAGAATAACCTCTATTTGCCAATGCCTAGTCCCACACTGCCAACTCTTGCAAACTAGGAATCAATTTAATTAGCATAACCTCTATTGGTCAATGCTTAGTCCCAAACTGCCAACTCTTGCACTATTGTATATGCCTCTGAGTCTGCTCCATGCCCACATTCAAACTCAAGCCCAAATACTCAATTTTCTCGTGATCAAAACAAAATCTGCTAATTCATGTCCTGAAAAATTTTTAAAAATGTATATAATTTTGTGATTGGTTATTAAATGTTAACAATTACCAAATTATATATTTTTAAAAAAAAAACTTCAAGTTCATTGGATGGTAAAAAAAATTATATTATGGATGAAAATGACAGATTATCCGCCATCCACCACGGATTATCAAATCTGAACTGCCATAAATCCGCAACTTAATAGAGTCGGATATGGATTGTAATATTCTCACCCGATAATCCACCTAAACCGCCATGGATTATTCGGTCCAATCTGCTTCGCCAGGTCTAGAATCCATGATCTGTCTACCTGCAACAAAGGCATGTTGGTGTTTCCCAATAAATTCTGAAATTGCACATTTGTCCCTAGCTGCAAGGACCTTGAAAAGGAATTTGTACAAGCTGCCACCTAGGATGATTGGGCGTATTGAAAACTTTGGAAAAAAATGGCCAGTCAAAAGCCCAACTTCCTCTTTAATGGTGTTAAACTCACTCCATCAAAAACACAAGTGGAACATTGCATTAAAAACGGCCTTGATCACCACAAGTGGATTTCCAATAATCTGAAGCAGTTCTATGGGTAACTGTTTGGGAATCAATTAGGAAGGATGGAAGGATTTCTTCACTCTAATAGGAAGAATGGAAGGATTTCTTCACTCTAATCCATGTTGAGAACAACACCTTCCTTTCAGCATGAGTGTTGGTGCGATCTATCCCCCCTAAGCTTTCAATTCCCTACAATCTTTAACCTCACCTGTAACAAAGATGCTTTGGAAAATTCCATCAACGGGCATCCTAGAACACCCCTTTTTGCTCGAAGTGCTCATGTCAAGAGCATGATGCTGTCGCTGAATTTTATGGCTGCCTCTATATAAACTTCCCCAGTAGGATAATTCTGAACGTGCCCTAATGGAAGCTCACTAGAAAAGGTTACTTCATGGTCAGCTCCTTCAACAAGCAGCTGGACAGGTGCTCGGAGGCCAGACCTGATTTCCCTTGGAAAGCCATTTGGGAAACTCTTGCACCAACCAAAGTTGCTAATCTTGCTTGGGAGGCAGCTTTCGGGAAGATTCTTATACTCGGAAATGTTCAGAGAAGGGGTTTCACCTTGGTCAACAAATGCTTTCTCTGCAAAGTTAATGCTGAAACTGTTGTCCACCATCTGCTCCGCTGCCCCTAGGCCACTCAATATGTGAGAAAGAAAATTCAGGCTTGAAAGGGTATCCAAAACTACCTCTTCCTTGACCCCTCTCACCGTCTTTCAAGTTACGTGGAGATAAAGAAATGCCAGAGCTCATGAAGCAACTGCTAGTTCTCTCACAATCCAATGGGACAGATAGCTCTTATGCTTTCCTCCTGGTTTAGTGAGCAGTAAATGCTGGACACATTAAATTTTCAATCTCTTGGATTCACTGTCACTGCTAATTGGTTTCTTTTGTTTTTATTTATTTTTTCTCTCCTCTGCTTGTAAATGGGTGGAACATGCTTGGTTCCCTTTTAATGAATTCTCTTTTTTCCAATCAAAAAATAAATATATATTTTCATAATAATACATGTAATAAAAAAAATATTTATTTAAAATCAATGATTTGCATTGGAAATTTTTATTTAAAATTTTATTAAAAAAGTTCACCTTAATCTTCATAGAAGTACATAAACTTTTGCATATGGATTTCTAATTTCAATATATATATATATATATATATATTCTCTTGCAGCTGAAACAGCATTTGAAAAGATGACATATATGATGATAAGCACAACAAGAGAACTTACAATCTCGCAAGAACTCAGAATAACCATTCCATTTTGTGAAGCCATGGCAACAACATCATCATTTGTGCAAAGACGAACCCATTTTAGCTCATCACCAGGAACCTGTCAAGTTCATTAATGAGGCATTTCTGGGAACACCAAAACAATAGGAGGAAAGAAGATGACAAACCAATTGAATTGCTATGATTCCTGTCGATCTGATTGATGAGAACGAATTCAAAGATACTTTCTTGATGTAGCCATTTCCTGTAAGCATTAGAAGATACTGATCTTCAGAAAATCCGCTCACAGGAATGACAGAAGTTATTCTCTCACCATCAGATAATGATAAAACCTGGTTTAACATAAAAAATGATGAAGAAAACAATTAGGCAGACTAAAAATGCTCCTGAAAAGCAGGGGACAGAAAAAACTGCATACCTGGACCAGTGGTGTACCAGCAGCAGCTCGAGTGCATTCTGGAATTTTAAACGCACGAGCTGAGTACACTATTCCCTTATCACTGCAAAATTAGCTCATCGTCAGCTCATACCACTATCAAAATAGCTGTGTTACAAAAAAATATACAGAGTACAGTGGAAGTTCCCCCAAAAAATCATGAAATTAGAAATAATTAGATGCACAGTTTATTTTCATCTAAATACAGATGACCAAACAAATTTCCAGAGGCAAAAGCAAGGAAACAATCACATCATTCCAAAGGCTTATAAGCTTTTTAGGGTGGATTCCAATCTAAAGCTTGATAAACATTTAGCATATACAGTATTAAGGCTTAGTATACACTTTTGGCCCACAACCAAATAGTTAAAGCTTTTGGGAACAAGTGGCAACTTAACAGAATATCAGAGCCCTGGTTAGCACTTAGCAGGAGGTACCAAGGACAATTCTTGTTGGCTGAATTATCCTTGTTAGATGTTCTTATTCCCTTGAGGTGCCTTTACATACATTGTTGACCTTAACATAATGTTAAAATATTGTTTACACACCGTTAAAAAACCTAGAAATGCAGAGATAGAGGACCTCAATTAGTGACAGCCATAAAAAGACTGAATAAGCGTGGTTGAGGAGATAATAGTCACAGCCATGGGATGCAATCACCTCAGCCCTACAGGTGAAGTCTTCATAATACCTTAAAGCCAGACTGAATAAGTGTGGCTCATGTAACACAAAGGGAAAGTGTATCTTTTACAGTACCAATGTTCCTATAACCAACAGCTGCAGTGCTTGAAATGAATTCAGTAAAAATCGTCAACATGAGATGATAACCAAAGATGATCAATCAATAGAGGATTCTGACTAAAATAAAGGTTCAAAACCTGAAAATATATATAAATAAATGTTATATGTATAAATTATGGAATATATATATATACTTGCATGCATTTGCAACCCCTAACAAAGAGTTTTCGAGAAAGTTAAAAGGAAAAATACGTCAAATAGAACAATCAGAACTGAAGGGGAAACTGAATTTTATCATGGAAGTAAATTATAAATAGCTGAAATAAAGAAAGAGTATGATAACAGACATTACAAATAAGGAAGTCTGACATCTTGTCCAACGATGGAGATAAATTATATGTACCTGAAATAAAGAATATGATCATGGGTATGACAAACAAGGAAGTCTGACATCATATCATTTACTCTCAATTTGCCAACAGATTTTCCAATTGTTCCGCGATTTTGAAGATTAAAGGTGTTAGGCTTCATCCGCTTAACATAACCCTTCTCACTAAATGCCTGAAATTACAACAAGAAACAGTGAATGAATGTCAACACCACTTGAATAACAGACCATAAAAAGGGAACAGATCTCATTTAAAACAGTGCTTCATTAAAGTACCAGTAACATTTCTTCATTTGGAATAACATCAATTTCTTCGAATTGAGCACCATCAGAATCCTCCAGCATTGAACGCCTTGGGGTAGAAAACTTATTCTTTAATTCAGTTGCTTCTTGTTCTATTAGCTAAATGGTGAAAGGAGATGAGTGACAAACTCACAAGCTAAAAAAGCATTACAACAAGAAATCAAATGCAGTCTTCTAACAAATTACATAAATAATAGGAAAATAGGACAGATTCAAATGGAGAATAAAAAACATTCTAATCAGTACAAGAATAAAATATCTCTTGGCATTACAGCGATAAAAAAGATAGCGTTATCGTAGTACTTAAGAAAAAATTGAAAAAAAATAGGGTTCTTTCCACAAGGAGAGACATAACAAAGGTTCCAAGCTGTGGTGCATTGAAAAAATATTCAATTGAAAAGAACAGTACAGACAGTACACCAACAAAGAAAGAACTTGTCAGCAATAGAAAAGGATGTTTCACAACGAAATGCTTGCAATGTAAACACTGTTGGCAACATATTTTTTCCCTCGGTTGTATTTTATGCTAGCAACAAACAGGCCATAACCAGTTCAAAAAATTGACAAATTCTTTTAACAATTTGACAAACAACAAAAAGGACTTGAAACAATGAGACATTAGATCTTGATAACTATAACAAATACCAAAAAGCCTTCTTACTGCACCCCAGCTGCCTCTTAAACAGAATCAATGTAGCTTGGTATGAATGCATGTTTGAGGCAGCTAAAAACTAATTGAACCTCACAAGCCACAATAGTGCCACTGTGAAGGAACACCAAGAACGAACAATATCTTTTGTGATTGTGGGATACCTTTTAATAAAAAGGATGATTCTCGTTGTGATGCTCCCCATCCTTCCTCTGAGCTCACAACCATGGCAGATCTTCTTTCGCTGATTAACCTAACCTTGGAATACTACTTGACCTCTCCTCTTCACCCCTTCCTCCATCCACTCTCTCCTTTTCTGGCTGCAAACCCTAGATCTCTTTTCCCCTCTTTCTTTCTTCCACCCAACTTTGATTCCTCGACTTTCTCTCACTGTTCAGACTTCCTTTCCTTTAGCTTTCAACCATGGCCAATGCAAAACAAGCAGGGATGGTTGAGAGAAAGACCTTTAACCTGGTTATTGAAGGCGAGAGCACCAACATCATCAAGCTCAAGGAATACTGAAAAGTTAGATAAATGTCCATTTTCCTGGAGCTCAAAGGAGTTTGTCTAGTTCATAATTTGCTTGGAAGACTTCGGGGTAGACGACTAGACACGTGCTCATTCGCGAGTGTTGTCGGAAAGAATAGCCGAACCTATAAATTTGAATCCCTTGGGCCAAAGATAGTCAGCCAAAGCACTTCTCCTCCATTGAAAAGGGGGTGGGCTTTGGCAATTCGAACATGGGGCCTTCTCCCTTTGGTCTCCCAGCCAAAAGACTTTTACAACAGCCCAGCCCAACTCCTTCAAGCCATTCAAACTCCATGAAGGTTCGAACAAGACAGCAGAAAAGGTGGATTGCTTTGGGGAGTAGTCTCCCTCTGCAAGACCCTCCCTCTTTGTTAACAGAAACTCGTGCTGTAGAGGACAATCCAGAACCAGAACACCAAAATAGGCACAAACTAACTCTAAAAAATCTTTTGGCAGCAACCAAAAATTTGACACCACCAATAGGGAGTTTAAAAACTTGGGATGTTCAGTAAACTATGATAAAATGAAAGGATGCTCAGATATGGCAGAAGCAAGAAGAAGCTGGGGTTACATTGTTAAAACATGTCAAGAAAACTCATATCTTGGAATGTGAGGGGGCTAAACAACAAATCTAAAAGAATTTTAATCAAGTCCTTTCTCAAAGATTGGAGCATCGATATTGTTTTCTTGCAAGGAACCAAGGTGGAGACAATGAATCAGCTCTTAGTAAGAGATATATGGGGCCTAGATGCATGTGGCTGATCTCCATTAATACTAAGGGTAGTGCAGGAGGAATTCTTATTTGGTGGAATCTTAATGCTGTGAAGTTGCAGAATGATTCAATTCAGGTCTCGTGTTTGCTTAAAATTCTGTATAACTTTTTGTGGGTTCTCACTCCCAAAACTAGAGCCTCCTTCCTAGGCCCATCTCGGAATTCACATTGACACAGAGGGATTAAATCGGGGAAGACCCTTTTTCAATTCAAGAACATGTGGCCAAAGCACAATGGCTTTGGCGACCTCAAACTCTGGTGGACCATGCTTCATATAAAGGGGGAAGTTAGTTATGTGTCAGCATCAAAGCTGAAGGGGTTGAAAAGATAAAGGTGTGGAACAAAAGCACCTTGGAAATATCCATGCAATAAAGACTACTATTCTAATGGTATCAAGGATCATGAGCAGGGGCAGCATCAATGATCTGCAGCCATGGTAGAAATAAGAAGAAAAAGAAGAGAGGAAGGAAGGGAGGAGAGAGGAGATACCAGGGGGAACTTACACTCACAACTAAATTAAAATTGAACATCAACCATGGTTTTAAATAACGGCCGTTACGTAACGTAACGGCCGATACGTAACGTAAATCAAGGGCTCCGAAACCGATCCGGGCCGATAATGCGGTTCGGAAAAAATTCACAGCCGTAACGGCCGTTACGTCTCCGTAACGGTCCGTAACAGCCGTTACCCCTACGTTACACTCCGTAACAGTCCGTTACGGACCGTTACATACCGACAACTTGCAGAATCTGCTTTCTGCTGCGCAGCGTTCCTTTCCCCCTTTCCCGAGTCCCAAGCACCCATCTACCATTCAATCTACCTAAATCTAACATTCAAAGAACAAAAATACTTACTTGCAGTTTTGTTGGCCGAGCCGCTGAAGCTATAAGAAGGCTTCACGCCTTCACTCCTTTGAAGCCTGAGTTACTCATCTTCGCAGCCTTCGTTTCCTGAATCCTGAACCTAACAAAGTTCTTCGAAGCTTGAGAGTGGCCGAAGGCAGCTTTATCCGCCACCGCCAGTCGTCGCACTCGCCGCCACCAGCCAGCCCTCTACCAGTCATCAGCGTCGTCACACTCGCAGCCACCAGCCAGCCCTCCGCCAGTCGTCGCACGAAGCTTCGAGGCTTCGAGGCTCCTCCATCCTCCGAGTCGCCTCCCCTCTCTCGGTCTCACTCAGAGTCTCAGACTCTCTGCCCTCTGCTCATCTCGCGTATGAGATAAGCTTTATTTCAATAACACTCAACACCCACAACCACATCTTAAATATTTTATTATGTTTTTTTTTAAAATTATAATTTATTGTAAGTAATGTTTGTTAAATTGAATTAAAAAAAAAAAAGAGTAATTTAATAGAGTAAAAAGCTTTAAAATTTCAGATTCATTTAATATGCAAATTGGTTCCTAAACAATTTAAGCATGTCATATTCTGTTTTGATTAACATACTTTTATTCATTCTTTACGTATTCTTTCTTTCCTTTTGGTTTCATTGCATATAAAATATATATTATTTTAAAATAAATGACTATGACATGGCATTCCAAAAATATGGAGTGGACAATTTCTCATGTTCTATTTCTATGCTATTTTATATTTGTGAGTAAAACAACATTTTGCATAATTATTTCCCCTAACAGCATTTTTTTTGTTGTAAATTATTATATTCATATACAATATCAATTTCATTTATATGGTATCGCATTAACATTTTTTGAAAGCTGACACCGTTAGAAATAGACTAATAGTATTATGGTTACAGACTTCCAAGATACAACATTAGTACAAAAAATACTCTTTTCTAGTCTTATGCCTTGCCTATAGATGCAGCTCTTGTTTTTTTTTTCTTTTCAAAGATCAGAAATATCCCACATCTTAAACTTTTTATTATGTTTTTTTTTTAATTATAATTTGTTGTAAATTATGTTTGTTAAATTGAATTAAAAAAAGAGTAATTTAATAGAGTAAAAAATCAAAAAATAGTAATAATTATGTAAAATAAAATTTTCTTAATTTATAAATATTTTAATTGTCTTATATTTTTTAAAAGGTAATTAGGAAAATTTAGTTTTATCACATATTTCCTATTTATAAATATTTTTTAAGTTTTAAAATATCATTTTGACGTTAAATTTAAAATTAGGTAAAATAAATCGTTACATGATCAATTTTTTGTTTTTCAGTTATCAAATAAAGTAAAAATTGATAACTTAATAAAAAACATTTTAACCTAATAGTTAATATATTAATAATTCAGATTTTTGCTAATTACTAGTTTACTACTGGAATTTGTAGAAAAAATTTATTTTAATCCATAAACTGAGAAAATGCTTAAAAAATTAAATAGAAAATTTATACTGTACGGATCTCTATTAGTGATGCTGTGATGTATATAAAAGTAGAGCAAGTTTTTTCCACCTTTAAAATTACAATGTTAATTTCTTATAGTTATAAATAAAAATAAAATCAAGTTAAAAAAATAATGAAAATACCTTTTTAAAGATAAAGGAATATATTTTTTTGTAATAAAAAATCTCATATTTTAATCCATATACTGAGAAAATGTTTAAAAAATTAAATAGTCAATTTGTAATGTATGGATCTCTATTTGTGATGCTATGATGTATATGAAAGTAGAGCAAAAATCTTTTTCACCTGTTAATTTCTTATAGTTATAAATGAAAATAAAATCAAGCTATAAAAAATAATGAAAATATCTTTTTAAAGATAAAGGAATATATTTTTTTTGTAATAAAATATCTAATATTTTATAATTTTGTTTATTTATATATAAAAATAATAAACATTACTTATTATTTTTAATCAAATATTATACTTATTTTTACGTAATAAGTATTTAAAATTAGGACTATTTAGTACTTATTATTTAATATTTACTAAATTACTAATTATATTATTCCTGTCATTGTAGGAAGGTTGTAACTGTGTATTTTCTTTATATTTTGTGTAGAGATCATCAAATTAAGTCTATCAATATGTCACGTGATAGAGGAAATGAAAACTTACCTAGTGAAGATATTGGATGGCATTTTGGTACTGCGGTAGACGGTAATAGACATGTTATTATGTGTAAGTTATGTGGGAAGATAATCAAAGGGGGCATTACACGCTTGAAACAACACTTGGCACATAAAAAGGGTCAAGTAGCTAGATGCTCAAATGTGACCACACAAGTAAGAGAACAAATGATGAAACATCTACAACAGTATGCTGAGAAGAAAAGAGATAAACAAAAAAGGCAAGAAGAAGCAGAAGCCCAAATTAGAGGAGATTTTGAGAATTTGAGCGATGAAGAAGACTTGGAAGAAGAAAGTATGAGATTTGCTCGACAAGAAAGCATGCGATCACAACAACAATGGGAAGAGAGACAAAGATTTCGAGCAAGAACAACTGGAAGGGGTAATATTTATGAAGAGGGAGGTGGCTCTGGCAGTGGTGCTACCAGTGGTTTCAATAGAGCAGGAGCTCGATCTTATAGTGGTCGAGAAGCTGGAGGTAGTGGACGACAATGGATCAATCCTGATGCCCCTGAAGCTAGACTAAAGGCAATGGATCCTATTTTAGAAAGAAGCAAGAGTGCGAAACAACCAAAACTCAACACAAAGTTACTGAAAGGTTTAAGAAGTAAATTAGAAAAAGCGGTTGGAAAATTCCTAATTTATAATCGGATTCCAGCGAATGTAGCTGACTCTCCATTTATGCAGCCTATGCTTGATATTGCTGTAGAGTTTGGAAAGGGGGTGAAGGGTCCATCACCCTATGAGATATCTGAAATTTATTTGGAGCAAGAGTATCAAGAAATGAAAAATTATATAGCTTCTTTTGCTGGAATTTGGAAGGAAAGAGGTGTAACACTTATGTGTGATGGTTGGTCAGGACCAACTAGAAAACACATTATAAACTTTTTAGTTTATTGCGATAGAGGCACCGTGTTTCATAAATCAGTTGATGCCTCTGATGTGCCAAGCAGAACAGCTGAATATTATTTCAGGTAATTTTCTAATTTTAATTGTATATGCAAATAGTATTATGGACTTGCATGTTTTTAATTAAATAGTAGTAATTATTGAATTTATAATTTCATTTCAGATTAATGGATGAGGTGGTTGAAGAAATTGGAGAAGAGAATGTTGTCCAAGTAGTGACTGATAATGAAGCTGCAATGAAGGCAGGAGGAAAATTATTAATGCAGAAGAGGCCCAATCTCTATTGGACAGCATGTGCAGCTCATTGCATAGACCTTATTCTTGAAGATATTGGTAAGAAAAGTAACGTGAAGAAGGTCTTAGAAGATGCAAGAACAATAACCTCATTTATTTACAACCACACATGGACAGTGAATTTCATGAAGAAATTCACAAATAATAAAGAGTTACTTCGCCCTGCCATCACTCGATTTGCCACAAATTTCATTGCTTTGGAGACTATTGTCAGGCATAAACAAGCACTAAGGGAAATGTTTACATTTGATGCTTGGAAAAACTCAAGGTTTGGAATGGCAAAATCAGGCCCAGCATATGATTCAAAGAAAATTATCTTAGGCAAAGAGTTTTGGCAAAAGGCCTCTGATATAATTAAAGTGCAAGAACCCTTGGTGAAAGTTCTTAAATTGGTTGATGGTGATGAAAAACCAACCATGGGCTTCATATACGAGGCAATTGATAGGGCGAAGTTGGCCATTCAAAAAGATTGCCGGTTTTACAAAGACTATTGGAAAATTATTGACAACCGGTGAAGTTTTCAGTTGCACCAAGATTTGCACGCTGCTGGTAAGTGTAAATCAAATACAATTTCTTATTATTTTAACTTTTAAATTATGCATGGTTGCATTAGAAAACTATTGATTAATATGTTTCTAAATTTAATTGTAGGGTATTTTTTGAACCCATAATTTCTTTATGGTGCCCCACCCTCTCCTGAAGTTGCTAGAGAAGTCATGGATGGAGTTAAAAAAGTGATAACCAAGTTGGTACCCGATATAGATACTCAAATTCGGGCTATTAATCAAGTAAGTATTGGTTCCATTAAATTGAATAATGAATTGTTCTAGTATTTAATAATACTTTTAAGAATAATTATTAATATATCTAATTAATTAATTATATTTCACAATCATCCTTTTTTAGTTGTTGCTATATCGAGATAAGCAGGAGACTTTTGGAACCCCGTTGGCTCAAAGGGCAGTAAAACAAACAAATCCTAGTAAATATGGCTATATAGCTAAATAATAGAGAATTACTCTATTTTCTCTCTTTGTGTTCAAATTTGACTTTTGAAATACGCTATACTAACATAAAACTCTTTTTAATTATTCATGCAGCTGAATGGTGGATTCATTATGGCTTGTGTGCTCCTGAGCTCCAAAGAATAGCAATTAAAGTTCTTAGCCAGACCACATCAGCTTCGAACTGTGAGCGTAATTGGAGCACCTTTAGCCTCATCCATACGAAAACAAGAAATAGATTAAAGTACATGAGACTACAAAAACTTGTTTTCGTACATTACAACATGAGGTTAAAGTTAAGACGTACAATGAGAAGAAGCCAACGAGAAATTGAAGAGGGTTTCAATCCTATCAATTTGGACTACATTTTCGAAGAAGATGATCCTTTAAGTCAATGGTTAGAGGAGAGAGAGACACCACTACTCGACGGTCAGGACAATTCAAATTGGTTAAATGAAGAGGTTGGTGGTACTACAGAAGGAGGTGATCAACCACCAATAAACGCGCATGATGATTCAAGTTCAAGTCCTGAACGCACACAAAGTGATGACAATCTTGGTTTAAGCCCACCAAGTGATGATGATGGTAATAGTGGTGCTGGAGCTGGGGTTGGGGGGGGGTGGCAGTGGTGGTGGTGGAGGCGGCGGTGTAGAATATAATTATGGATATGATACAGGGACATCATTTGGAAAGGATATATATCCTTCTGATCCTTATGGACTACATGACATACCTGAAAATTATGACTTGAGTATTCCTCCAGGGAACCAATCTTCACAACCCAGGAGAAGGAGTGCTCGTGGTGACCCTAGCGATTCTACTGAAGATTCATATGGTGTGGTTCGTAGTTTTGGCGACTTTGGTTTAGATGGTTCATCATCACAATCATATGGATCTCATCCAGCATATCCACATTATGCATCTCGTGACTCACATTTTTATCCCAGTGGAATAGGAATCTCAGGATCTAGTGAGTCTTCTTCTACACACTACCCAGAGCCAGCCCCTGCCCCAACTTATAGACATTATTCAGGAGAATTTTCATCACCAGTACATTTTCAAGAGCAACAACAAAATGACGCAAACTTGGGTTCATTTAACTATGTATTTCCACAAGGATGGGGAGATAATTTCCCATCCCAATCTCAAGATACAGATGCAAATTATGAAGACCCTCCACGTCATTCTTTTTGGTGGTGACATGTGTTATGTTATAAATTTATAATATTGTATTCATGTATTTTCAACTATTTATTGATATTTGATATTAATCACTTTTTAAATTCATGTATATGTAATCACTGTAATGTGTATATTGAGTATTAAGTCTATTGAGTATTGATTCATTTTTAGTAACTTTATGACTTTAATTAATTGATTCTTACATTTCTACATCTTTTTACTCATTAAACTAATGTAAACTATAAAAAAATATGCTTTTTTTTGTAAACAGCGCACTAAAATTAATATAAAAATCATAATGCCTATTAAAAAGCATTTGTAGGGTGAATGAAAGCCTGCAAAATTCATTAAAAATCATGTATTAATGGATTTCATGCTTATTTTTTAATTTTGGCATGGTTGTGCATGTGTGAAAAAAATTCACGACCGTTACGCCCGCTTCCCGTTACGTAACACGCGCGTCTCCCGCGACCCGCTACACCCGCGACCGTTTCGCGACGTTACCCGCGACCGCGATTTCGAACCATGACATCAACTGTCTGCACCAGGAAGAACTTTCGCACACTACTAATAAGAAAGCCTCTATAAATGAAATTTCACATATATCCCTAAAACAACATGAATTACAAACAAACCCCTAAATTACACAAATATTGCAAATATTATGTTGGGCGACGAAAAAACATAATATCCAAAAAGTAAAAGTTGCCGAGATGAGAATGCTTAGATGGATGAGTGATATAACATTGAAAGATAAATTAAGGAATGAACATATTCGTGGTAAGTTAGGTGTAGCTCCTATAAAAAAATAAGGGAGGAATGACTCAGATGGTATGGACACTTGCAATATAGGCCACATAGTGCACCTGTGAGGAAGAGTGAGTTAGTTACTGTGGGGAGCAGTAGAAGGGATAGGGGTAGACCTAAAATAAGTTGGGAAGAGATAGCAAATAAGGATTTAATATCCCTGAATCTATCAAAAGAAACGGTCCATGATCGGATATGGCGGAAAAGGATTCATATAACAGACCCCACCTAGTGGGACTAAGGCTTGGTTTTGTTGTTGTTGTTGTCTAGATCAGGTAGATTTGTAACCATCATTAACGCCACCATTTCAACCTTGATTCCAAAGAAAATAGAAATTGTCAATATCAAGGATTTTCGTCCAATCATCTTGGTGGGAAGCATTTATAAGATCCTTTCCAAAGTTCTCACTACGAGAACAAAAGAGTCATTTCAGAAGTCATTGGACAATTCCATCATGCCTTTGTGGGTGGAAGATAGATCATGAATGCTGCCATTATTGCTAATGAAGTTGTGGATTCTCATCAGAAGGAAGGAAAAAGTGGTGGGGTGTGCAAGCTCAACGTGGAGAAAACCTTTGACCACTTCAATTGGAACTTCCTTTAGCACCTTCTAAAAAAATTGGGCTTTGGGGGGGAGCATTGGTACACTTGGATCGCTCAATGCAACAATACTCCAAGCTTCTCAATGTTCATAAATAGTTGTCCATTAGGTTTCTTTCGCTCCTCTAAAGGTTTGAGATAAGGGAATCCCTTGTCTCCCTTCTTGTTCCTTGTGATGGAGGTGCTAAGCCTCATGCTAAAGAAAGCTGCTACATAAGGGCTTCTTAATTGTCTCAAAGTGGGCAACAAAGGAAGATCCATTGAAGTGTCACATCTTTTGTCGGCAGATGATACCATCATTTTCTAAGAAGGCATCCCCCTTTAAATTCTCAATAAGCGATGCATTTTGGCAAGGTTTGAGACCGTCTCGGGCTTGAAAGTAAAACTTGGAAAAAGTGTACTTATTCCAATTGGCGACAGCACAAGAGGCCCTTCCCTTGCTGGTGTTCTAGGATGCAAGAATGGGAGCTTTCCTCATTACTTATCTTGGGCTCCATCCTAGAGCCAAATTCAAAGATCAAGGAGAGTGGACCCTATTATTGAGAGCTGAGAAGTTCAAAAAAAGATTGGCAGGATGGAAAAGTAACTCCTTATCTAAAGGTGGCGAACTTACGCATTCTATAAGTACCTTGACAAACCTTCCCATCCATTTCATCACCCATTTTGCTCTTTCAACTTCAATTGCTAAGAGACTTGAAGGAATTCACAGGAGGTTCTTATGGGGGAGTGTGGGGGCAGAATTCAAATTCCATCTTGTCAAATCGGATATGGTTAAACAACCTATACACTTAGGAGGGTTCGGGTTGAAGTCCCTTCACACTTTCAATAAAGCCCTTCATTGGAAATGGTTGTGGAGATTCATAAAAGAGAAAGACCACCTTTGGCAAGTAGTCATTGCTTCCAAATATGGGTTAGAGCATAACAATTGGGTTACTCAAGCTAGTAGAGGACCATACGATGTAAAAGTGTGGAAATTCATCAAGAAAGAATCGAATGACTTTTTCCCTTTAATAAGATTTCAAGCATGAAATTTTTTTATGAAAATTTAGAAATGGTTAATAGACGTAATAATATAAGTTTTAGCACAAATATATGACAAGTTAAATAAATCTCCATTGTGTATGAGGTGAAAAAGTTGTAATATAACACGTTTATCAAGCATATTTCAAAAATAATGTGCATTAACAATTTAGTTAATACAAATGAAATTCCTAAAATCATTTAAATATTATTAATTAAATAAATAATGATAATTTAGACATGAATGGTTAGATAAAATATTGTTGTAAGTTTTTTCATATAATTTCAAAAGCCCTTCTAATAATCTTTTTGTTTCAATAAAAACAAAAAACAGATAAATTAAGAGAAATTTTCACTTCACTCCTAAATCTCTCATTCGAATTCCGAGGAAATTTCATTCTACAGCAAAATTTCAACAATTTTCCCTAAAATTTTGAGATTCCAATAAATTTTCAATGTTACCTGAAATTTCAACAAAAATTATGTAAAACAACTGCCATTTCAATTTCAAGGGGGATGGAAATCAAAATTTCCAACAATTTCATGGAAATTTAAGACCATGCTACTATCCACATGTCTACAAGAGAGCACTCTTACCACATGTCCTATGTATAAGAACAAAAAATATTTTAATAATCGCACCACCTACAACAGAATCAAATTTTTCTTCTTGGTTAGTTGTGTAGAAGCCCACTCTTATATTGTTTAATTATAGGAGTAGAAGTTGTGTTCAAAATTTGACTAACAAAAGCTGGACGGAGATGAAAATCAATCAATTGTTGCTCCAACACCGAATTGCCAGGAAGTTGAAGGAATTACTCTATTCTCTTTGTAGGATTAAATGAATCATGCTGAATCTTTTTTTTATCAGTAAAAGGAACCTTATTAAACAAGCATCAAGGGTATGTCAGGATGCCAACAAATGCAGTAAACAACCCAGCAAGGTGTCACAGAAATCTAGAATTACATTGTGATCATTCACCACAAACCCATTATGCCAGCTGGAAACGACAGCAACTCACTGTAATTAACTAATCTGAAGCAGTGTAGTTGAAATTTTAAACCCTCTCTTGTTCCATTCTTTCCAAACACAACAGAATATTGCAAAAGGGATGAGAGACAAAGCCTTTCTCTTCTCATGGTTTCCTGAATCTCTTTCAAAGGCCATAAAACCCCTCCACACAGAGGGACAGTAGCCCATTATTGTCCAATCAAGGTCAGAGCCATATTCCAAAGGTTCCTAGTCCAGGAGCAATGAAGGAGGATGTGCTCTACTGACTCTGCATCAGCCATGCAAAGAAAAAGCCTATAGGCAACAATTAAAATCTTTCCATGTGTTGCCTCCCACGCAAGAAAAGCAGCCTTTGTAGGGGCAGCTATCTTCCAAATGTGAATCCATAGTTGTGGCAGTTCGATCCCACTGGAGAGAGTTACCTGTACAAAGATTTGACCGTGAAAGCCCAATTTCCATCTAAAGTCCATTTTAGTTGATTGGGAATGCTTCGGGCTCAAAGAAGCAGAGATTGTTGTAGAAATCAGTGAGATGATGCAAATCCTAATCTGCCACATTTCATAGATTATCCTTTGATCCGAGATTTGTAGTTGATGGCTGATGAGGGCTTCCTTATTGCAGGTTAAGTCGTAGATGGCGCGAAAGAAAATACTTAGAGGCCCTCCAAAGTGCCACACATCATGCCAAAAGTAAATAATGTCCCCATTCCTCACTTGAAATATGATGAAAGGGAAAACATCATCCCAAAAATGAATTTCCAAACCCATACACCATTACACCCTATGTTCCTCTACCAACTTGGGTGCTCCATTCATTATGCTCAAGCCCATATCTAAAACAATGATTCCCAAAGACCATTTTTCTCCTTCATGGGCCTCCACAACCATTTCCCAAGGGCTTTGTCGAAAGTGTGGAGGGATTTCAAACCCAATTCTCCCTAACAAATAGCTTGTTTGACCATATGCCCATTTGACAAGATGAAATTTAAATTTCTCCTCCCAAGCTCCCCTAGAGGAGCCCTTCTTTAAATTCCTTCTAGTCTTTAGGAAACTGAAGTCGATAAAGGAAGGAGAGCCATGGAATAGACGGGAAATCGTCAAGGACCTCTTGATAAGAGTGAGTCTACCAATTTTTTGACAAGAAGCTCATTTTCTATCCTGCCAAACATTTTTTGAAGTTCTCAATAATGAGGTCCCACATTCCTCTATTATTGAATTCGTCTCCTAGAGGGAGCCCTATAATTAATGGGGAAAGCTACCATCTTACAACCCCAAAGGCCAAAAAGGAAAGGCCCTCTTGTGCGATCGTCAATAGGGATAAGCTCTTTTTCAAAGATTTACTTTCAAGCCTAAGACAGCCTCAAACCCTGCAAAAGTGCATTGAAGATTAAGTATTTGGAGAGGCTTGCCTTCACAAAAAAAATGAAAGTATCATCCACAAACAAAACATGTGACACTTCCATGCACCTCTCATTCTTGCCCACTCTTAGACATTTAAGAGTCCTCCTTTAGTAGCTTTCTTCAACAAAGGCGCAGCACCTCCATCACCTTGATAAATAAGTAGGACAACAAGGGATCCCCTTGTCTCGAGCCTTTGAAGGAGCAAAAGAAATCTAATGGACAGCCATTTATACGCACAAAAAAAACTTGGAGTATTGATCCATTAAGTGACTATTTGCATCAACGCTCCCCAAACTCCATTCTCCAAAAACAAAAAACAAAAAAAAAATCCCAACTGATGTGATCAAAGGCATTCTCCATATCAAGCTTGCACTGCACGCCACTTTTCCTCGCTTCCAATAGGAATCCACAACCTTGTTTTCAATAGAGGCAGCATCCATGCTCTGTCAACCGACCAGCCAAAAAGGTATGCTGGTGCTACCCAATGACTTCCGAAATAACACTTTTGTTTCCTCTTCCTCTTCCAACGTGTTCTCCCCAATTTCAATGCTATATAAGGGGTTCAATCTACTGTGGGCATCATCCAATGAAAGAATATAGTATTCTGCTGCCCTCCTAAGCTCTAGGTTTCTATCTCCACGAAATTTCTTCGAGGCTAATAACCCTAGTTGATTCTTTCCTGAGTGACACTCTTCTAGCCCTTCCATTGGCATTAAGCCCTTGACCTAGCTCTGGCCCATCAAGTTCCTTGATGCCACTAAGAATAGCAATCTTTTTCTTTTTTTTTAATATTTCTGAAGGTGCTTCTCTTCCACATCTCTAGCTTTCCTTTCAACTTCTTCACTTTTGATGCTAGCACAAAGATAGCATTCCCCTTGATCTGAAGTATGGAGCACCAAGTTTTAACAAGATCCCTAATAACACCGCATTTGATTTGAACCACATGTTCCCAAAGAGAAAAGGAATTGGCCCACATTTAACTCCTCCTATGAGAATGAGAATAAGGAAGTGACCTAAGATAGGCCTAGGAAGAAGGCTCTGAGTTGCTTTGGGGAAGTGAGTTTCCCCTCCACTGAAATTAAAAAATTGTCAATCCTTAAGAAGGAAGGCAACTCTCTAGAGTTGGACCATGTGAAAATGCCACCAATGAGCAGAAGATTGATGAGGGCATTCACATTGATGAAATCCAAAAACTCTCTCACACAATTGTTCTATGAGCCAACCTCACTTCTTTCACGAGGATAAACCACCACATTGAAATCTCCTCCAATAATCCAAGGAGCGTCCTTCTAGCTTCTAATGTCCAAAAGCTGAGTGCAAAAAATATGTCTAAAGGATCCTTCACCTAGGATGTAAACCTCGTGAGAATCCATGAAAAGTTGTCCAAATTTTTAAACAAACAGACATAGGACTGAGTAGGAATTAATGGAGTGATCTAGCAAAGCCACAACATTAAGATTCCACAAAACCAAAATGCCCCATGCACTATCTTCAGCACCAAGGGAGACCCAACCGCAAGCCTTCTAGTCCCAAAGATATATGACTAAAAATGGGTCCATCATCTCCACTTTAATTTCCTGCAAGCAAACAATGTCACCTCCCCAATTCTTAAGAAAAGACTTGATTGTACTCCTTTTAGAATTGTCGTGGAGCCCCCTTATGTTCCAAGATATGAGTTTCCTTAACATGATTAAACAATACAACCCCGACTACTACTTGCCTCCACTATGTCTAAGCATCTTCCCATTTTATTGCGATTTTTTTTATGAAACATTCCAAATGTTTTAACTCCCTGCTGATGTCCAGAGTTTTATTGTTGCCCAAAGTTTTTTCAAAATTAGTTTGTGCCTGCTCTCCTCTCTTTTTTCAAACTATTTGAACAATCCCAGAGTCCTATCTTCAAAACCATTGAAAGACACACCAATGGCTTTGCTACCATTTCACCTTTTGGAAAACCCAATCAAAAACCTTCTCCTTAAATGGGAGCTATCTAGGTCCAAACCATTCAACATTTGAAAACTAGGGCTATCTTGCAAATACTCTAGGTTGGGGCTGACTTGCAAAGCCTCTTAGCAGTTTTGGGGTGCTAGAAACAAAATCGAATTGTTGAAAGCAGCCTATGATTTGGAGATCCTAGTTCTAGAACTTCCTCTACTTCACAAGCTGTTGCTGCCAATAGGGGGGTCCTGCACAAGGGTAGTCTCCCGAAACAAGCTATTCTATTGTCTTGGCTGGATTTTTGTAGAGTTTGAACAACCAAAAAGAGTTAGGTTAGGCTAGCAAAATAATCTCGGAGGCAAGAAGACTAAGGGATTAGCCCCTAAAGGCCCACCCCAAAATCCATAAAAGATGAGAAGTGTTTGGGCCTGATTGCCTCTCGCTAGGAGATTCAAATTGAGAAGCGCTACATCTCTTCCCAAATATCCTCACGGACGGGCATGGCTCCAGTTATCTTCCCTAACACGTGTGCCTTGCGACTAGTCAACAAGTTTAGCTTCAACAAGTTTCCTATATTAGGGACAATAACAAACTAATATTGACTCATTCAAAGTCGGTTAGCTTCAATGGCTCATTCAAGAGAGATTAGCATCTTTTCCCTCCCTAAGTGCAAGATGTGCAAGATTGGTCTTCTATGCACAGTGAACTTGGACTTCCGTTTAGAGAGGAGAAGCACACGACAGCCCAGTTTAGTTACTACAAAGGCGATACCTCACCACCCCTTCAAGAAAGACCAAATTTCCCAAACCCCCACTATTGGTCTTCAATAAAACAAGATGCTTTCCATATTTGTTCGTGTTCAATTGCAGCGACATAGTCTTGTCCTCGTTCCTCGTTTAACGAAACCACAATGTTGTCATGGGTTCGTCTCTTCTCCTCACCAAAACTTTTCCCAATCTAGAAGGAACCAATTGAACTCCTTGAGCTCTAGGAAAATAGAGGTTCTTCATCCTTTGCATTATTCCATTAGCATAAGGATGTTAGTAGCCTTTGATAACTAGGTTGAAAATCTTTGTCTAAATCATTAGGTTCATTTCATGTCAACCATGGTCAAAAACCAAAGAAATAGATGTCCCCCTCTAGTACAACGAGCTAAAGGCAAAGAAGCAAAGTCGGGCAGAAGAAAGAAAGGGGGGAAATGAGATCTAGGGTTTATAGCAAGTAGAGGGAAGGGTGAAGGGAGAAAAAGGAGAAACAAGGTAAGCGAAGTTCTAGTAAGAGAATTAAGTTAAACAACGAAAAAAAAAAAAAAATCCACCAAGATCGCAACTCGCGAGCACAAAGGAAGAGGACAACAAGGGTAGAAACTGCAAGCCAAAGAAGCTATATTTGCAAAATAAAAAATTTGTATGAGAACAATAGGACCATGCTGCATACTATTAGGGCCATGGTTTTAAGTAACAGCTGCGACCGCTATGTATTGCCATTACATAATTGTTTTTTGGGTTCCAGATATCATTGCACACCACGAAATCAGTAGGAAGAAAAATCACGGTCGTGGTGGCTGTCACGGACCACAACCATTACATAAAGGCAGCTACGGCCGTTACGTGCCCACTGCAGGACAATTATGCCAAAATAATTTTTTCTTATTTTTTATTTTTTCTTCTCACTTTTGTTTTCCCCCTTTCAAAAATCATTCTCAATATACCATGAAGCGAGAGAGGGAAAAAATATTAATATGAGGATGATAATGACATAAAATTAACTATTTTTTTCAAATACTCACAAGAGATGCATTACTTAACAATTTGAAAATACAAACTTGTTATGAAAATATTTTATTTAGATAGATTAGCAATTTGATATTTATGTTCTATATTTTTCAACTTCAACCTTCTTTTCTTTTCTACTTATTGAATATTTGAATTATTTGTATGTCTTATGTGTCTAATAGATTAATGGAGTACATAATGCATTTTGTTTTATTAATTAATTTATTCACACAAGATTTTATCACACATAAGAATAATGAGAAAGTATAATACACACACAAACATGCAATTTTTCTTTAAATGGTGGTTTAAAACAAATGCAAATTTCTTGCCCTTACCAAACAACTTCGTTGAACTGAAGGATCCAAAATACACAAACTCGTTCTAAGAAGGATTGAAAGCCCAAAACATGCAAGTACAATAACATGCACAAGGTTGTGTGTGCTTGAAAAAATTCATGGCCATCACACCTGCTTCCCATTATGGAACATCCACTGCCCCCACTTCCTGTTACACCCGTTACCACTACGTTAAGCTACCCACAACTGCAATTTAAAACCATGATTTGAACCCTCTTGTTTCGCTAGTACAGAGGCTGTGAAGATAAGCACAGAAAGAAGGACAAGGCTTCGATACCTTGTCGTATTCTTTTTTGCGTATTATGAAAAAAATGTAATCAATAGAGAAGAGAAATTACAAACTAAGCGAGGACAGGAAGACCTACTAGAATTTTAGAAATCAAAGTAAGCAAAGAAAGAAAGCAAAAAGATAAAAAAAATTAACCAAGAAAACCCCTTTTAAATCCTACCATCATAGTTCATCAAGCACTTCAAATTAGGTTGCTCCCCCTACCCATCTTTGCCTTACTTTTACCACCATCAAGTCACACTTAGTTTCCTCCAAGATCAGACAGCTGCAAACCCATCTTATCCATTCAACGCTGTGCTTTTCTAAATCCTTCCCTTATATCTCCTCCACAAGGGTAAGCAGAATTCAATCCTCATATTGGAAACAGATGAACATACAATAAATCTCTACGTAAACCAAAAAGCCAAAATCATATCCATATTGTTCTGGAACATCATTCAAAAGCAAACCCCCATAACAATCAAACCCACTTAGGTCCTCACTACCATTATCCAAGAGATCCCTCATTTCTTCTTCTCCTTACATTGGCTAGTCCTCTAACTAGTTACACCCTTATCATTTGGATCTTCCACAATACATAACTTGCCCTCAGTATCTCTCCTAAAGAAGTTTGGCATTGTCTCACAAGAATGCCCTCACTTCTTTTCAAATATTTTCCTCATTTCCATGTCCATCTAATTGTCTCACAACAAGTATAAATCTTCTGGCCCTAAAATTATCAGATTTGGTTCTTGTTCCGAAATTTTTCTCACCTGAATCATCATTTTTCCAATCAGTCTTGTCCACCCCTGCTTAAAAATCCTTGTAATACACTGCTTTTCAACAGCCATCACTGGAGATCCACTTGAAGTTCTCTTTTTGCACAAGATTGCTCTCCCACTTAAGGTGCAGCTACATCAATCATACTTCCAGAATCAAAAGATTCAATTCTAGCTTTCACCGTCTATTGACCTTCAAGCCTATTTGGATTGAAGTCTCTTTCCAATGAAGAGAAGATAGCTGTCTGGTCTTTATCCAGCTGCGAAGCAGAAGGCTGGACTTGAGCCTGCTCTGATAAAAGAGAAGAATCCATAGGCTGCTCATTTAAAATGTAACTTTATCTCTTGGCCTCATTACTACTGGTCCAACTTGCTGGACCTAAGGTTTACAATGAAACTGCTTCAAAGAGCCCTTCTTAAAATGCTCAAAGTGCCTCTTCGGATAATTGGGCCTGAAATGGAGGCCCATTTCACTTTATATTATCCTGAGCACAGTGACTCTCATTAAGTCCCAACTGGACAGATACTTGAGCCCAGTCCAGCCCTGAATTGAAGAGTTGCCCAACAAATGGGCCAGATCTAACATGATGGGCAAGAGACCCACGCTCAGACCACCTCACCTTCAATCCCTGGGTAGCCACCAGAGAAAACCCTAGCCGCCTCCAAGGTAGCCTCCTGCAAAACCCTAGCCACTTCTGTTGAAGGCTGGAAGCCTACCTCTTCAGCTTGACATTCTGACTATCCCGCATCAATTTGGATTTACTGTTGCTGCAGATTCACGCCACACATTACATAAAACTGTTCTTTCCCTAGCCATACAACCTCCTTCCAAGATTGAGGAGCTCACTTTCCTGCACCAGAACTTCCAGTCACCATACAGCTATCATCATTTACAGAATCTGCCCCAATGCACTAAACTCCACCACCCTTCATCACAAGCACCACCTGGGATGAAAATAGAAAACCTTTACCAATTCCAGCCTAACCCTAACTCCAAGAACTCTTCCTTCCTAATAACCATCTAACAATCCACCTTCCATATCTTATTTTACGAAAGAAACTCTTTCCACCAACCCAAACACCCAGGACAGACCATCGATGAACCACTGTGCTGCCACCAAAGAAATCCTACCCCAAGGACAGCAAAGGGGATTCATTTCAAACAACAAAAGGAAACCACCCTCCCTACTCTTTCTAAATGCAGATCAAAATATTTCCCTCAGATCTGGTCAGTCTGATGAAAGCCACCTTCTTTCATGGCGAGCAGGAGCCATCATTGAACACAAGCCAGACAAATCCAAGGGCTATAAGACAGGAGAGAGGGGAGAGGAAAGGAAAGACTGTCCATCCATTTCTTTTATCTACCTTGCTGTATTTTATTTTTCAGAACATTTGGTTGGCGAGGATTAAAAGAACCAAAAAAGCATTTGTTCTGTTTTCTACCTTGCTGTATTTTATTTTTCCAAACATTTGGTTGGAGAGAATGAGAAGAACCAAAAAAGCATCTGAGTCTTTGAGGACTTTGAGCTGTCCTTGCATAGATTGAAGGAGCCATCCAAAAATATTTATTTTGGTAGCTTAAACACTCCTTTCCTGAAAAGCTTGAGTCACCTATAAAAGACTTAGTGAATTGATCTTTCCTTTACCATTTCTTCTTGAATAACCATTTGTGTTTGTGCACATATGTATATGCATGTCTATGCTTGTGGCTTGATCTTGAGTGGTTACATGGGAATTTTATTTGTTGGGAATGGAAGCACATAACATTATGGTGGGATAATGTTTCACAGATTAATGAGTCTTCTACTTATTTGATGGGATGATTAAGAGATTATATATGATTAAACTCTTCAAAATTTGTCAATGGATATAACCCTTCTGATATGAACATTTTATAGGCCTGGAAATGGGTGTTCATATTTTTGACATCGTATTTACTAGATTTACGTTTTTAATTTCCTGGCATTGATATTAACAGGAATTTATTCAAGACTGCAGCATATATGACATATAGTAGGGAGGGTCAAAAGAGAGATAATTCAGCAGCTTTCCCAACAGACACTAGTATCAGCAAAATATTGAGCCAATTCAATAAGTAGGTTACGAAGAACTTAAATGTACAAGAGTTTTCCTAATCATAAATTCATTGTAAACAAAAAATAGCAATCAGAATCATGCAATTTTCTATCCCAATCAAAGTGATGCTGAGTTGATTGAGCATATTCAGGAAGAATATCCAAGGAATAACACATACAAATTGTAAACTTTTGAAAATCTCCAGACAAAAAAATTCAACAAAACAATTACTGTGAGAAGCATTAAAATCAAAGATTCACAAAACTAACACAAAAAGGTATATGATGTATTTTTATTAGAAGTTAGAACTAAGAGTGCAAACAAGATAACAGAAATACTAATTCCCCAACATAATCCAAAAGTATCCAAATCATCCATAAATTTGGAGGCTTCAAGGATGCCAACAAAATTACAACTGAACATGGATGCAGGTGCATTGTGATAAATGAAAATGCCTCATTATAAGGATAAATTTCCTTTAAAAATAAAAACATCAGTCATGCCTTATAATATAAAATGGTAGAGTCAGGAACAAACTCCTAAATCAAAAGTCAATAGATAAAGGAAAAGGCTGCTCTAGCAAGACTAGAATGGGTTGAACAGACAATGAATGCTAACAAAAACCTTAATGTCAGATAGAAGGGAAAGAAAAGGAAAAGGTGGAAGCCAAGGAAGAAATGGATGACGACATGCCTTTCTTATTCTCCCAAACCAAAGGTGGGAGGAAAACAGCAGAAAAAGACTTACCCATGCTAAATGAAAATCATGTCCAGCAGTCCACTGCCTCACTATACAAACAAAAATATCAAAAGGCCTTCACCAGAAAATTTTACCTGGAGTATGTTGTTTTTGCTAGACAGAAGTTCCTGTAAATTGGAAATCTGATCCATCAAGGCCTTATCTTCATCAACAAACTTCTTTCTCTGCATGATAAGAATGCAACATTTCTTACCATGGGGAGTGTTTGCAAAAATTCCAAAAACAAAATGTAAAGAATCCATCCGGAAAAAAATGAAAAAGCAATTGGCATGGCCAGCACGCACCTCAAGAAGTGTGAGCTTTCTTAAGTTTATGTCCAATATAGCATCAGCTTGCTTTTCAGACAAACTGTACTCTGCATAAACAGAAATGGAAAAGCACTAATTCCTTCAACATATTTTTTTTTTTTTTTAAATTAAGAGAAGTTTTATTAAAGATTGAATTGATGTACAAAAGAAGGGGCAAGATGTCCTCAAGAACAGTACAACAACAAAACTGAAAGATAACAATAGAGCTGGCTTCCAATCCCTTTGAAGGTTGGGCAGCAACAAGCCCCCAGAAGAAACCCAAGAGTGGACCCTATAAGAACCCAGGAACACCACTATGTCCCATAAGAAATGGGGACAATTTGAGAAACTCTTAAAAATTCCACTTTCCGCTCGGTTCATAGAGTCTATCGATAGCGAATACAGCACCATTCAATAGAGCTGTCATCTCTGCTTGAGCCAAAACCTCTAAACCTCACAAGAAATAGATACCCAAGTCCTGCAGCGCCACCCAGTCATTGCTAAAATGAGACAAAAGGGCGTCCCATAGCTGAGTTGCCACCTTACAATGCACAAACAGGTGAGCACTCATTGTTAAACACCCAGCACATGACACACGTGTCAGTGCCAAGAGATATGTAGAGCCTTCTTTTCTGAAGCAAATCAGGCCAGCTAATCCTATTCATATTTCAGAATCATAGCGCATATAAAGGCCCAAATTTTCCAAGAAAACTTAACTTTTCAAATAACGTGGCTCCAGTGCAAGAGGGGATATTCTGTAGTGAACAGTCCTAAAGAATCACCCTCCAACAGTCCCTCAACCTCCCTATTGGAAAGAACAACGTGGTTCAATATAAAATGTAATGTGGTAGTTTCATCGACCTCTCTTTCCTTGATATTCATGAATAAATAGAAATCTCACCCCAAAAAAAAAAAAAAATCGTTAAAGGAAATGAATGAGCTGATAGATGCACTGTGGAAAGAGGGAAGGCAACAATAGTACCGATTAATCCTAAATAGTTCTAAATAATTCGTGAATAATATCAAGATCGAACTACTCAAGTCTCAGACATGAATTTATTATTTTTCGCTACTTGTTGTACATCATAAAATATGTAGCTTTTCATCAAATAGGGAAAAAAAATTACATGCATTTGTACTTTAAAATATGTTGTGTTTTAGCCATAACAAAATATAAGGCAACCGCACATATGTATATAAACACATGTATACACACACACACACACACACACATGAACGTGTTAAATTAATTTGAAACTAAATCCTCACTCAAATATGTATCAAGCTTAAATGTGTAGGTTTGGGTGGAAGAACAACAATACCTTAAATATAAGGAAGAAACCAATAAACCCTACCCAAATTTTAGCCATAATAAAATATAATTGCAAATACAGGCATACAACTTTTGTTGCATTTTTTGGGAATCAGAATGCTGACAACGCCAAGGTGGCTTGGTTGAGACTTTCTCTGCTAAATCTGGTCCAAGTCCTGGAGAAAGCAGCAAAGGGGCAAGTATTGCCCGGTTCAAAGAAGCTCGCCAAAAATCTGCATTTCCACATAGTTTTCTTTCTTCTTGTCATGCCTAGCTCTTTAGCTACACTCGGACTAAAAACATGGGAGATGATCTACTGAGGGCTTAAAAAAATTCATTGTTTTCTGTAAGCCAAATTTATTTTTAATTACTTTATGCCAACGAGAGTTCTCCTCTAAAGCAAACCTCCATAACCATTTACTCATCAAGGCAATGTTTAGACACCGAATTCCCTAGACCCAACCCTCCTTCCGTTCTTGACCAGCACACCACCCACCTAGGGGCGTACAAATACTACTGAAAAACCAAAACACAATCCAAAACTAAACCATTACACTGCTTGGTCCAGTTTTCCGGTTTCGGTTTTGAAAATTTTAAAAATCGATGCTGTTTTGGTTTCAAAATTTTTCAAAATCAAGTTTTGGTTTCAGTTTCAGTTTTGCATGTAAACCAAACTGAAAAATCAAAACATAGGTCTACTATATATATATCTACCCAATTTACTTTTGTATGTCACTAATATTTATTTGTAGCCTTAGAAGACAACACATCTCCATAAGGCCAGCCACTCCTTGCTTCTCCCAACATCTATACCACACCAACAAGGTGTCAACAATCCAAGGTAGCACTGAGTTGAGGTCTCATTAAAAATTGAAAACAAAATGACTCAAAGCCGCTTAGCCACCAAACAATGAAGAAACAAGCGGTGCAGGCTGATATCCGGGCTAATAGCCTTATAAGGCCTCGTCAACTACAACAAATCATTGGTATTAAGCCTGTAAAGGGCCATAGTCAACATGAAAGCCCTGCTTTTGAAACGCTAGGATTAAATAGGAGTAGGGAAAAGAACCTGTTTTAGTAGGTTAGTGTTTTCCAACTCACAGCATCATAATACCTTAAGAAAAGTTTAGTTTGTTTTCATTAGGGATGTAATGTATTTGAGTTGGTGGATATCCCACACTGATCTGCCCCTATAGCACAGATTTAGTTGTTCCTAAATGTATTAAGAGCAGTGGCTGGAACTAATTTTGTGATCCAAGGCTGCTAAGGGGCAACAAGTGGGAAATGTATTTTCCTACCCTAAATCTGCCCTGCCCCAAATATCACTACAATTAACCAAAACCATCCCTCTGCACGAAATATAATAAATGAACAAACAAACATATTCATGCATGTATATATATATATGGGTGTGTGTGTATATATAAATATAGTATCTTCATTCAATTGTTCATAGCTTCAAAACATATTATTTTTATTTTTTATAGTTCTACCATAAAGGTTATGTTTTATAAAAACATGACTATATTAAAATAAGATGATCTATTTTATTTTAATAACATAAATGCATAGTTTTTTTCCAAAAATTTGTATTTTCTTATAGTTGGTGGGGCAGATTCAGAGCCCTGGCGGAGACGAATCCCTTAATGAGGCCAGGATGGTGACACAAATTTCTTCAAGGTAGATTCAGGGCAGTAGGCAGGGCAGATGATTCTTGGCAAGGCAGGTTCCAGTTATCCCCCTCCCATCCAAATATGCCACATTTACATCCCTAGCTTTCATTAGCTGCTCATCTTGGAAGTCCCAAGAGGTCTCCAAATATTCTATCTTTTTCCACTCTATCCCTCTTCATATGTCTTCTAGACCATGTCATGTAGGGAAGTGTCACAAATAGATACAACTGCTACAGTTTCCACCACGATATTCACATGAAGCTTCAAATAGGGGTGTGCAATCAGTTGGTTAAGTTGATTCTGAGGTGAAAATTATGAAACTGAAATTTTTTCAATTTTTTGGGATTATAAACCAAACCAAGCCAAACCAGTGCAACAACCAAAACCGAACCAACTAGTTTGGTTCAGTCCAAAGGTATTGGAACCTGAACCAAACCAAAGTAATGAACTTGATATTTTCCATTAAAAAAAAAATCGAACTTCCTAAAAGCTGATTTTCCAAGGAAAAAAAAAACAAATTTCCTGTAACAAAGTATGGATTGTGTGAAGTTTGCACATCATTATCATGCATTTTCAAAAAAAAATAACATCTTTTCTGCTCAGCTACGCCCATTTACACTCAAAACTTAAAAGCATAGAGATGATAGAAGTAAGAATAATTGATTAATAGAACAATAGAAGTAATAAATTAGTTTATCTCAATAAATTTTATTTACATAGATTAATTGAACAACATAAGTGATAAATTAGTTTATCTAAATAAATTTTATTTACATATTAACGAGCTTCAATTGAGCCTTTTAAAACACTGATTGGAATAAACTAATTTGGATTTCAAGGTGTTTTTGAATTAATCAAGTAGTTCTAACAGGTGGTTGAGATGAATTTTATTAAAAGGTTAGAATTAAATAGTAGTACAGGTAAAAACTCATTTAAATAGGTTATTCTCAGCCAACTCACAGCATCATAATACCCCACAAAAAGCTCTTCATCAGCTGTTCATCTTGGAAATCCCAAGGGTTCTCCAAGTACACTATCTTTTGCTGTTCTTACTCTCTTCGTGTCTTCTGAATCACATTTCTTAAAAATCATCTTCTCATTGTGTCTAAGAAATTTCAAGATCTTCCTTTAGCCTTCAGGCATCAAACCCACCATGTGCCACTAGGCCCACTACTTATCTCATATCTTATACACCATGAGACATAGGAGTATGCAGAACATTCACAAATATTGAAAGAAAACTAGCATTGGATTATCAACATCTACAAAGTATTCTTCTCATTACAAATTTTCATACAAGAGTTCTGCCAGCACTGTTTAATTCTTTCAACATTCACAAATATTGAAAGAAAACTAGCATTGGATTATCAACATCTACAAAGTATTCTTCTCATTACAAATTTTCATACAGGAGTTCTGCCAGCACTGTTTAATTCTTTCGGTTCCTTATGCTTAACATTTTATTTTAAACGTTTTGAGGATTTCTTATTTCTTTTTTGATTGAGCTTCAAGTTTTAGAAATATACTTCACCATCAAATATTCCATTTTTCTGTTTCAAACTTCCATAATTTTCACTTCAATAACAAATACAAGATGGATGCTAGCAAGAAAGAAATGAACAACACCAAGAGCACACCCCATTGATGTGACAAAAAACATGCAAACAGAAGAGTACAGAACTTAACCCAGAAAAAAAATAACTTGAAATCAAGTTGGTCCCAAAATTAGTTTCTCGATCAAAGGAAGTATGCAATCAGCAGGGCTTCATAGGCAGAAAAGAATAGCAGTGTCTTACCATTTCTCAAATCGGCTGATGCTTTTGCATTGGTTGAAGCTTTTCTAATTATGCCAATTACTCCATCCAAGTTATCAAGCCCCACTATGATACCCTTAGTTCAAATAGAACATACATAAACCATGGTGAGAATGCAGGAATTAACTCATTAATTGATTGGATGCCCCATGCAATAGAAACCATTTCATCAACTCATTCAATTTCATGGGGCATCATCCAGCACCTATTTACATTCTTCCATAAAGACAACTTCAACAAGTAGCCATTCAGGTATACCTGAACAACAAGTCTTCTTTCTTGTGCTTGCGAGAGCTTAAACCTCGTGCGCCTTTCAATAACAGAGCATCTAAAGTCTAAGAATGCCTGTTAAAAAGGAAAGGGGAAAAAATGGAAATACATTATAATCGCAAAATTAATGCTTAGTGCAGATGTTACAGAAGCTGTTTTGTCACAAAACATATATAATGCCTTTAACATAAATAGATGATCAATTTAGCAGGATAGTAACTTAAGCAAACCATGAATTGCATCAAATTCAGGAAATTCACAAATTGGTCGCACAAGAATGCACACCAATATCTAAATGCTTCTCTTTTTAAATCTCAGCAATCCAAAACCAAAGCAAGATATCAATTAGAGTTAGCAGCTCACTGTAGCTTGTAAGGCAACTTTTTATATAAATTCTCATTAAGCCGCTGAAAAAGATTTTAATTAAGGACTGGAAAATACAAAAGAAAGGGTGGAAGGATTCACCCAAAGACAGAGCTCCAAAAAGTGCAAGTCCACTGATAGCTAATTAGATGGATTGGCAAGAAAGGTGAGAGCAAACAAATTAGTGTCTTGGTGAGCCAACTACATGAATGAAATCATACTGTAGATCACACCACGCAGGTGCAAAAGCGTCACTGCAATAGCTCATCTATAACCACCCATCAAAACAAAGATGCTTTAGAACCAACAGCATTGTAAGCTGCCAACAAATCAATTTGCAACACACTTTAAAAACTCCACATCACTGACACTAGCATTTTCCACAATAAAATCAACGTAACAAACTAATGGCAAATGTTGGTGAAATATTAGAGCTTCCCAATGCTACGCTTCCCCTATCCAGTTTTTATATCCTACACTTTTGGTACAATGCAGAAGGCCAACAGAAACAAAGTACTAGATGGCAGGTGTTTTCAATTGAGTTGAATAGTTTTCTGCAATTATGCTTGGAAGCTTCAAATGAAAAATGGTAAGACTCATTCTGGATGCTTTTCCTGGCAGAATATTACATTTTAGAAAAAGCTTAACTTAAAAGAACTATGACATATTACAAAACAAATCAAGGCAGTCGAGAATAATAAGTGCAACAAAAAGGAAAGAGACAAGAATCACAGAGAAGAGGAGAGAGAAGGCATGTAAGCTGTCACCTGAAGCAACTCCTTCAAACCCATCTGTTTAGGTTGTCCACTGAGAATACTGTGAATGAGATGAATAAATAGCACAATATAACACACATCATAATAATGGTATTCAGATGCATCATTTATGCTGGGGGAGTAGGGACGATGCAAGCAGTTGTTCAAATGGAAACAAATGCAGATGTGCAGGATGCCATTATCTCTACAATAATTAAGAATAAAGGAAGAGATATGTTGTACTAGTAATTCATTAGATCTTCCAAACCAACTGCAAAATTTTGCATCCACAGGGGCATATCTTCAAGATTTCAACCACTCTCAAGAACATAACTTGGGTTAAAACTGCAGCAGTCTACCAGTTTGGATTTACAATTTTCCAAATTCTTTGGATCCAAATGAGAAAATGGGACTGTAAATATTTTAGTTCTAAATATCAACAATATTTTAATTCTAAACACTTAAAATATTTATGTAATTCGTTTGCATTATTTTAGTTCTAAAGCATCCATTGTTATCTCTACCAACTGTTTCGAAGTTCCATGCAAAACTCTGTATTCTACTGGTAAATACATTTAAACGAGATTGAAGGTTCCATCATCTAATGACTCCAACTTGCAAATTTTTTGCTTGACAAGACACTTATCACATTGATTTTTTGTCACTCCATTCTATCAAATTTGCACAACCAACAAGAATACTTCAAAGAAAAAATATAAAAGTGATTGGCTAAAACTCTCATTTCATCTCAGTAGCTAATAACACTAATAAAATATGTACTGCATTTTCATCAAAGAAAGTAGTAGTTGCAAATAGGGCGAAACTTCTCATAATGGGTCTGATAGACAACCACTTTACCTAAAAGCTTAAGCTATTAGGTTGTGAGCCAATAATGTATATCAAGCTTTAACACTCCCCTGCACATGCAGCCCGACAGCACGTGGAGAGATAAACACACAATAAATAACACCCAAGATAGGGAACACAATAATTTTTTAAAAAACCACATAATAAATGCGGGCAAAGAGACTAGAACCCAAGACCTCCTAATAACCAGCTATGTTAGACAACCACTTTACCTAAAAGCTCAAGCTACTAGGTTTTGGGCCAACAATGTATATCAAGCTTTAACAGGGTTGTTTCAGCTATTGATAACTTCTCGGCATTCCCATATTAGGAGGTTCCACATAACTTCACATTGGCAGATTTATTGTTTTTTTGAGCTAATTGATCAAGGTAAGCTGGGAAGGAGGGAGAGAAAAAGAGAGAGTTTAAGGGTGCTATTCTGTACTGTAATAGCAAACAGCTTTGCAGAGTACAAGAAAATACGTTGGATGAGAGATTGAAGTGACAAAGCACCCTCCAGCTTGCACACGTGTTAAGGAATATGTTTAAAAATACATGTCTATTTGTGCGTGCTAGTATTTTAGGATAGAGGAGCAAAATGATTTTTTTAATTCTTTTTATAACCCTGGCAAGAATCACAATTCCATTCCATACGATTGAATTGGAATTAAAATGTGGGATAAATAAAAACTAATTACAATGAAGAATGGAAACTGAAATGGATTTCACAGAATCCAAACACTAGGGATCATAATCAACTTTCCAAAATGACTTGAGGTTAACAAACACCATTCAAATGGTTTCGGTTATGCCGCTCACCAATGATGCCTAATCCTTCAATTCTCTAGAACAACAACAACAACAACAGGCCTTAAGTCCCACCAGGTGAGGTCAGCTACATGAATCCTTTTCTGTCAATTCACTTGATCAAGAGGTCTTCCACTATTAGATTAAGGGCCTTTAAATCCTGCCACACTACCTTATTCCAAGTTATTTTAAGCCTACCCCAACCCCTTTTCATGTCAGACACAATAACTAACTCACTCCTTACAGGTGCTCTACTAGGCATATGTCTCAAATGCCCAAACCATCTAAGCCGCCCCTCCTTTATCTTGTTTCAACTGGTGCTATGACTAAATTATTACGTATGTGTTCATTTCTTACTTTATCTTTTAATGTTAAACCACTCATCCACCTTAACATTCACATCTCAGCAACTTTTATTTTTTGTACATGTTTCTTAGTTGCCCAACATTCTGAACGATAAACCATAGCTGGCCTTATGGTCGTCTTATAAAACTTTCCTTTTTAGTTTAAGGGTATTCTACGATCACACAACACACCTGACACACTCCTCTATTTTATCCAACCTTTTTTAATTCTATGCACTACATCTTCTTCAATTTCCCCTTCAGCTTGCTTAATAGATCCAAGATACCTAAATATATTAGTGTTATTAATCTCTTGATTATCAAGTTTAATCTTCTCTCTATTGCTTACTCCTTGCATCACTAAAATTACATTTCATATATTTTGTCTTTTTCCTACTTTCTGAACCCTTTAGACTCTAATGTGGCTCTGCAAAGTTCTAACTTAGATTCCACTTCGCTCCTACTATCATCAATCAATACAATATGATCTGCAAATAACATACACCAAGGGATCTCATTTTAGATATTCTTAGTCAGTTCATCAATTACTAAAGTAAAAAGATAAAGGCTCAAGTAGAACCTTGATACACACTTACTGTGATTGGAAATCTCTATATTCAACTCCTAGTCACTACTCTAATATATATATCCTTAATGACTTATGTATATCTACTACAAACTCCCTTCTTTTCTAAGACCAACCAAAGAACTCTCCTACGTACTCTATCATAAGCTTTCTCTAGATCAATAAAATCATATGCAAACCCTCTTCTTTTCCCTAAACTTTTCCATTAAACTTCTTAAAAAATAAATAGCTTCTGTTTTTTATCTCCCAAGAATAAAACCAAATTGATTTTCTAAAAGCTTTGTTTCTAATCTTATTCTATATTCAATTACCCTTTCCATAATTTCATCGTATGATTCATAATCTTAATTCCACGATAGTTATTACAATTTTGAATATTGCCTTTTTTTTTACACAAGTACTAACGTACTTTCCCCCATGCTTCTGGAATTTTCTTGGTTTTTATAATAGTGCCGAATAGATTAGTTAATCAAATAGTTCCTTTATCTCCTAAACATTTCCAAACAACAACTAGTATTTTATCTGGTCCAATAGATTTCCCACTTTTCATCATTTTTAGTGCCACCTCAACGTCAAGGACTCTAATTTTGCGAATAAATCTTCTAGTTTTAGTCTTCTCCTTATTTGTCACTTCCAAGTTCAACCTTTCATTTTGGTTTTCATTAAACAACTTATCAAAGTATCTCTGTCACCTCTCGTTTATGTCTTCTTCTCTAATTAAGACATTATCATTCTCGTCTTTATACATTTTACATCATCTAAATCTTTGCATTTTCTTTCTCTAACTCTAGTAAGTTTATAATATCTTTTTCTCCTTCTTTTGTATCTAGTTTAGTATATAAAGTATCATAAACTCTATGTTTAGCTTCACTAATAGTGTTTTTTTTGCATTTTTTCTTGCTTCTTTATATTTTTCAAGATTTTCTATATGTCTACAATTTTGCCATATTTTATATCAATTTATTTTTGTCTTAATGGCTTTTTGGACTTCTTGATCCCACCACCAATTTTCTTTACTACCTGAGCATCTTCCTTTAGACTCAATTAAAACCTCTTTGCTATCCTTACGATAGAATTTGTCATTCTATTCCAAACAGTATTTGCATCAACCTTATCCCCTACTATCCAGTCACACTCTTTGTTCATTTTATCTTGAATTTTACTATATTATCTCCCTTCAAGTTCCATCATCTAGTTCTCTTGCTCGATTTATGCTACTTCATCTCATCCATTTTTTAATGTGTATATCTAATCCTAAGACTCCATGTTGTGTAGCCAAACTTTCACTTGGAATAACTATACAATCTTACAAGATAGGCGATCCCCATTCTTAGTTAAAAATAAATCTATTTGGCTTTTACTATACCCACTCCTGAAAGCTGTTAAGTGTTCATCTCTTTTCATAAAGCAAGTATTCAATATAACCAAATTGTATGACATGGCAAAATCTAAGATTGTATCACCGACCTCATTTTTATCTCCATATCCATGGCCTCCATGTATCCTCTCATATCCTATATTATCCTTTCCAATGTGACCATTCAAATTAGCTCTTGTGAATGTCTTTTTAGACATAGGTACAACAATAGCAACAACAACAGCAAGCCCTAAGTCCCACTAGGTGGAGTTGGCTACATGAATCCTTTTCCACCAATTCACCTGAACCAAAGCATTTTCCTCTATTAGATTAAGTGCTATTAAACCTTTCCCCACTACCTCATTCCAAGTAAATTTAGGCCTACCCCTACCCCTTTTCATGCTAAAAATCATAACTAACTCACTCCTCCTCACAGGTGCTCTACTAGGCTTGCTTTTTAAATGTCCAAACCATTTAAGTCACCCCTCCCTATCTGGTTTTCAACTAGTGCAATGCCTAAATTTTTGCAATTTGGAAAAGAAAACTGAATATTCCACTAACTTATGAAAAAGATTACATTCCCTTTAAATAGATGATAATTCTCATCTAATTACTAGGGATATTTACAACCTACTGAAAATAGAATATCCTATTTAAAGTGGAAAGCACTAAAACAAGAAAGACTATCTACAGGATCGGACAACAAGCAACCTAAATCCCTAGGATCGTGGAACCAAAAATAGCTAACAAATCAACTGATTTGTTAGCAGTAAATCTCCTAAAGATCAGCCCCTAGTAAAGGATGACATATATCTAATAATTCTACACTCCCCTTAAGTTGGGCTGTAAATATTGATTAGGCCCAGCTTGGAATTCATATCATCAAAATTCATTCCTAGCAAAGCCTTGGTAAGGATATCGGCTGTTTGGAGACATGTAGGCACATACAACAAATTGATTATTCCTTCCACTATTTTTTATTTTATGAAATGTCGATCAATCTCCACATGTTTTGTTCTATCATGATGCACTGGGTTCTTTGCAATGCTAATGGCTGACTAATTGTCACAAAACATCTTCATGGGTTCTTCACCTGAAATCTTTAATTCCTTTAGAAACCTTCTTAGCCATATTCCTTCACAGATGTCGTGTGCCATTGCCCTGAAATCAACTTCTGCACTGCTTCTTGACACAACCGATTGCTTCTTACTTCGCCATGTAACTAGGTTTCCCCCCACATATGTGTCGTACCCAGAAGTCGACCTTCGATCATGTATTGATCCTGCACAATCTGCATCATTGAATACTTCAATATCTCTTCTTTGATTCTTCTCAAAAAATAATCCTTTACCTAGCGTGAGCTTCACATATCGTAGGATTCTATAAACTGCCTCCATATGTTCTTCCTTGGGATTGTTCATGAATTGACTCACCATACTGACATAGAAGCCAATATCAGATCAGGTGTGAGACAAATATATAAGTTTTCCAATTAGTCATTGATATCTACCTTTATACACTGGTGCATTGTCTTCCTTGGCTCTTAGCTTGGTTGTTGAATCCATAGGAGTATCTGTTGGCTTGCATCCAAGCATCCCAGTCTCTTTCAAAAGATCTAGAACATATTTCCTTTGGGAGACAAAGATTCCCTTCCTTGACCGTGCCACTTCCATGCCTAGGAAGTATTTGAGATTCCCAAGGTCCTTGATTTCAAATTTTTTAGCTAGAAGACTTTTGAGACTACTCATTTCCTCCTCATAATCTCCCGTTAGAATGATGTCATCCACATATACAATAAGGATAGAAATTTTTCCTTCAGGAGAGTATTTAACAAATAGTGTATGATCTGATTGACATTGAGAATAGACATACCTCCTGACTACCTTTGTGAATCTCTCGAACTAGGCTCTTGGGGATTGCTTGAGCCCATATAAATATTTTCTAAGTTTGTAGACTTTGTTGTGTGCAGCTTGTGTCTCAAATCCAGGAGGAATTTTCATGTAGACTTCTTCAACTAGGTCTCCATTGAGGAAGGCATTCTGGGCATCTAGTTGGTGAAGAGGCCAATGTAAATTTGCTGCCAAAGATAAAGAGGACCAGCACCGTATTTAACTTGGCTACAGGGGCAAATGTCTCTTCGTAGTCGATTCCATATGATTGAGTGAATGCCTTTGTTGCCAGCCGAGCTTTGAATCGGTTAACACTTCCATCTTCATTGTATTTCACAGTGAATATCCATTTGCAACCTACTGGACGTTTTCCAGTTGGTAATTTTGTGATCTCCCATGTTCCATTCTTTTCTAGTGCACTGATTTCTTCCCAAACAATAGACTTCCATTCGGGTGTACCAAGAGCCTCTTGTATGTAATTAGGAACTTGGATTTTGTCGAGGTTGGAAACAAAAGATCTAAAATTCGATGACAACCCCTGATATGACACAAAGTGTGTATTGGGTGTTTTGTGCATGATCTCACACCTTTTCTCAGCAATAGGACAATCACTATCATCATTAGTTAACTCATTATGGGAAGTCTCAGGATTAGAGTTACCTAGTGGATTTTCACTTGATCTAGGGCTCATATCAAACTCTTTGATTTTCTTAAGGGATGCTTGTTGTTCTACATCCTTTTGGTTTCTTCTCCTCCGTGAATAGGTAATCAACTCATCATTTTTTGTTGCTTGAATAGTGTCCAGATGTTGATGTTTCACAGGAGATTCTAAGAAGGTATGTGAAGGAGAAATGGAGTCAGTAGTTGGAATAGATTCAAAAATTTGTGATAGGTGAGAAGGTCCAGAATCAAAAGAAGGGTGAGATAACTCTTCAATATCCCAAAGTTGGAATTCCTGTGTAATCTCCCCTTGAATTTCAGATTTGGGGTAGTATGGTTGTTGCTCAAAAAAGGTGACATCCATGGAGTGATAATATCTTTTAATAGCTGGTGAATAGCATTTATAACCCTTCTGGTTTGGAAAGTACTCGAGAAAAATGCACTTAAGGGCTCTAGGATCAAGTTTACCCTAGTGTTGACTATGAACATGAACAAAAGCTGAGCACCTGAATACTTTGAAGGGAATAGTGGAGACGAGTTGAGTATTGGGAAAGGATTGAAGTAGAGTTTGACAGGGAGTTTGGAATTTGAGAACGCGAGAGGGCATCCTATTTATGAGGTACGATGCAGTGAGAATGGCTTCACCCCAAAAGTGTTTCGGTACATGTGTAGAGAACATGAGGGAGCGGGCAACATCTAGTAGGTGCCGATTTTTATTTTTGGCAATTCCATTTTGCTAAGGAACGTCAACACAGTAACTTTGGTGTATTATACCTTGACTTTAGAGATAATCATCAAGAATGTATTTGAAATATTCTTTGGCATTATCAGTTTTCACAATCTGTATTTTTGCTTAGAATTGTGCTTGGATCATGATGTTAAAATTTTTGAAAATCTAACCTACCTCTGACTTTTCTTTCATGAGGAATATCCAGGTAAGTCTTGTGTGATCATCTATAAAAGATATAAAACAGTGAGATCCAGTAATATTCTTGATCCTAGATGGCCCCCACACATCACTATGAATCATTGACAAGGGTTGGGATGCTTTGAAGGGTCGGGTGGGATAAGAGTTGCGAACATGTTTTGAAAATTGACACATCTTACACTAAAAATCATCTGGATTCTTATTATTGAATAATGAAGGAAAGAATTTCTCGAGACACAAGAAATTTGGATGTCCTAACCTATAATGCCACAACATGATTGCACTATCATTATTAGAAAGAATGACAAAAAAATAACTTGACTTCTAGACACTAAACAATCGATATTTGTGAGTTGTTCCTTGAGGAGGATCATTAACCTCGAGAAGATAGAGCCCCAAACACATCTTAGCACTGCCAATAGTCTTCCCTGAATCCAAGACCAGAAATTCACACATATTTGGGAAAATTTAGTAACACAATTGAGATCTCAAGTGAGTTTACTAATAGACAATAAATTGCAATCCAAATTTGGCACTAATAGAGCTGAGTTGAGTGTTAGATTCTTTGAAATTTTAACAGAACCTATACCAGCCACATTTGAGAGTGAACCATCTACCATCCTAACTATTAAATTTTCATAAAAGAGACTATAAATAGTAAAAAAATTTCCATCTCCAGTCATATGGTCCAATGCTACTGAGTCTTTAATCCATGGACCTCGCTTCTCCTTTTTAACATTAAGAGCACCTAAAAAATTGCCTTTGTGTGCCAAAGAACCAATACAAATCACAGTAGAAGGGGCTGTTGAAGATTGACTGAACATTTTCTGCAATAATTCTAGTTGCTCCTTGCTTAAGAGACTGGGCTCGAGTGGTGTTGGTTTTTCATCTACCAAAACGAAATTTCCTTGTCCTTCTCTGTCATTGGCAAAGCGAGAAGGTTTCCAATCTGTGGGTTTACCAGGGATTTTCTAATAGGTGTCCTTGGTGTGACTAGGATGTCGGCAATGGTTACACCACAACATCCCTTCCTTCGGTCTACTGTCACTGCTGTTATATGAATTTCTTCAAACTGCAAGGGCTAAACTCTCCAGGTTTGTTGTAGAATCTTGAGGGTCCATCATTATCTTCTTTCAACTCTCCTCTCGGCGAACTTCTGAAAACGCTTCTCGGATGTTTGGCAATGGTTTGGATCCTCGGATTCTTCCTCGTACTTTATCAAGATTTTTATTTAATCCAATCAGAAATTTGTATATTCTTTTCTTTTCAACAATTTGTTTAGACTTGATTCCATCTTCGGGACAGCTCCAATAGTGCTCCTCGAATAAGTCCAACTGTTGCCAGTAGCAGTTGAGGGTGCTAAAGTATAGTGTCACTATCAAATCTTCTTGGCGTAAGTCATGGAGAACACTTTCCACATTGAATAATTCAGATGTATTCTCATTTTTAGAATACATTTCCTTGGTCGCTTCCCAAATCTCCTTCGCTGTTCCATAGAGAAGAAAATTTTTTCCAATGTCATTTGTTATGGAATTAATGAGCCATGACATGACCATATTATTTTCCGATTTCCATGTTTTGAACTTCGCATCATCCTTGCTTGGTTGAGCTGCAACTTCTGAGAGATAATCATCCTTTCCCTTTCCACATATAAACATCACCACGAGATGGGACCATTGGAGATAGTTATTCCCATTAAGTTCATGTCCTCTAATGGGCATGAGGCTACTATATGAACTACTGTTGTTGCCTGAGACCATGGTTTCCTGATTGGTGGTGACGTCTGAGACTGAAAAGGTGGAGTCGCGTCTCCCGGTGACCATACCGTATTTGGTCATATGGGAAGATTAAGGTTCAAAAGATGCTTTGATACCATCTTGAAATGTAGAAAAGAAAACTGAATATTCCACTAACTTAGGAAAAAGATTACATTCCCTTTAAATAGATGATAATTCTCCTCTAATTACTAGGGATATTTACAACCTACTAAAAATAGAATATCCTATTTATAATGGAAAGCGGTAAAATAGGAAAGACTATCTAGAGAATTGGGTAACATGCTACCCAAATCCCTCGGATCTTGGAACCAAAAATAGCTAACAAATCAACTGATTTATTAGCTGTAAATCTCCTAAAGATCAGCCTCTAATAAAGGCTGACAGATATCTAATAATTCTACATGTTGATTCTTACTTTATCCTTTAATATTAAACCACTAATCCATCTTAACATACGCATCTTAGCAACTTTCATTCTTTGTATATGTTGTTTCTTAGTTGCCCAGCATTCAGAACCACAAAGCATAGCTGGTCTTATAGCCATCTTATAAAACTTTCCTTTTAACTTTAAAGGTATGCTACGATCACACAACACTCCTAACACATTCCATTCCAACATGTATTAATTTTATGTACTACATCTTCTTCGATTTCCCCTTCACCTTGCATAATAGATCCAAGAAATCTAAATCTATCAAGGCTATTAATCTCTTGATTATCCAATTTCATCTTCTCTCTATTGCTACTCCTTAAATTACCGAAATTACATTTCACATATTCAGTCTTATTCCTATTAATCCTAACCCCTTTAGACTCTAATGTGGCTCTCCGAAGCTTTAGCTTAGATTCCACCCCACTCCTACTATTATCAATCAACACGATATTATCTGCAAACAACATACACTATGGGGTCTCATTTTGGATATTCTTAGTTAGTTCATCAATTACTCTATCATATATATCTTTAATGACCTCTATATATCTACTACAAACTCCTTTCTTTTCTAAGACCCACCAAAGAACTTCCCTAGGTACTCTATCAGAAGCTATCTCTAGATTAATAAAAACCATATGCAAATCCCTCTTTGTTTCCCTAAACTTTTCCATTAAACTTCTTAAAAGATAAATAGCTTGCGTTGTTGATCTTCCATGCATAAAACCAAACTGATTTTCAAATTTTTTCATTTCTAATCTTATTCTATGTTCAATTACCCTTTCCCATAATTTCATCGTATGACTCATAATCTTAATTCCACTATAGTTATTACAGTTTTGAATGTCTTCTTTGTTTTTATACAAAGGTACTAACGTACTTTTCCTCCATTCTTTTGCCATTTTCTTGGTTTTTATAATATTATTGAATAGATTAGTTAACCAAATAACTCTTTTATCCCTTAAACATTTCCAAACTTCACTTGGTATTTTATCAAGTCCTATAAATGTCCCATTTTTCATCTTTTTAATGTCATATAACTTCAAGGACTCCAATTTTATGAATAAATCTCCTGTTTTTAATCTTCTCTTCATTTGTCACTTCCAAGTTCAATCTTTCATTTTGATTTTGATTGAACAACTCCGCCACCTTTCTTTTATGTCTTCTTCTCTAATTAAAACAGTATCATTCTCGTCCTTTATACATTTTACAAAACCTAAATCTTTACATTTTCTTTCTCTAGCTCTAGCAAGTCTATAAATGTATTTTTCTCCTTTTTTTGTATCTAGCTTAATATATAAAGAATCATAAGCTCTAAGTTTAGCTTCATTGACAGCCTTTTTGCATTTTTTTTCTTGCTTCTTTATATTTTTCAAAATTTTCTATATTTCTACAATTTTGCCATATCTTATTCCAATTTCTTTTTGCCTTAACGGCTTTTTGGACTTCTTGATCCCACCACCAACTTTCTTTACTACCCAAGTATCTTCTTTTGGACTCACCTAAACCCTCTTTTGCTATTCTTATGATAGAATTCGCCATTTTATTCCAAATAGTATTTGCATCAACCTTATCCTCCATTGTCCAATCACACTCTTTGTTCATTTTATTTTTCAATTATATTATATTATCTCCCTTCAAGTTCCACCATGTAGTCCTCTTGTGTTGATTTATACTACTCCTATTCCATTCTTTAATATGTATATTGAATACTAAGATTATATGTTGTGTAGCCAAACTTTCACCTTGGATAACTTTACAATCCTTACAAGATAGATGGTCCCTGTTTTTAGTTAAAAAGAAATCTATTTGGCTTTTATTGTACACACTCTTGAAAGTTATTAAGTGTTCTTCTCTTTTATAAAGCAAGTATTCAATATAACCAAATCGTGAGACATGGAGAAATCTAAATATTGTATCACTGGACTCATTTTTATCTCCATATCCATTGCATCCATGTATCTTCTCATACCCTATATTATCCTTCCCAATGTGACCATCCAAATCAGCTCCTCTGAATGCCTTTTCAGACATCAAGATCCCTTGTAAAATACCATCCATATCTTCCCAAAATTATCGATTCAGATTTTCTGCTAAGCCTATTTGGGAAGCATATGCACTAATGACATTCACTATCTCTAGGCCTAAAACTAACTTGATTGTAATGATCCTATGTCCTATTCTTTTAACATGTACTACATTATCTTTTAGGTCTCTATTTACAATAATACCCACCCTGTTTTTATGTTTCTCTTTGCCAATGTACCAAAGTTTAAATCCTGACTTTTCAATTTCCCAGACTCTCTCCTACCCATTTCGTCTCTTGAAGGCAAACTAAATTAATTTTCCTTCTAAACATTATTTCTATTATTTCCATACTTTTTTCCCCATAATAGTCCCTATATTCCAAGTTGTTAACCTTATTTTCGTTTCTTGTACGAACTTATTAACCCTATCCCTGTTATACTGATCCGGTCTATTCCTTTGATCTAGATGGTTTTGGTAAGAATTCATGATAAAAAGATCTGACAAAGTTCTATGTTGGCTGTCAGCTACCTAACACAATCTTGCTCCTTTATCCGGGCTTGGGACCGGCTGTTTGTACAAAGACTTTGTGTTACACAGCCGAAGTACACATTTGCCTTTTTTTTTTTTTTAAGCAAACGTATTTCACAAAGATAGTTTTCTGAGTTACACCCTACCACTAGTAAAAACTACTCACACAATACAATGCATTAAAAAATATCCCTTGTAAAATATTGTCCATATCTTCCCAAATTTGTTTTTTAAGATTTTTAGCTAATCCTATTTGGGGAGCACACGCACTAATGGCATTCACTACCTCCAAGCCTAAAGCTATCCTAATTTTTATGATCCTAGCCCCTATTCTTTTAACATCTACTACGTTATCTTCGTTATCAATAATACCCACCCCATTTTTATGTTTCTCTATACCAATGTACCAAAGTTTAAAACCTGATTTTTCAATTTCTCTAGCTTTATCTTCTACCCATTTCGTCTCTTGAAGGTAGACTAAGTTAATTTTCCTCCTAAACATTATTTCCACTAATTCCATGTTTTTTTCTTGTAAAAGGGCAGCTCGGTGCACAAAGCTCCCGCGTATGCGAGGTCCGAGGAACTTTTTTCCCGTAAGAGTACCTATATTCCAAGTTGCTAATCTAATCTTAGTTTCCTGTTCTAACTTATTTATCCTCACCTTTTTTATATTGACCAAGTCTATTCCCTTGACCTAGTTGAATTTGGTAAGAATTCATGTTAATAAGATCTGACAAAGTTTTACATTGGCTGTCAGATACCTAACACAACCCTGCTCCTTTATCCGGGCTTAGTATTAGCTATGTGTACAAAGAATTTGTGTTACACAGGCAAAATACACATTTGCATTTTTTTTTCACAGACAATTTTCTAAATCACACCTACAACTAGTAGAAACTACACACACAATTTTTAATACAAATGCAAAAAAATAAATAAATAAATAAAGCACACAATTTAAAAAAAAAAAACCATGCAATAGCATTTTTTGAAAAATTTTGTATATTCCAAAACTTGCAAATGAAAAACACTAAAACACAAAAATGCATATACTAAGCTTACAAATCATAAACACAAAATCTCCACTACTAACCAACTATTAGAAATTTTTTTAATAATAATAATAATAGAAAAGAAATAAAATAAGAAAGGAGAAGATCTCATCGGTGACAAAAACTAAAAAGGAAATGGCAACAACTTGAAAATATTACAGTAGGTACCCTTTGCCGCAAGAAATTTGATGCTGCTATCGAAAATCATTTAAAGAATATTTCAGCAACGAGAGACTGCAAGAATTCTTCAATCAAAATTCAAGATTCAAAATCCACGAATATTGAAGAAACAAGATTTCTCAACCCATAAAATATTTATTGCTTCTTCATGATTTTAGGGCCAAAGAAACAAGAATCCTTGAATTTGTTTGGGTCTTTGGGAGAAAATAAAGGAAAAGAAATGAAAGAAAGAAAGTTTAGAGAGGGGATCAATTTGGTTGGTGAGAAAACAAAACCAAAAAGGAAAGAATAGAATAAAGAAAAAATGAAAGAAAAGAAAGAAAAAACAAAAGAAAAGAAAAGAAACTTTGAGAAGTAGAAGCAAAAAAAAAAAACCTTTAGAAGTAGAAGTAAAAGGAAAAAAAAAAAAGAGGAATTTGAGTCAAAGTAGATGAAAGATGAAAGAGGATTTCGATTAATTGTGGGTTTTTGAGATAATTTGATAAAATAGCTCGAAGGTTGCATCCAATAGATCTCTCCAATTGCTGCCAAAGAACTTTCAAGAATTTGATCCATGACTTCAGCTTGTATCGGATCAAGAATGATCCTCTTAAAGTGCACCGTGAAAAATGGAAATTTTTTCCCTTAGCAAATCTGAAGACTTGAAGCTTGATGAATGGGACACCGGCAGCAACAAGAGAAGATGTGGCAGTGAGAAACTTAATGTCGTGTCGGGAGGCCAACAGTGACAGGAATCGCAGATCACTATTGCCGAGGCGGGACAGGTTCTTTTTATTTTTGGGTCAAGAGAGTAATTGATCCGATACCAAAATGATGTCAAACAATATATCATATGAAATATGATTAATAACAAAATACAAAATAATAAGATAAAATAGGATTCAACACAATAATAAATAAAGGAAATAAAAATAAAAATAATACTAATAATTAAATTTAATTAAAAAAATCATTTCACTAAAGATTTATAGGGGTAGTATTAGTGTTACATAGCCAACGACATTAGATTTACATGACATCCCAAATATATTAAGTATTTTTAGGTGGTGATTTATGATTGCTAAAATTTTGCACACTAAATATAGTGATCTTTAACCGATGGCAATGAAATCACAAGATAAGCGAGATCACAAGGTGATGCTATTTGAGTCACCAAATGCCCCCTCAAAGATTTCAATGGAGTTCCAAAAGGCTGAAGAAATTGTACTCTTGAAAACAAAAGCAGTTTTCCAATCCAGCCACATTTTGAGATATATGCATTCTAAATTAACAATTTTATGCAGCTTTTGGCTTTTCTACAGCCATCATACTCTCATGTTTGTTGCTCAATTAGCACCTCTTGTCCCATTGTCCTTATATAGCCAAACAACCAAGCAGCATGTTGCTGCCACTTAATGAAATTATGCAGGTGACCCCACATTTGATTAAGGACCTACTTCCAACAATTTTTTTACCTTTAGTTTATAAAGTTGCTGCCCATTGCCCCCCTCCCTCCACTTGTTTATTTATACTTCTACATTGTACAATGTTAATTTATTATTACATTAATATAATAATATGCATGTTTATTTGTATGTGTAATGTTGACATGATGTACTACCGTCCATTGTGAATTTTTGGTAGGTTGATCATTCATTGTTTTCTCCTTTTTTCATATAATAATGTGAAATTGTGAATCATATCCTTAACCATAGAACTTTGAGATTGTGTTTGGGTCCTTTGGGACATGAATTTCGGGTTTGAACATGATTTCTGTGCACATTGGGAAATAGAATACAATTTTATATGACATTTCATTTAAATTCACACAAATCCAAATACAAATTCAACCCTAAAATCCATGCTCCCAACATAGGGGCAATTGGGTAAATGACTTATAGTTGTCATCATGCCAAATTGCCATTAAAGATACTTTAATTTTTTATTGAATTTTATTCTCATTAAATATTATTAATCTATTGATTAAGATAAAATAATTACAGTAAAAATTTATCAATAAATTGTTTATATATATTATTTAGCCTACCCCAACTGTAATTCCTTGATTTAGCACTGGAGTAAAATCTAAGATCCTTTGAAGGAAAGTAATAATTTATATAAAAACAAAATGCTTCTCTCTTGAACATGCTGTACTTTTTAAATATAGAAAAATATCCCCTTCATAATTTCGCTCATTGATTTTTAGTCAAACATGAGCATTGAGCATAGCCATGCGTTGTTAAATATTACCCATGTACATGGGTGCAAACATGAGCATAGTTATGCATTGTTATTTGTACAACCCATGTGTATGGATAGCGCTCTGCTTATTTTGCCTATAATAAAAAAGTACATGTGTTGAGATAAGAGAGGGTAAAAGGGGAATACAGAAAATAAATGAAGTGCTTGAAATCTAAATGCAGCTACAAAACTCAAGAACCAAGTTATGGCCTTCGCTATCACAGCCAACTTGCCAATTAATGTTGGAAATGTTTAGCCACATCACTATTAACTTGTTAGAAGTTTAAAGTCTAAATTTTTAATCATGTTCTGGATTTATAAAATCCTAAAAGATACTACTAGTCTAGATTCCAGGAACTACTCACCCCACCATGTTGCAGCTAAAACTTGACTGAAGAGCAGTGAGGCGATAGAGATTGTTCAGAACAATCGATGGATCTGATCCTCGCTTAAGCTGGAAAATGAACTAATAAATTTAGTTACTGACATAAATAATCAAAAACTTTGTGCTCCATAACATCTCCATACTGCATAAAATGATGAGCATCTTTGTCTTTAACAAATGGGGAAAAAGACAAAAGAACTAAGCATTATTCTTACCTCAATGACTATACGCATCCCAGCACGATCACTTTCATCGCGGATATCACTTATGCCTTCTAAACTCTGCAGCAAAAGCAGAAAATATAATTGGAACGTATAAGTATAAACTGTAGTCCAGACACAGCACCAACAGCAAAAATATTGCATGACAAATCTGCAATCACCTAGTCAGAAAATCACTACTCTATCGACCAACAATATATCAAATAAATTGGAGTTTTAGAACTCACCAAAGATAATAAAATATGGACATTTGGGAAGAAAACAACCGAGAATCTGGTGTACCAATATATTTTCCTAGTCTTTATTTGTTTCTTAGTTTATTTCTTCTAGTTTATTCTAGAATTTTGACAGGAGCTGTCCTACACTCCTATTTGTAGATTCTACTCTAATTAATGAAATCTCTTCTCTTGTTACCAAAAAAATAAAAAATAAAGTAATGTGAGAGTAATATTGTTAACCATTTCTCACTTGCTCTTAGATGATTACGTCATCCTTTTTCAGTGAAGCAAATGAGGTTCAGCTGCTTTTTTTAGGATTACTTTGAAGCAAAGTGATACTTCTAGTTGGTCCTATGAAGAACATTGAATCCTTACCTATGAACTTAGCTTATGGTGCTGGAAGATTTTCCAACTTACGAGCCTAGGCTACTTTTAGGAACTGCATACAAAGCAAGTGTTGTCAATAGGACCGCAAACCAGCTGAGCTCAAACCAAGCATGAATATGCTTGCTTAAGCTTGTTCATTATGTAAACAAACGAACTCGCAAGCTCTTACTGAGCCAAACTACCGATATGCTCACAAATAGTTTGGTTCTTTTGGACCCTCTCACTATGAGAGGCAAGAGACTATTAGGGTTTTGCTAGAAAAAAGGTGCAAAGAGGCTCATACAAGTACTGCCTCAGGGTTCTTTTACCCCTACAAATCCAGCCTATTGCCCTTGGGCACTAGCCTTATCATGAAAATCAGGTAACGGAGTTTGGGCTAAACAAGTCTATGCCCAAACAACCCCTACTTTGAAGCCGCCACCCCCCCCCCCCCCGGCGGGGGGTTCAGGAGCACTTAAAACAAGTGCTTACGGCACTTATCACTTAAATTAAGCACTTTTATTTTAAAAAAAGAAAAAAAAAAGAAAAGTGGCGTTTGGCTTGTCCTCTAACAAGTGCTTATTGCAAAAAATGCTTTTGTAGAACCATTTTTAAAGAAAATTTTCATTGAATATTGAAAAGCCATCAAAGATCGCTTTTTGGCAGCTTAAAAGTGGCACTGTACATAGGCTATCACATTTTTGTAATGAGCTGAATTTCAGTGGCATTGTTGTAATTTTAAGAAATTCTCCCCCTCCCTCCCTCTCCCTTTTGCTGGAGTGATGCGATACCCATCTGCTTTCTCCATCTCCATCTTTTCTTTCCCCAGCACTATTGGAGCTCTGCCATTGCCACCACTGCCGCCGCCTCCTCCCACCTTGGAGCTGCTGCCTCTCCCTTGCAGATCTTCTTCCTTGCGCTCTCCCTCTCAAGTCGATAACTTCTAAATAGATTAAAAAAAAAAAAAATACACGTCTCCAATAAAGAAATGTCATCAAAATAATAAACATGACTAACAACTTGATAGAACGTCCATGCCTAAATCACAAATTTCATGCTATTTGAGACAATTCAAAGAGGAACTCGTCATGCAGAAAAAGCGAGCTAGCAGTAGGCAGGTTAAGCTGCCATATTGTATAATACATCTTCGGCAACAACAACTTTCTACAGGACATCAGAAAGTTGAGGCAATAAGCACTAACCCAAAGTACTGGCAGTTGGCTGCATGGTGCAGAACAATAGCACACATTTAGATGCCATATTTTAGTAAAGCAATCAACTGACCAACCTTAAACACACATACAGGAACAGAACACAGAAAGCCCTCAAGAGCGATTTACCACACACGAAGTATTGCAACCTAAAACAAATCAGCTTTGGACCACCCATAATCTCATAAAGGCCATACCCAGTGCACAAGGCTCCCACTTTGAGTGGGGTCTGGGAGAGGTGGCTGTCGGCAAACCTTACCCCCATTTTTGGAGAGGCTGCTCATAATAATAAAAAATGACAATTACCAAATAGGTTTTGAGGAAGATAGACATAAATTTAATAGTTTTAAAATAATGCCATCTACAATTCACCAAAGAAATACCTTAGATTCCACAAGCTCGGCAATTTTCTCAACAAGTGAGGCTTTATTTGTCTGATATGGAATCTGTTCCATTCATAATCAGAAAAGTGAAATATCTTCAAATTCCACCTTTTTCATAACTTGGCAAGATAACAACATATGAGCATATACAATAAAAAATCCACTTAAAGGAACAAGACCTTACCTCCTTTATAATAATTGCAGTACGCTTGCTTTTTGCATCAAGTAATTCAACATCAACTTTTCCTCGGACTATAATGCGTCCACGTCCAGTTCGATATGCCTCCATGATGCTTGACCAGATGAACATATATAAAGAACAATGTCAAGATCAATTACAGCAGCAGAATAGAAGCAAGTTATAAATTGAGCAAAGCAGTCAAACGAGTTAAAAGATCCATTTCTTTCACCATTTATGTTCTGTGCAAATAAGCTACTAATACAAAAATACATGCAAGTTTAAGATACAAACAAGAAAAGTGCAAATACATAATTGCAAAAAACTTCCAAGTTATCTTTCTCCCACACTCATTCAGATAGAAGAGTCCTAAATTCAGTAGCAGAGGAAGGCCTACTAGTCAATTTGAACAACAAAAATGATTAATACAAAAATCTATTGCCAGTAGCACAGACATCCTTACTATTTGTCAAAAGTGAATGCTGTGACATTAAAAATAGATTTGACATTACAAGATCTGAACAAGATAAGACGAAAACCAATACTAAATAAGCTACCCAGCCACACCATTCAAGGTCACGCAAGTTTGTGCCTAAGTAATTAATATGAGAGAAAATTTAACCAACCCAAGGCATGTGGATGTCTGTGTAATGGACCAAGCTAGGAAAATTTTTACCTACCCAACATTACCCATAATTAGTCCTCCAGTTGGAAAGTCAGGTCCAGGCATGTATTCCAACAATTCTTGCAGCTGTTACAAAGAAATATACCTGTGAGGATTTGGAAACAAAACAAGGGAACTTGACTTTGAAAAATCAAACCTTCATACAATTCCCTAGATAATTTAAAGTTCCATAAAATTATATTTCACGCTAAAGAAAGTCTAATCTGAGCAGAGATAGAAGCAGAGGCAAATTTAACTCCACTAATTAGTCACAGCATAAAATCACCGGCTTAACCTCATGCATGATGGATCAACAAGAACCATGCATACCCCATGGCCCACCAGAAAGAGCATTCAGTTGAATTTGGAGATTTTTAAAATTGAATATAACGCAAATTCAAGCTGGAAATGTGGTAATTTAGGCTCATTTGGTTAACATTTGGATACAGTTTTCAGTATCTAGAAACATGGAATACAAAAATTATACAAAATTTGCAGTTATTTAAAAAAAAAAAAAAATTGGAAAAGAATAATGCTACACTTACCTCCCAAACATCACACTTTTTCTTACCTACTACTTTAAATAATTGTACCATATACCCAGTACAATAACCACAAAGCAGTAGGTAGATAAAAGAGTAACATTTAGAAATAGAAAGTAAATGTAGCATTTCTGTTTGGAAAAATATCCAAAAACACCACTAGAAAATATAAGTTTTTCAGTAAATGATTTTAATGCGTTTCTTGTGTTCTCAGCAATTTTCTGAATACAATGAAAACACTGGGTATAACCACTTCTGAATAACAATAGCCAAACGCAGTTCCACAGTTTTCATTTCCTGAGGCAATTCTGAAAACAACTAACCAAATGCATTTTTGAGCATAAAAAATGCACAATATGATACCTTGTTTTCATTTTCAAAAACAATAATACAGATACATGTTTTAAGTTCTTTAACCAGATAGGCTTGGCCTTAAATTTTTGCCTGACAAGGTTTCAGATACTCAAATTGTGCCCCATTTCAGAAAATACATGAAACAATAACTGTTCATATTCAAATGGGACGAATATTTCGCCAATTGAAGTACTGAAAAAAAATTAGCATAAGGATACGCCACAACAACAAACCAAGCCTTAAGCCCCCCTCCCTATATTTTGGTACATGCATAACTTACCACGATTATGTTCATTCCTTAATTTATCTATTACCATTATACCACTCATCCACCACGGTATTCTCACTTCGACAACTTTTACGTTTTAGATAAGTTGTTTCTTAGTTGCCCAACATTCTAATCCATAGCATAGCTGATCTTATAGCCATCCTATAAAACCTCCCTATTAATTTTAAAGGTATTCTATGATCACATAACATACCCGAAGCACTTCTCCATTTTACCCACATTGCTTTAACTCTATCTATAACATCTTTTTCAATTTCTCCTTCATCTTACATAATAGATCCAAGGTATTGAAATCTCGTAGTACTATTAATTTCTTGACCGTAAAGTTTAATCGTTTCTCCAATATTCTTCCTACCATGACTAAATTACATTTCACGTATTCTATCTTGTTTTCACTTATCCTAAAACCTCTAGATTCTAAAGCTTCTCACTATAATTCTAAGTTAGATTCTACTCTGTCCCTAGTTTCATCAATTAATACAATATCATTTGCCAACGACACAGACCATGGAGCCTCATTATGGATACTCCTAGTAAGTTCATCCATTAGTAGTGCACAAAATATAAGAACTTAAAGCATAACCTTGATGTACACAAATGCTGCTCGGAAATTCCCTAGACTCTCCACCTATAGTTCTAGTGCTAGTCATTACTCTATTGTACATATCCTTAGAGATCAATATGCTACATACTCCATTTTTTTATAAAACCTACCATAGAACTTTCCTAAGTGCTCTATCATACGCTTTCTCTAAGTCAATAAAAACCATATGCAAGTCTCTCTTCTTTTCCTTAAACTTCTCCATCAATCTCCTTATAAGACATATAGCTTCTATAGTCAATTTCCCCGGCATAAAACCAAATTGATTTCCTATGATCTCATTTCTAAGCTTAATATTTGTCCAATTACCCTTCCTAACAATTTCATTGTATGACTCATAAGTTCAATTTCACAATAGTTACAACAATTTTAAATTATCTCCTTTATTTTGTATATAGGCATTGAAATGTTTTCCCTTCACCTAACTAGCAATTACTTAGTTTTTATAATTGTGTTAAATAAATTAGTTAATCATAAATTCTATTATCACCAAGGCATTTCCAAACTTCAATTGGGATGCCATCAAAACCTACAACTTTTCCATTTTTCATTTTTTTTATACAAACTTAACTTCATTAACTCTATTTTTGTGAATAAATCTCAATTTTTCTTTTTCCTCATTTGTCAAATTTAAGTTTAAGCCTTCAACTTGGTTTTCATTAAATAGCTTATTAAAGTAACTTTGTCATCTTTCTCTGCGTCTTCTTTTTTAATCAAGACACTACCATCCTCATTTTAATACACTTTACATTACCTATGTTCTTACTCTTTCTTTCTCTAACTCTAGCAAGTTTAAATATGTCTCTTACGGTCTTACCCCCTTTTTTTGCATCTAATCAAGCATACAAATTATTATATGCTCTACTTAGCTTCACTAAACGGCCTTTTTTGCATATTTTCTTGTTTCTTTATACTTTTCAAAGTTTTTCATGTTTCTATATTGTTGTCATTTTTTATGCCAAATTCTTTTTGTTTTTACAGATTTTTGGACATATTGATCCCACTACCAAGTTCCTTTACCAGCCGGAAATCTTCCTCTAGATTCACCTAAAATCTCTTTTCTATCTTTCTAATAGAGTGTTTGCGTCTACAATATCCCCTATTGTCTAATCACTTTCTTTGATCATATTATCTTTAAACTTTATAATATTTCCTCCCTTTAGGCTCCACCGCCTAGAACTCCATGTTGTGTAGCTAAACTTTAACCTAGGATGCTTTACAATCCTTATAAATAATCTGCCCTCCAAGTATAGAAAAAAATCTATTTGGCTTTTATTTGTCCACTCTTGAAGATTATGAAGTGTTCTCTCTGCTTAAAGCATGATTCACTGTAGTAAGATCATAGGACATGGCAAACTCTAAGATCATATCACTAAAATAATTTTTTTAATCCCATATCCATGTCCTCCATATATCCCCTCATAACCTTTATTGTCCTTTCCAATGTGTTCATTCAAATCAACTATTATGAATATTTTCTCAGTCCCTAATATCACTTGTATAATACGAGCCATATCTTCCTAAAATTGTCTTTAGGAGCCATTTGGTTCGCAAAATCAAAAATATTCCCATGGAATGACATCACCGAGAATCTCATTCCCAAGAATGGGATGTCTATCCTAAGGTAATATTTTGGTTTGGCTTGCATTGTGCACAAGATTCCAATGTCAATGTTTGGCTGAAAATGGGAATCCTAGTAGTCATTTCAAAAAGATGACCATTATGCCCTTGACATGTGTGTACCCAATATATGAGGAATAATTATATTTTCAACATAAAAAATTCTAAAAATATATACTTAATTAAATCCATGTCATATAATTCTCAACAATCATAATTTTTTTATTAAAAAAATTAACACTTAAATAATCCAATTAACCAAAATAATTAAGGTAATATGGTGTGTAAATATTAATAATTAAATTATATTATTATAACACAATAATAATATTACTTTCATTTTATTAATAATTTATTATTCTAAATATAATAATAGTGTTATAATACTAGGTTATAAGGGGCATTGTTGTCCAACTTGCCAAATATCATGGCCAATTTGGATCCAAAAAATAAGATTCCCATAAAATTTATCAACAGGGGAGGATGAGAATGAGATTCCCATGTTTAACAGGAATCTTTCTCTCCCATGAATGTTTTGATGCCTACCACATAGGATTCCCCTGCCCAAACAAATTTGGGAAAGAGATGTCATGGGCATCACTTTACCAAGAATATAGAAAGATGTTATGAAAAAATGCCCCTTTAGGATTTTCTGCTAAGCCTATTTGAGAAGCATAAGCACCAATGGTATTTATTGTCTCTTAACCTGAGGCCATCTTGATTTTTATGATTCTATCCCCTCCTCTACTCTTTTCACATCTACAACATTATCTTTCAAGTCTACGTCTACAATAATCTTACCCTATTCTATTGTTTTTTCATTTTAACGTAACAAAGTTTAAACTCTGGATTGTTCAATTTCAGACCCACTTAGTTTTTTTAAGGTAGATTATGTTAATTTTTCTTATAATCATTGTTGTCAACCATCACCATGTTTTTACCAATAAGTGTCCCTACATTCCATGTTCCAAGTCTAGCCCTAGTCTCCTGAACTAAATTATTTACCCACCCATCTCCAAAATGAAGCAGGAACCTTAGCATATTTGACACCACACCCAGGTGCTAACAAGGAGTGTCACCTCAAGGCAATGGCCTAGCCCACCCTTATCCATTTTTCACTACAAAGATGTGCTATAAGTGCAATGCATCGCTCGTAGGGGGCGCCCCAATGCTTAATCAACAAGGATTCAAGTCACAGAGACTTCACAAGTTTTATGTTCATTGTCAACTACCTAATGCAACCCTCCCCCTTTACTCAAACTTGGGACCAACTGTGTGTGAACAAATTTAAGGCATTAAGTGCATCACAACGGATTATCATGAAATTAGATTACACACATTTTGCTAAGTTGAAATAAAATAATATTATTATAAATAATTAATTTTATGCTTTTCTTATAATAGAAGAAAGTGTATTAGATTGAGAAAAAGAGAAGTTACAACGTAAGTAAACAAGAAATCCGCCCCAAAAATTAAAATAGAAAATACAATATAGAAATAAAAGAGAGAGAAAAAAATAATAAAGCAAAAAAGAGCTATTAAGCAAGAAAACTCCATCCCAACAAAATGCACTTCCATTCCTCCAAAATCACACATTTTTAAATCCAATTTATCCAATATCTCTTGGGCTTCTAAATCCTTCTTAGGAACCACCTCCACCGGTGTAGGCAAAAATCCACCATTGCACTGCATGTTATTGCCCAGTCCACTGTTTTCAAAAATAGAAACCCCTTCCAATCCTTCCAGCAGAGCTAGATGAACATATCATAGGTCCCCGAGATCATCTCAGGAATCAGAAACATAAACCATATTGTTCTTGAATCTCATCCAACAAGAAATCCCCATCATACTCAAGCTCACTTAAGTCATCACATCATTATCTGAAAAATCTCCCCATTTCTTAACCTCTTTTCCTTTGCAAATTCCTTATATTTTCTATATCCTTCCTCTCATCTAATGCATCTTCCAAGATACTCAACTCCCCTGCAGAATCTCCTCATATATTCTTTGGCCTTATCTCACTGATATCTCTCTCTTCTCTTCATATAATTTCTTCATTTCTGCCCCCATTGGAGCAGCCTTCCAACGAGTGTAAACCTTAGGACCCTTAAATTTTTCAGAATTAAAACCTGAAACATCATATTTTGTACCCAATCGCATTCTATTTTCCATTTCTCCTGGATGTACTAGCCTCTAACCCCTATGTGAAACCCAAATCAACCACTGATCTGATGCTTTTGTTATTATTGTCAATTTCTTTTCAACCTGATCGTGAAACCATACTAAAATCATCTTGATGACCCACTAAATGCTGAATCCCTTTTTGTTTTTGTCTTGAAGAACTATAAAGGGAGTTTGGAATTTGCTAACTGGCTGTATGTCTACCTCCCCCTTATCTGACTTCTATGATTGGCCAGGGAAATGGTCCAAATCGATGATAGGACCAGGCATGGGCGGCGTCTGGATGTTCACAACCTTGCATTGGGCCTCATCATGGATAATCTCCTCTGGACAAGCAACTAGAGTCGTCGCTCCAGATTCCTTCAAACACAAATCTTCCCCAATCAAAAACAGAAGTTCTCTGATTTTGTACTGTTGCACAACCTTCACTTACCTTCCCTCTGGAAACCACCTGCCTCCAAAGTTTGGGAGCTGGCGAGCTTGCAGCGCCTGCTCCTTCAAGCTTGGGATGAAACTACTTTAGCAAAATCACAAAACACATTCACAAAGCATCGCCAATCAATACCATTTACATCTCCAGGACCGAACACCAAAAAATTCTTCCCTTTCCCCCTCAACCCTAGCTCCAAAAACTTTCCCACCCTCGTCCATCTAATCGCCATCCAGCAAAAAAGATTTCCTTTGTGAATATTTCCCTACTGAGCAAAACGGAAGTTAACAATTCATCAACAACCCATGAAGCTGCCTCCTTTGAAACTTAATCCACCTATTTTGAGAAACCTTGTTCTCGAGCACACACACGAATATGGGGTTTCCCACTCCTTCTCTAGACTCAGATTGAAGGATTTACCTTCAAATTGCACCAAACACTTTATCATCATCTACTGCTAGCACAGCCATGGTTGATTTCGTGCAAGAGTGAGAGGGTTGTTGAGAGAGAGAGAGAGAGACCCATCGTTAAGCAAAACCCAAAAACTTCAAGCCTTCAAGAGAGAACTTAGAGAAGAGCTTAATTTGACCCTTCAACAGAAGATGATTCAAGCCTAGTGAATGTCACCGTTGAGCAAACCTGAGATTTTTGGTGATGAAGGCGAATAAGACTGCAAGGCAAGGGGGGAGGCTCCTGCCAGGGCTTCCTATAATTATTTTTGAGTTCAATAACCTCAAATGCCCTTCTACTTCTCTCCGTCCACAAAATATTTTAAAAAAAAAAGTAGAGAAATATATTAGCATAAGAGCTTTCTTCCTATCTTTACATGTCTTCACCCCTTGTCCAGGCCCAAAACCCAAGAGTAATCAAAGGAATTGGCACAAGTCCTATGCTTTGAGGCTTAAGAGCAAGCGAGAAGAATTTTGAACATTGAGGGGCAAATAATTTTATGGACATGAACCACTAAGAAAAAAAACATGGTCATAAATAACACAATCGAATAGAATGATGATCCATCAATTGTAGCATTTCCCATCAAGAAACCATTCACATGAAAACCAAGGATTAGACAGATACCGTGGCCTCTGAATTATGAATCAACACAGACAATGCATCCACCAACTCTCCAAGATTATGAGGAGGAATGTTTGTTGCCATTCCTACCTGAAATACAGAGCATCAACACAAGAAGTTACTAATCATTTTGCTCAACTCTAGCATTAAAAAATATGAACACCAAGTTACTCTTAAAAACACTAAGATGGAATCACCGCAATTCCAGAAGAACCATTCAACAATAAAGTTGGGACCCGTGCAGGTAGAAGTGAAGGTTCTTTTTGTGAATTATCAAAATTTGGAACAAGATCAACCTGTAACCAATTAAAGTGCATTACAGATGATGAAATTGGTAAAAAGTGAAAAGTGATTTCATTATTAATGGTGATTCGAGCTAAGACGAAATACTGACAGTGTCTTGTTCTAAATCAGCCAATAGCATAGCTTCTGTTAGAGCCTGCAAAAATAAGCCTGAAACAAATAAGCATTTCTCCACATGACTGCTTCCTTTTGCGACCTTGAAGTAAAGGAATAATCAACAAATATAGTACATTATCTACAGCAATATAGCATGCTTCTCAGGCTTGGAAATACATGAAACTACATTTTGTGCATGAATGAACCAAATATTAGCATGTCAAGGAAACATGATCACCCCCAAGCATCATGAATACAGGGGGATATCATATAACAACAATTCAGTACAGCATCCGATGCAAATAAACAAACTAATTTTCAAGTGGCCACATATCAGAGACAGCAATATGACTGGTCTCTTGAGGGAAAAAAAAATCCTAGAAATAAGCAGAAATTTTAAGTGCCGAAGTTGAGACAGTAAAAAAACACCTCTGGAAACTTCACTTCAGAAAAGATAAATTAATAAATAGAAGATATTTAGAAATATAACATTTTATTTCTTTTCTTAGCAATAAACACATTCGTAATGCCTACAAAGAAGATACATACTTCCAGTCTGCACTCTGTGTAACGCATGGCAGCTGGGGGATCAGCATCAATTGAACCAAAATTCCCGTGCCCCTGAATCAGTGGGCACCGTAGAGAGAAATCCTTAAAAAAAAAAAAAACAGCAACAATAATGTAAGTTTCCAAATAATTAATGATGGCAAGAATCTAATAAGAAAAAACAACCCCACCATGATTGAAGAAAAGTTTGACACTTAAAGACCATATAACATAAAAAGAAATAGCAGCAGTACCACTCAAAATGGCAAATATAAAAACCAATATCAATTCCACACATGTTTTGTGTGCACTTTAAATTGCAGCAGCCATTGATGAATCTAGAGTTACAATCCCATCCAAAGTAGTGCACCTCCAAGAATCTTCGCCTCCTTAGCACATCAAAAGGTATAATGTTTGAATAAAAAGGACATGAATAACACTCCCCAAAAAAATCCAAAAATCTGATTCCAAATGCACCAAAAAGCCTATAATCTGAACACAAGTCATTGCTCTAACGTACATGCCCTTAATGACATCATAATGCCTACTACATATTCTTTAAGGCTATGTACAATAGAGTATGACTAGCATTAGGACTATAAGCAGGGCGACTAGAGAATTTCCTATCACAATAGTCATACAACAAGGATCTACTATGAGCCCTTATCTTTTTACACTAGTGATGGATGAACTTACTATGAGTACCCAAAATGAGATTCCATGGTCTATTTTGTTTGTAAATGATATTGTCTTGATTGATGAAACCAAGGGTGGAGTAGAATCAAAATTAGAATTATGGAGAAAAACTTAAGAATTGCAATTTGGTAGGATTTGAATATGGTAGTTGGATCATGGTAGGATTATAAGATCCTACGACACATTTTACTTTTATTTTTATTATTAAATTACTCATATTGTGGGCTTGGTGCATATCCCCTATAAATTGTACAAGGAATGAACAATTTAGGAAGTGATTTGATTTATCTAATATTAACAAAATTATAGACTCAAAAGTTTATTTTTAGATCAATCATTAAGCGGTTCAAACATCAAACATAAAAAATTCAGGTTGAGGATGTATGCATATATTTAATATACTAATGCATTTGATATAATGATGATGATGGTAACAATGATTTTAATGATGGGGTTTATGCATTCACCCATAATGATCTTAGTGATACTAATGAACCAAAAAGTGGCTTGAATGTTGATTCTATACTAATGTTAACTAGATAGCATGATAGTTTGACTTTTGCGATTCCAAACATTATTGTAGGTGCTAAACCCAACTATAATTAAAATAGAATTCTTTTGACTCAAAATTAGTTTTTGGGTGTTAAATCCAACTACAATTTAAATAGTTTCCACTCTCCAACTCTAAATTGAATTGCACTTTTAAAACTCAAACATAAAATTTTTTAAACATGAGTTCTTGATTCATTTAAATTCCTCCATCGAAATTTTAGGAATATATTCTAGAATTTTAGTGATTGAATGGTTGACTCATGTTGATAAAAGCATAGATAAGAACTATAGGTGGCTTGATCCCTACTGCAAGTACATAGCTAGCCTAAGTTCTAATTTTAAAAAATTGATATAAAAAAAGTTCTAAAAAATTAGGCATGGCTACAATAAAAAATAAAAAAAAATATTTCCATAATTATTCACAAAAAATTATATATATAGTATGTGTAACTATAGTTTGTTGGAATCAAAGGGCATTTTCTATGTAATAGGGGGGTTATTATTACAAATTGGATGGACCCATGAGACTAATAAAACCCATACTATTGTACAAGTGAAATGGAAAAGTTGTATTTAAGTTTGAAAATTTTTAAAACATTATGGATGATATAGTTGACTAGTCTATTTAACAAAACTATAAGGACTAACAAATACCAAATGAATAGATGAAAAACATAGTACTTATATATTAAAATAGAGAAGATATTCAAAATTGTAAAAACTGTCACGGAATAAAACTTACAAGATATGCAATGAAACTTTGGAATAGACATATCAAACAAAAAATAAGTCTAAAAAAAGGGGTTTCTAAAAGGAATAGGAAAACGCAAATGATTTATATTGACCTAGAGAAAGCCTAGGTACTTAGGGAATTTCCAAGGTTGTATGATGGGTTCTAAAAAAGAAGGGATTAGGTAGCAGACTAGCATGTACATAGACATTACCAAAGATGCGTACAATGGGGTAATTGCCAGTAAAAGGAGAATTTAGAGAATTTCCCATCACAATACCGATGCACAAAGTGTCTACTTCAAATTTTTATCTTTTTACTTTAATTATGGAGGAACTTATTAGCCATATCCAAAATAAGGTTTTCTTAGTATATGTTCTTTTGCAAAACAAGTAGTAGAATCCAAGTTAGCCTAAAGGTTTCGAGATAATTAGAAGTAAGAATATATGGAATGCAATTCTATAATTCTAGGAGAAAAAAATGGAGAAACTTTTTAATTTGATGGTCAACAAATTCCTAATAGTCGGATTTAGTACCTTGAATCTGTTATGCACGCGAAACATTGAGCAAGAGCATGCCGGATACAGTGGATAAGTGTTTTAGGTGTGTCATGTGATCATAGAATACCTTTAAAATGAAAGGAAAAGACATTTTTGACAGTTTTCGCCAACTATGGTACATGGGTCAGGATGTCCAACTAAAAACAACACCATATTGAAAAGGCAAATATAGCACAATGAGAAATGTTAAGATAAATTAGGGGTATTACTCTAAAATAAAATTATGGAATGAACACATCTAGGATAAAATAGGCATAACACCTGTACAAAATAAGATAAATGAAGAACAAATACGATCATTTGAGTACTTGCAAGATAGACCAAATATCAGTCTACAACAAAAGAGAAATTTCATTGATGTTTTATGATTTTGTAGAAGGGGGAGAAATAGAATTTGGACTGAGGTATTAAATAAAGAGCTGGCAAAAATGCAACTATCCAAGCATGTTGCCCCATATCGTGCAAAATAACATTAACCGACCCCACTTGGTGGGACTTGAGGCTTGGTTGTTGTTAGTTGTTGTTTGCCTACAATATCCGCAACTCATCATGTAACATCCATAATGGCTGCAACTAGCCAGGTAATCATGTCCACAACTTTAAAACAGTCACAAGTTACAAGAAGTAAAACTAGCCATATATTGTTATGAATTGAAAATGATAGACTTAGATTCAATAGGGGTCTATGTTTTTGTTGGTATTACCATATTAATGTTGGATGTTTCAAATTTAAAAATATATATATCTGTTTAATATCTTTCGGTTTTATTTTAATTAAATATACGTCAAAATTTTAAAATATTAGTTTTAATGTTTTTAGAATGTTAACTACTACCTTAACGGTTTCATATTAATGATTAGAAGTTATACTTTATTTTACCTATATAAACTTTGATCTAGCTTCACTTCAAGATATGTTTTTTCTTCTTCGAAATAACTTTATCTTCTACTCTTTCGTGAGATTTATATTTTGTTGGGTAACTAAATGACACTACATCTCCTATAGCTCTAGTATTTGTGAGTACACATAAAATCGAGCCAGCTTAGTTATCTTGCAGGTCGTGCATGCAGTCACTATATGCACTGAGAAACGTTCTCCATAAACACAAAATTGGCTTTAAGGACAGTGGTCCTTCCACGCCTCAGCTTCTAATAAGTATATATATTTTTATTTAATATTAATATTATTAGAAAATATTTTTCCTTCTATTATATGTCTCCAACAGTTTTACCTTCTAAAAAGAACTGCAAATCATAACCAGTACTTACCTGTGCCATTCGCACCAAGGAATCATAAACAGCACTGTCCCCATGAGGGTGAAATTTACCAAGAACCTGCAATAAGAAGGATTAAAACTGAAGCAATTTATAAGCATAAACATGACATCAAAAGTGGTCCACTGCAAACCATATATGAAATCTTCATTTAATAGAAAAAAAGCTTCTATGTTAGATCATACCTCCCCAACAACTCTTGCACATTTCTTGTAAGGTTTTCGTGATGATAAGCCCAATTCATGCATTGCAAATCTGTTGTCAAATTTTAGTATGAGAAACATGACCTAACAGTTATTCTGCTTAAATAAGAAATAATAATTAAAATAAAATGATGTAGAGAGGTATAATATTGATTAGCTGCACTGTTGAAAATTATCACAAGCTGATCTCAGTAAGTAATATCGGTATGTAATGTGCATTTTATTCATCATCTTTTTTAAAATAATTTTTTTCATCATCTAACATTTACTCCTACCATATACCTTACTCATCAGTCTTATTTGCACTCAAGAAAAAAAAAATCTTCATTACTAACTAAAGCAAGAAGGATCCTTCAATGAAGTCAGAGAAAGTAAAAACAAAATATTTGAATCAAATTGTAAATTGGGTGAATTAAGGCAGTCACAAAAGTGATACTCTAGTGCTTTGTTACACCAAAGTGTAAAGTGTTTTTTTAGGGGGAACAAAGAATTATATTGGGAGAAGAAAAGAATGAGTACAAAAAGCAGGATAAGATATCCTCAAACATAAAAAAAAAACTATAAAACAACTATTGAAGAACAGCTTGTGCCAAAAAATGAAATTCTTATTAAAAGTATAAAGATTCTGTTGCCTATACGCTTTGCTACAGGTAGCAGGATGGGGAGATCGGCCAAAAAAATGGCTTGAGATAGCAGGAAAAGATTTTTAATTTAGCAAGAATTTATATAGTCAACCTCATGCAGTGGGACCTAAGCCTTTTTCTTGGGTCCTCGTGTTGTTGCACTTTGTTTCACGGTTGAACCGAATTAGAAGATTTTTTCATAAAAATTACTGCATATTACATAAGCGCACTCTACTTGCAGCACAAATAAATGATTGAACTGTCATTTTGAACTATCAAGGCCCTACTAAGGACAATTCATAAATGGATGCAGAGTCATGTTCCTAATAATAAATTTCTCATCCTAGTATAGCTGATCATGCATGGAGTTGGAGGGAGGGAACCTTGCACCATTGTGCCTAGGGGTGTACAAAAATTACTGAAAAACTGAAAACCAGATCGAAATCGAACCGAAACACATCTCAGTTTGGTCTTTTGGTTTGCAGTTTCAGTTTCGGTTTTGGTTTTGAAAGATAAAAAATTTTCGTTACGGTTTTGGTCCAAAACCAAACCAAAGAAACAAAAGCAAATTAATAAATTATAATTGTATAATTTTATATAATACTAATATTTAGAGTTGTTGTACATTCATATTTATAATTATTTAATATTTTAATTACAAATCAAAATGCTTAATGCCCTTAATAATAAAATACTACAGCAGCACCATCCATTTATAGTGAATTAATATAAGAATGCTGGGGTGGCAATGTGGCATTATATAGTGATGGTGTGGCTGCTGCAGCTGCAAGATTGTCAATGTGGGATAATCACAAAAAGCTGCTGTCTGATTCTCTCAAGCAGAATGGGAAGGTTGTGTTGCACACTTGCACTGCTGCTGCTGCCCGCCTGCCCTGCCTTCCAGACACACCATCTTTTTGTCCCACATCAGTTGCACACGGGAAGGGAATAAGTTTCTCTTCCTATAAATACCAACTCCCCTCTCTTCAGCTTTACAAAACCAGCCCATATTTTGGGCCTATGCTGCAAGCCCATGTAGGCCAACAGCCCTAGGTTTGCTTATCCAAAGTTTATTACAGTACAAAAATTTTAAAAACCAAAGCTTAACTGAATCGAACCAGAAAACTAGCAGTTTGGTTTTTTATAAACTGACAGTTTACAGTTCAGTGTAGGTTCATGAAATTTCAAAAAAGAAAATTTCGGTTCAGTGTTCTATTTTACCAATAACCGAACCAAATAAAACTGATTACACCACTAATTGTTCCTGCAAAGATCACCACCATATAACCAGTCATTGACTGGCTCTGCTGGTGTTTATTATGCAGCATTCTCTTGATGATTTTTTAACATTCATAAATTGATGCATATCTATGTAAACAATCATCAATACCAATATTCCTCGCTATAAAGAACCTAAAAATGTAATACAGCAAAGTGATGAAGAACTTATAGCTTGCACAAATAAAATTCCTTGAAATGTACCAAATGTACAACCAGAATAGAATAAACTTTGGAAAAGAACATTTCCTATTTTTTTTTTTTATTTTAAACAATCAACCACTAATTCACTTTAAAATAAGAAGGAATGGAAGAAGGTAAATATTGAATTATATTCATGATGTTTTTGTTTCCACTATAGTAAGTGAACAAACAATACTACTATGTCAATATAATAACCATTTGTAATGGATTCTCCAAACAAACTACAATTGAATACATTATTTTAAAGATACAGCAACCAGCAATGTATCACGGTTTTACAGTGTGCGACTGACACATGGCTTTGGCAAACTTTGGTTAACACGGATTCGATTATGGAGATGTCATGGGAATGGATACAGTATGTCTCTATGACGTTGTGGTGGATCACATGGTTACTTATGGTGGCGTTCCAGAGCTTAAGAAGCATGATCATTAGATCCCTAGTGGTCACTCATTATGTGAACGAGAATGCTTTAGAGAATTTACTTTTGGGGAACACCAAGTGAGCGGCCTACCACCCCCTGTATCCTATTAGGTACAAAGTGAGCACCCTAAAAAGGGCTCAAGGATGGGCTCTTGACATCCCCAAGGAGTGTCTTGGACTTTCGTGTGGGATTGAGAGCCCCATGGACAATCCATTTGAGAATGAGGGTCCAATCCATTTGAGAATGAGGTTGATGTTCGCCCTTCTTGGTCGTCGGCTGTATTGTTGGGCAGTGTCATCTTAAACCCAATTGGACTATTGAGGGATGTTAATCCTTTGTGTGTCCAACTTGAATAGTGGAAGGTGTTACTTCCCTCAGCTCCCACTAGTGGATGGTAAGTGATAAGTACTCTGACATGAGGATTGAGCTATAGGGATGAGAGTTATCCTCAATGCTAGCGGAATGCGAGTTCAACTCCCATACAATTTGAATCTTGGTTCCTTGGTGACAACTTTAGTTGGGACAAGGGCTCCCAAGTCATGAGACTTGACTCCTAGGTTGGACATGGAGTGTTTCCACGGATGACGATGAGTGTGACTAGGCAAGACTTGGTGTAGTCTTGTGCCACACAAGCGCGACTCCATCACACTTTAAGTAGTTCAAGGCAAGCGTGGTTCCTTATGGCCTTGGAAAACTGCACGCCTGTGACACAATACTATAATATCATATTCCATTCACACCATCTACTAACACACTGTCAAAATCTTGTCATATAAGCCAAAAGTAGTTTCAAAGAAAAAATAGGTTTTGTGCGAAGATTCTCAATAATATGGTAACAAGTGGTGGCAACAGATCGGAAAAATAAAACATTTTCCAACAGCAGCTTACATGTCCTTTCATTCCTTAGCATGATAGTGAATGGAGGCAATAGATTGCAATAATAAAACATTTTCCTATGGCAGCATACATGCTCCCATCGCTTCTAAGTAATTAAGGGATTATTTGGTATCACTGTCAAAAATTATGAAAATGAAAACTTAAAACCAAAGAAAGATAGAAACTAAAAATGAAAACTAGTAACTTGCTCTGTTAATATTTCCAAAACTTCAACAAACTAAAAACCTAATTGAACTCATGTTCGATCTTGTACTTGAAGCAAATAACAATTAAAAATATGATTAAATAATTAAAATGCAAAATGACACAAATTAAAAATATTATAACAAAAATAAATTTTAAATTATAATGTTTTAATTGATTATTACATTTGAAACTCACTTCTAGTGCTACAAGAAAAATCAATCCTACCTAACAATTAAAATTTGAAAAAATATTTTCTTTCAATGAATTTTATTATTTTTCAATTTTTTTGAAATTTTATGATATTTTACTTTCATTGTATTTTTAAATATATTTGTTAATGAATTTTATTTTTTTTTCAATTTTTTTTATTTTTATGGGTACATTAATTTTAATTACATTTTAAATTCAAGTGGTTATTTTATTTTTATTTTAATTAAAACTTTGTACATAAAGGATTTAATTCACAAAAGTGAATTCTAAATATAAAATAAAGTATGGTATCAGGCACAACAGCAGAGATTGGTTTTCAATTTTTGCCACAACTAAAATACTGAAAATCAATAACAGAAATAAAGGTAAACAAAGGCATTGTTGATGTTTTTTGGGGATTTCTAGTCCTTCCTTTGGGTGGGTAGGCGTTCTTGGTCTTTAGGCTCTTTGGGGGCTTATTCTTGCAAACCTTTTTGTGACTACTTGATTTATGCTAATATTTCCTTTTTAATTAAAACTTTGTACATAAAGGATTTAATTTATTAAAAAAAGTATGCTATCAGGCACAACAGCAGAGATTGGATTTTCGATTTTTGCCACAACTAAATAATAGAAATAAAGGGTAAACAAAGGCATTGTTGATGTTATTGAGGACTTCTTGTCCTTCCTTTGGGTGGATAGGCATTCTTGGTCTTTAGGCTCTTCGGGGGCTTATTCTTGCAAATCCTTTTGTGACTACTTGATTTATGCTATTATTTCCTTTCTGCTCCATAGAATTATTGGAAGGTCAAAGTTCTCAAAGATCAAAGCTTTTATTTGGTTGGTTGTTATTAATAGAGTTAACACCAAGAATCTGTTAAAGAGTATGAGACTTTCAAAGGCACTTTCTCTTGATATATGTTTTCTTTGCCGTGACAGTTTTGAAACAGTGTCTCATTTGTTTTTGCACTGCTCATTTGCTTGGGATACATGGAATAAGATTTTTTTTGGTTTTTGGGAAAAAATTGGGTTTCTTCGAAGTCGGTGGAGGATTTGTTGGCCACTTCTCTGGCTGGTTTTGGTAAAAGGAAGTATGCTCATGCTTTGCAGATGTGTGGTTTTTGCAGTTCTGTGGGGCTTATAGATTGAAAGAAATGCTCGTATATTTATGAAAAAAAAAAAAAAATGTTGAACAAATCCTTAGCATGAGAGAAGATTCATTAGTTGGCCTCGCTTTGGTATGTTTTTGCTGGTTGTTTTGAAGAAGCGAGGTTTTTGGATACTAAACGGGATTGCTTGGCTTTGTTAGTCCGATTGTTTGAGTTTTGTTTTATTTTTATTTTCTCTTCTTTCTTCTGTTTTGGAGGATTTCTTGTTCTCCTTCTTCTACATTCTTCTTTCTCTAATAAAGACATCTTCTTTTGCAATCAAAAACAAACAAAAAAACTAAGGCATTGTAACTTTGCTAAATAAAAGCAGAAATAGTACCCAACAGACCCAAACAAATCTAAATTTCTAATTGCTGATTTCCTTACTCATCCTACATTTTCTCAACAATCAAACAGAGCAAGTGAGAAAAGATGAACTGAGAACATACAGGATCCGCCGGTGCACCGGCTTCAAGCCATCTCGAACATCAGGCAGCGCGCGTCCAAGCAACACCGACATTGCATACGCCATGTACGCTTCGGTGGCCTCTTTGTGAAGCTCTGATGATACAATCCGTCCATCTTTTCCACTTGGGTCCTTTAGGGCCAAACTCCCGTTACCTTCTTCCCCATCCTCCCTGGCCGGCTCTACTCTGCGCCTGACTTTCGTCACTGGGCGGGTCCGAGAGGGACGAGAGACGGTGAGGAAACGCAACTCCGAGATGCCGGGACGGAGTTTTGAAAAATGGGACGGAGCAAAAAGCACTGGGAAGCGGCGACGCAGGAGTGAAGTGGCGGTTATGCGGAGGCCAGAAGGAAGAGCCATGGGTGGATTCAAACAGGGATTCGGGGCTGAAATTGATGAGGGGTTCATGAGGATTCCATTGAAGAGCAATGGCTGTGTGGAGCAGAGTGAATAGTTGAGTTCGAGAAGAGCAGCAAGGCAGGATTATCGGTGCTCTGTTCCGACCCGGAAATGGAGGAGACCAGAGAGTTTCAGACGCTAAAACCCTAGGGCTTTTGGTGGGCACTTGCGCGCCAAGTAAATTTTTGGTTTTGTTTTGGTATTTTTGTGTTATAGATTGTTAAATTGTCAATGCAATAGAACGGGAAAATAATGGATCCAAAATTTATATGGTGAATATATATATATATATATATTTATATTAATTTCTTGTTTTTATTTTATCCTTGCATGCTAAATAAATTTTTAATACAGTTACATTAATTAATTACATTATTATTTGATATTACTGGCAAAAAAATTAGAGAAACCAAAATTAGAAATGAAAAAACCAAAAACATAAGCTAAAAATCAAAAATACTATTATGTTTGGTTAATATTTATAAAATTAAAATAAATTAAAAAATACATTTTCATCTTCAAATCAAATAATATTAAAAAAACATGATTAAAGTTATAAAATTATAAAATAATACACATTAAAAATACTACAATAAAAATAAAAACTATTATAATTATTTTATTTTATTTTTATATTTTCAAAGTTTACTTTACAATGAAAATTTTATTGGGTGTGACAATTAAAAAATAGTCAAAATATTTTGTAATTGGCTTAAAAATATTTTATAATTGACTTTACTATCATTTTTTGAAAATTATGAATATTTTTATTTTAATTATATTTGAATTTATATAATCTTTGTTAAAAATTTTATTTTTAAAGTGCATAAAATAAATGATTTAATCCAAAAATATTATTTATGGATATTAAAATTTCAAGCAACAAGGTTATCAAAATAACTAAAATTATAAAATTTGATTTTCAGTTTTTTCATAAACAACAGAAAATTAACAAACATAAACGAACGTGTTTTTATAATCTGTTTCTTCACTATACAAAAACAAAAACAAAAAACAACAATGATACCAAGCAAATCCTTAGAAAATAAGATTAATAAGTTTGACTTTTAATCAGGAGCTTAGAATTTGAGTCTTAATTTTAAATTTATGTAAATTTGAAAAAAAATACAACATGAAACAATATTAAATTTTATATAAATTTACAATAATTTAAATTTAAGACATGTGATCAATGCTTTCAAGTATGATGGTAGATGAAAATAAAATAAATAAAATTAAAAGTAAATAAAAGTTTACGTATCATATAAATTAGACCCTCTTTATAAGGAATTAGTGCTTTGATGATTTTCCTTACTAAATAAATAATTAATTATTCGCTATAGCTTTAAAAGCATATAAATTGTCTGAAAATAATCTTACGGTGTGTTTCTATATTACAAATATGTCATGTGCATTGCACATGATTACTAGAAAATAATCATGTGTAAAATATTTTTATAATTCTCGATAAAAGGTTAATTATTTCATAAGGGTGACGAATATAAATATGAACAATGTGTGAAAAATAGTTACATTATCAATGTGAAAACCTACTAAGAATTGTATCTAATTAAATATATGTTCTAAAATTTTCAACAATTGCAAATTGAAAAACAATGAACACGTAAAATTCAACTAATAAAACTAACCATGGTGACATCGTTTTTATATTTTAGTCATTGTATTACATTTATTGTAACATAATAATATCTATAATAGTAATAACAATACCTTAGTTTTTATTAATAACTTATTATTTTAAATATAAGTATGGTATGTAATAATATTATATTACATGAACATTAATGATGTCAAGGGAGGGTAATTTGGTCTTGATAGTAGGATTTTAATAGAAATTGAATACCCATAAAATTTACGTGTTTTTTCCTAGTTTATTGTTATTTTTAAATAATACCCAACTCACGTAATCTCACTACTTGATCCAGTGAGGTTTGCTACACTTCAAGCTAGCTTATTTTTCAGGCAAATCTCGCTGGATCAAGTAGCGAGATTTGTTTGCCACGCGTCAACACTCGATTAGGTTACCATTTGAATCTTGCTGCTTGGTACAGTAAAATTTGTTTAAATCTCGTTGGACAAAGTAGCGAGTTTTACTGTGCATTCAATATTTTAATTTAATTTATTTTATGTTCTCCTTTTTTATTTTTTCATTATAATAATAATAATAATGAATTAAGTTTTTTGAGCAAGAATCATTTATTAATTTAAATTTTTACATTGAATAAATTTAATTTTTAAATTTAATTAAAAATTTTTATTTTTATCATAAATTAATATAGCAGTCATACATTATAAATATATACTAATAACAAGATTATTTTTAATTAAAAAGGGAAATCTTATAGTATTTTATTTAGTATAAAATATTTAAATATTAATTAAAAATAATTATTATTAAAATTGTTAACTAAAAATCTTAATAATTATAATTTAAATTATATTTAAAACTATAATAACACTTATTTAAATACAATCAAGCGTCACTTATAATTTTCAAGGCTTCTCCAATCCAACAATTATTATCAACACTTATTAAATTCAACACTTCTACATGAACATTTCAAACGATTATTTAGTTTATATTATCTAAAGAGTTGCAGTTAGATTGAAGACGATATTTGAAATTTTAGTATACAGTACTCTTGAGCTTAAAAGTAATTTTCAAATTAGGACTTGGGATAGTTGATGGAGGGAAAAATAAATATACAACTAGAAAAACCTTATAGCTCCTAATAATTAAATTAAACGCACTCAACACTCAATCTCAAAAAAAGTATTTGTATACTATGTCAAGGTTCTTTGTAAGGCACAAAAGGAATTCAAAGTCACATATTTATTTTTCTTGATTGTAGTAGATTATACAATTTGTGCATGTAGAATTCGTGGTACTTATTTGACGTCACCACTATGAATTTCATACAAGCATTATTTGTTTGTCAAATAATGTTTTAATGAAATTTCTAAAATGTGAGCCTGTAACAGGAAAAGGCAACAGATGGATAGATTATTTTGTTTTAATATATTTTACTTTAGTTGATCCTTAATCAAGTACAATGACCAACTTTCAATAGGAATGAGCCACGTAGCAGTCATTATATGCTTATTACAAGAAAATGCTCCAGTCTCACTATCTCAGCTTGAGTATCACGTGTAGTTGTACTATCCTTGCAACCTCACTTTCTTCTTTCCTAACTATCATTTCCCTTATTCTTTTTTTTTTTTTTTCTAAAGATATAACTAATTAATGGCTAAAGTGTACTAGTGGAGATCATCAGCAGTGGCTTTGATCAAAACATTTTTTGGGTGTTTAATCCGTCTTGTTCAGATAATTACATTCAGTTTTGATCTTATTTTATTTGTTGTTTTTAGCACCTATATATATGCTTCTTTTTCTCTTAATTGTTTAGAAAAGTTGAAAGCTCCAACCTACCTTCAGACTATACACCTTGGAGACTATTTAATCCTTATTATGTCACTGTGTTGTCATTGGATGTTGTGGTGTAGTTGTTATCGTGTTAGACGGCATCACTTTCCTTTCTTTTTCGCTTCAATCTTTCATTTAAACCTTTACAAAAGAGATCCTTACCAAACACAGGGATTATAATGCTGCACATGTCGTATGATCCTTGGAACCCCAATGGGACCTTTGTGGAGGGTGCTACGTAAGTTTCGATTGATAGACCGAGGGAATTAAGGAAGCTAGCTAGTTGTCATCATATTAGTATGATGAGCAAGTTGATGCATCTTGCTTGATACTTCAAATTAACTTTAGGTTGACCATGAACAAATTTATTTTTAAATTACTTAGATTTAACCCAAATTCGAAAGATTTAAAGAAATATTTGAAAGTTTTGACCTATAGAGCAAATGGTGAAAATTTATCTAATCAAAATTTGATATTTTGAACATCTCTGTTGTCACACCCCGAATCCCGAAAGTGGGCCCCTAGATGTGATATGAGAACCTAACCTATATCTGTATCATACAAACATCCATGATACCAATAAATATGAGGGTCCAACCCGATAAGGCTCGCGGATACCCTACTCACAACCACTAACGCAACGAAACATATTTCAACCAATTACATTCATTCATACCAGAGTACTAAATCTGTCATAATACAAAACATCAACCCAAGGCATCCAACATAATCCAAAATGACATCCCGGCTACAGTTCAGTACTCACAACAGTACTTACAAAAACTAATAGAATACTACGCTCCAGAAGCCTCTAGAATGTTAGGTCCGACTACCTGAAGGACCTGAAACAGATTTGTATGATTGGGGCGAGACATTTCTTAGTAAGGGAGAATCAGGTTATATCAGTGTGTGGGCATATCAGTGTGTGGGCATATGAGTGTTATTCCAATAAGAAACAAAGCATTTCACATTTCCAGTATTTTCACAAATGGTTCCAGTATATTTCACAATCATCTGTATAATTCGGCAAACCGGCATGTCATTTTTGACCCACGGTATTGAACCGGCATTCCACATCCCTCGATATTATCCAGCAAACCGGCATGTCATTATTAACCCCACTGTATTGAATCGGCATTTTAGTAACCATAATTCGACAAACCAACATGTCATTATTGACCCATTGTACTGAACCGGCATTCCACAACCCTCAATATTATCCGACAAACCGGCATGTTATTATTTACCCCACAGTATTGAACCGACATTTTAGTAACTATAATCTGGAAAACCGGCATGTCATTATTGACCCACGGTATTGAACCGGCACAAATCAAGTGTTTTCACACTCTTTGGCATAAACCGGCAATTTATGACCATCGGTATTAACCCCGCATGTCTTACGACCCCACAGTATTAACCCAGAATGTCACAACCCCACATAGTCAAACCGACATATCATTATTGACCCCACGGTAATGAAACTGACATGTCAGTAACCACCATTCCTTAAAATAGTTTGGAACTCCAGTTCCAATATTCCATTTCAAACACATCATAACTCAATCATCACAAAATATCCTCTCCTGCCATACCTATTTGGATAATTAAACAATCATATGATAATTGATCCGGAAATACAATTTAACATAGAATAAAGGTACGGTCATCTCTATACTTTAGTTTTATTCAAATAAACGATTTTCCAAAAGAAATAGAAAAGATACACGAAACCCTAATTTCCCCGAAAATCACACACCCGAAAAATCGGCAATATCACCTTTGAAATTTTCCAAACAAGTAACCAAAACATTCATATAAACATAACCTATAGTTCTACCCGATCAGATTTTAAAAATAACTAATATAAACAAATCCCATTACCTGTTCCCAAATACCGAAACACAACTCCAAACAGCTCGAAATAGCCACAGGGATTCTCAAATCCTAAAACCGAAATATCATTCATCAATATCACCCTATTTAGTACAGATCTACAAGTCACTATGCTCGTTTTAACCCTTACCTCAACTTTAGGGTAAAAACCCAGAAATCCGCAAATCAAGATTCTACTTAGTATGACTTGTAGAGATTCACCCGCTGATCTATGTTGTAATGTTGGATCGTTATTTCGGGTAACGAGCCACCCGAGATCTTAGAGAAAGAGATAGTGAATTCACAGTTTATAGAAAGGGAGAGAGAGAGAGAGAGAGAGAAAGAGAGAGAGAGAGAGAGAGAGAGAGAGAGAGAGAGAGAGAGTTATATAATAAACATAACTTAACACTTAATTAATCTAAAAATATCTCTTCTAAGATATTTATATATAAATATCTAAAAGTATCTCCTCTAAGATTTTTATTTTTTATTTTTTGAGTTACTACAATCTCCCCTCCTTACAAAATTTCGTCCTCAAAATTTGCTAACTGTTTCTATCACATTGTCTGAACTCTAACTGTTCTGTTTCTAGGAAGAGTCGGCGGCCACCCACATGGAGGTCGTCTTTGGTTTCGGGGTGGCTTCCGTCTGCGTCTGCCCTCTCCTGGCTGCTCATCTACGTCTGGTGTCTTGTCTCGTCAATGTGTTGTACGTCCAACATCTCCGCCAATAGGTACTAAATCATCTATATCTATGCGAAGCAGATAGGGAGACAACGCATATGAAGGCTCTGGACGAAACAGAGCCGGCATAGCGGGTGCATCCACCTCCTTTGCATCGAGAATGTCATCTAATAGGTATGACATCAATGGGGTGGCAGCAGAGTCATATGGGGCGTCTGCCTGTCTACTTCACGGACCCACAATACGGACCCTTGTCAAAGCCGCATACGATGTGGACGGGCTGAATACGTAGTCCACTTGTACAACGGGCGAAGAGAAGGTTGGACTCAATGGACGACTGGAGGAAGTTGCTCAACCTCCTCGTACTGGAGCTAGTCAACCTCCTCGTGGAGGCAGGGCCTACCGAGGTATATGGATCCATCGGTCATCCTCGTGGACAAGGTCTAATATAGCTCTCGCTAAACTCTAAACAGTAGGATCTGAAGAAAGTAGATCAACGTCGTGTAGTATGTCAGCCTATATTATACAAAAAAAATTTGTTAGTCGTTTGATATCGTAACGTACAAATTTAAAAAGTAGGTGTGAGTTAAAGTGTTTCTATGAGGCTCAAATATATCGCAGTGGTCCTATCGATGAAGCGTCGTGTGATGGACCTATACTAAATAAAATACGGGTCATCTGAACGCATCGGACCATCCTCCGCCACTCCTGGTATAATGTACTCTTGTCGATGCTGCCATTTGGTCACGTACCTCTCGTGCTTAGTCCCTTAGTCCATGATCCCTCGACCGTGTCCATCAATGTCATGGAGGTCCTCCCTATGTACATCTACCTCCGACGTCAAGAAGCGATCGAGAATGCACTGCCAATAGCCAAATTGCCGCATAACTCGGTAAGAGAGATACCACTCGATAATATAAAAGCATATGAGTGGCACTTGGGCTATCCATAGGTTACGCCCGACCGCATAATCAGGGGGTAGGTCAACTATAATATCATTCGTGTAGGGCTTCCATAAAATTTGTATATAAAATAAGTAAAAGGTAAGCAAACTATACGTATCTAGTAGAAAAAAACGATGATATGTTACACTTTAATCGGACTATACCTTATGCTCCCGGTGCATGTCCAACTCGAACCTGTACCCGAGCAACATGTGTTGCGCAACCGACAGCACCCTCAACTCATCCCTCCTTTTGTACAAAATAAAACGTAAACTAGTAAGTACTACATATTAGTATTCATAGTACTCATAGCACGAATGCATTGTAAATGAAGTTACTAACCGGAATACAAGTGGGACTAGGTCAATTGGATAACCGTGCTCGTCCCTCTCAATACGCAGGACACCACAACGTGTAGAAGCTAAGGATGCGAGTCTCCCTTAGACCCAAACATGTAGTAAGCGGAGTGGGCCTGAGATCTCCTGCCGCGACTAGTCGGCCGTGTAACGACCTGCTTAATTTTCACCTTTTTTTTTCCATAATAATAAAACCATTATCACAAAACTCAACAGATTATAATTCACCTGGACCTATGGGTACCATGGATACATCAGAACAGATAACGAAAGCCTAAGCACCAAGAAACATACAATCATACTATCATATAAATGTAGAACCATCCATCTTAAAACTATAGTCACTACATCCACTGTATTTAAGTATATACATCCCAAAAGAAAAACCTAGAGACATTTCTACAAAAATCCATCCGACCCTATCAAAACACTTACCCTTCTGGAAGGGCAGATCAACCGTACTAGATCGGCGAGGCTTTACCCGCTCTCCTATCAGGGACTCTTGATATGTTTATAAAATTTTGGGGTGAGACACCTCTCAGTAAGGGAAGTAAACTAACACTAGTGTGTGGCAACATGAGCATTTCTGTGGTACACATATAATCATAAACATAACCAGTAAAACTGTATATATAACATTTATGGGAAAACATGTAAGATCAAAACATGACAGAACATACTGTATTCTCATAGCATAACTCATCTCATATAATAATAATACAAAAACAATCATGGTAGGTTAGCTGACTGTTGCCATGTATTACCCCCACATGACTGGGTTGTGTGACCCGAAGGCAGCACCTGACAATGGTTGACCGACCACTAAAAAGTTAAGAGTACAGTCTGTAAGTCCGATGGGTCTGCCAGACCTGGTCCGTACACTAGGGGCGCTCACACACTTCTCAAAACCACATCGACCATCCAATCTCACACCACTCCGTACAACGGTGTTAACACAAATATCATGATAAATCATGAACACATAGCATTGGTACCGTGCAAGTGCTAGCCTGGACCAAGCCAACAAGGTTCTGATATCATATAGCATATACTGAAACTGTGATACATGGATATTTCATACCATTAATTATCAAATCAATCATATCATTTTGTATATATACGTATATCATGAAAATCATCAGCCCGTATGTCGATATTTCACATTTTACCATAGTTCGACCCGTACGCCGGCAAATCATGTACATGGCTCAGCCCGTACGTTGGCAAATCATATCCATAACTCGGCCCGTACACTGAAAAATCATATACATAGCTCAGCCTGTACGTTGGCAAATCATATTCATAGCTCGGCTCGTACGCCAGCAAATCATGCACATAGTTCGGCCCGTACGCCGACAAACATATAAAAATCTCAGCCTGTACGCCAGTTTTCCATTATAAAAATCCGTATCTTTAACACATTCCCAGAAAACAGTATTTCATAATAATTTCTACTCATGCCACACTAAACAGGTTTTTCGTATATTCAATATACCATCATTTTCAATAGTATTTCCCAAATATAAGACATATATATATATATATATATCTCTGAAATCAAATGCTATAAAATCATATTTATAATTTTCATAAAAACATCTAATTTAGTTTATCCCCTTACTTGATTATTGAAAATCCCCTAAGAAAATATGTCCTACACCCGCAGGGTTCCCTGTTCAACACCCTGAAAACGGCATTTCCCAAAACTAAAGTTTAATATTTCTACGCATACTACACTTTCTACAACTGTCAAGAAACCAAATACTGAGTAGAAAGTCTTACCCTGAATTTGGGATGGTTTCCAACTCAGCCCCACCGACGATCCGCTCCGGCAGACTTGCAGAGAACTTTCCCAAGAGCGTCATGGTGGCTTCAGATCATCAAACCAGTGGAAATATGGCCCGAGATTGTTGAGAGAAGGTAGGAGAGGTGTAGAGGAGAGAGAGAGAGAGAGGACTGTTCGCGCAAGATTTCAGCCAAAAATGAAAGTTGGCCCTATTTATACACTGGGCTTCATAAACGAGCCACGTCACCTCGTCGACGAAGTCAACAGGAAATTCGTCGATGAACTCTCCCCTTCGTCGACGAAACTCAGAGTCACCCAAAAATCCTCTTGGTATTTTCTCTCGACGAAACATACCCTCATCGATGAGATCCTGTATTATCCTGGTCGACGAATCCCCTGTATTCGTCAACGAGCCTTTGATTAAATTCCTCACATATTACTCTCAAAGTGCAATGTCGTCGACGAACGCTTTGCGTTTGTAAACGAAGTCGGATGCTTCCTTCGGTTACTGTTTCCATTTCCCTCCCTCTTTATTATTTAAATACCATTATTCCTCGAGTCATTACAGACAGTGCAGCACATCTCCCTATAAAGCCACGCAAATGTCACGGACCCTCAACTATACGAGCGAATCTTTGTCAAGTCCGCAAGGAGTGGAAGGAACATTAGATGAGCATAATTCCCCGAAAGGTCGCAAAACAGCGTCCCACATATCAAACGCAACAGGTGGGCTTATCCGTGGCACACTACAATATGCGCATCTGCATCTACCAAGAGCTGGCGAAACATCTCCCCCTCAAGAAATCACATGCGGATGTAGGCACCAACCAACTCACTAGCAGGTGGCACCACCCCTAACAATCACTTGCACATATGGCGCAGTGCTCCACCCTGACCGGCTGCAGGGTCCTCCTCTACTGGCCTAGTAGTATGACCAGTGACGGGCCTCCCATCAATCGGTAGCTTGAAGAAAACCATAACGTCCTGTAGGGTGATAGTTGCCTCCCCATGCGGTAGGTGGAACGTATGCATCTCCAATCTCCATCACTCTATAAAAGCAGTCACTAAATGTCAATCCAACGGGATATGGCCTATATGATATATCTCGTAGAAGCCCGCATCGCATATACATCTAATGATGTGGGCGTCTGCATCAATCTGGTGTTGGACTAACTACGTGCTTCCTCAGTAGTATGAGGGGTTGGCATGACTATCAGCCCACGCTCGGCTGGACCGGTGCTTATCGCCCGTTGTCAAGACACTGGCATCATACGGCCCTAGCTACATCCCCAAGTTGTGTCCTTCTCGGACACCTTGTGCGGTTATGTCATTCTTGATGACATATGCTACACGTGATCTTCTTCCTACCTTCTCTTGCGTCCATCTCATTGTATATACATGAGCTCCTAGGCCGATCTTTATGTCGAGCACATGCAAAATTTGCCTGCAAAGTCGGCAATGAGGATGTTGGCCAATACGCCTCGTGCATAATTGGATGAAAATCAGCGGCATATGTCACGTAGTGCTCCACAGTGCTCCAACATGACTCAACATACTGGACAACGTTCAGCCGTGTCTCTACACATGCAGCGAGAAGGTAGGAACAGGGAAAGTTTAAAGCTTGCTACTTTCCATATAATCATTCGCGTCTACCCTGAATGCTCAAAGTTTGGACGTTGTTTCCTTTATGTGGCCCCAATTGCGCGGTTGTGATGCTAAAACTACCCTTAGACCGGTTGAACGTCGTGACTCGATGTCCGGTCGCCTTCAGCTTCCTTTTTTCCATCGCTAGCAGGATATGTAGAGTGAATGCATTTCCTTTAGATATTGCGTTATGAGTAGCCTCCCGTCGAATATTGAAATAATGTGCATCGCGATAAAATGTTAGTTGCACAAAGGCCATTTTTGGGAGGCTACGAGCTCCTTTAAGGACGTCGTTGAAACATTCCACAAGTTTAGTGGTAATGTTCCCATACCTTCTTCCACCGTCGTGGCATTGAGTCCACATATGAGGAGGGATCTAATCGAAAAATGACTTTACTAGTTCTCCACCCTCATTGAATATCCTCTTCATCCACTTGTCAAATTTTTTTACCTGATGCTCCCTTCCCGCTCACTTAGTCATACGCTTAAGATTGACACTCCGTACTTTCATATTAAAGTTTCTGACCACGTGTTGAAGTTAGAATCGGTGGTGGGCACGTGGTGGTTGCCAATCAGAATTGCGTTGCATTGCACCGAGAATTCCTAGATGCCGATCTGATATAAGGCAAATTTCGTCCCTATCAGTAATGGAACGAAGACAACACAAAAACCAATTCCATGTGTCTAGGCTTTCCTCTTGGATAATAACAAATACAAGGGAAAATATTTTTCTATTTGCATCCGGGCATGTCGCAATTAGGAGTTTGTCCTTGTACTTACCATACAAGTGTGTCCCGTCCACACATATAACGGGAGGGCAGTGACAAAAACCCTGAATAGATGCTACAAACGACCAAAATACATATACAAATGTTGTGGTGTTCTTGCTACCTGGTATAGGAGTCTACCTCAACTTGACTATAGTACCAGGATTGTACGCGCACATTGCTTCTATCCACTTCGGCAAAGTTTGATAGGACATCTCCCAATCGTCGAATACTTGGGCAATTACCTTCTGTTTGCCCAACCAAACCTTCTTATATGAGAACGAATAGCCGAAGCGACGATTTATGAACTCTTTTAATGTGGCGATTGATGTCAACGTATCTCCTCTTATCATATTCACTATCTCCTTAGCAATGAAGGACAATGTGATTTGGCTATGGTTCTTTGAGAGAAGTTCATTCAAACACGTGTGCGGACCACCATATTAGGTGATTTCGAATAATCGGTGTTTTATCTGATACATTGCACACACTCTCCATCCGCAATCGAACTCCTTACACCTAGCAACCCATAACACTGGGATATACCACACAACATGGAAGTCATGGTGGGTTCGAGCGTGATATATTCGCACTGCTTCTATCAACTGATCCTTCGTCCCAAATAGCATCCCTATACTCAACTCAGACTATTCATCCTAACGAGTCACCCGTATAGGAAGCTCCTCATCACGTGACAAATTTGCAGCATCTACGTCAATTTGACCATACATTGGAGGTTCGTCCATAAACTGGGTGTCGTATGTGGCATTATTCTTTTTCATGGGGGTTTAGGTTCACATCATCGGGACACTCATTTAACCTTTCACTTGTTTCCTGCTCGTACATGTCTCATTCATATTGAAATTAACATCGTTCGTAATATTCATCTCAACGTATAACGTGTTGTTCGCCATTGCGAACAGGGATCCTGGACCTTCTGCCAGAACTTCTTCGCAACCTTCCTAATCATCCGTGCAAAGAACATGTCTTTCGTACGTCGACGACTTGAATGACGTTCCCGGACATTCGTTGAAATCCACAACAGGCATCCCACCAACCTCTACACTCGTGTATAGTTCAATACCTTCTTATGCAGTCATACCATAATGACAGGTTTGTTGAGTGTTTTCCTCTGCTTCAACCGCATGCTCAACAGACATCCTCGTCTGCCTATCTACGATGACACCCATGCCAGGAATGGTTTCGACATATAACTGCATAGTTAAATATGTTGGATCTACACAATGTGCATCCAACATAATGCGCATACCGTAATCATCAGTTACGGGAAAACATTATAGAGGATTGTATCATTGAACCCTCGCATAGGGTATCTTGCGGCCACCCGCAATGCATATTAATCTAGATCAATATGCAAATATTTGTATATTTTCGAATACAATTTATTTAATTTACACCTATGACTAATTCGAATTAGTTGAACCGATTGAGTACTATAACTAACACCTTCTATTCCAGTGATAATTTCCCTCATATATACAACAACATCATCAGTGGAACACTACTTGAACTTCCTATCATTTAAATCGACCCTCAAGAAATAGAAAAGACCTACGAAAAACAAAATTGTATATGTAAGCGCATGACATAACAACTCTTTTCATTTATGGTAAGTTAATCAACTATAATCATGACTCATTAATTATGCAGTAATCCTTTAAAAAATAAAGTCCAACATGCAACATTTGTTAATCATTCGGCACATGGTTTACACACTTTGAATATTTTGGGTGGGAAAAATTTTATAAAAAATTCGGCAGCATGCCATCTATAAATAGAACATTTTCCCATCCTGCATTGAGTTTCTACTACATGCAATTCACGAGTCACTGCATCAATCATGTAGGTGGCATTCAGTTCAATCAGCATGCACTCCTAATCAACTACCAGCATGCATTTCACAATATTGCATCAATCATGCAGTTGACGTTCCAGATTAATCATGCCCACGCAGTATATTGAACTGTACATTCGTTATTAATTTTTATTCATAGTATTTTTCAATATTTTAAAAGGCTCAATCGAGGCTCGCCTTGAGGCTTGGCTCAACGCAAGGTATGCTTAAAACGCATTGAAGCTCAATCTAAAATGTCATATTCGAAAAAGGGCGACACATTACATGCTGAGGCCAAAGCATTTTTACAAAAAAAAAAAAGAAAAGATTTTTGCGCCTTTTTAGTTGTGGCTTACGCATCTTGGGTGTGTGATTCTCAAGTTAGAATTGGTTAGAAAATTTAACCTACATGTTTGTATAAAAGATATTTCATAATATGAGTTTATTTCTAAACTCTTGAACCTTAATCTTTCTAAAATAACTGAAAGTTGTCTCTTGCATCATGAAAATAGTTGTCTCTTCTCACGATTTACGTCATTTATTCAAGTTAGCAATTTCTCAAAGGCCAACAAGTATTTTGCCAGGTACATCTAGTTTTTCTTTTCTATATTACGTTTGTGATTTTATTAATTTTTACTTTATTTTAAATATATATAATTTATTTAACAATTTAAAAAAAAAATTATCAAAAGTAAATTAATTTCTACTTAATATAATTCACATTATTACTTTCTAATTAATAAGAATGCATATCATATAGTAAATTAACATATGATTGTAAATTTTATTAATAATATTTCAGCATTTTTAATTATTATTTTTACAGTTAATATAATTCATATTGTTATTTTTTAGTTAAAAAATATATATTATGATGCATATGTTTTAAATTTATGTTAATATTGGTACTATTATTTAGATTAAATCCCAAAATAATTAAATGACAGTATTGTCCAAGAATTTCAACATATATATTGCCAAAAAAAAAATGAATCTAAGCTACACAGTAACATGCCCAAACAATAATTCATTTTAAATATGGAATGCAAAAAATAAAATAAAATGGACAATATACAGAAAAATTAAATACAAAATCCAAACGCACAATGTGAATCGAAACAACAATTCATTTTCAATTAAAATCCAATAAAAAATTCATTTTTTTCTAATACCAAATTTAAAATACTAGATTACAACATACTTGACAATTAAATTACACATAGCACATATAACAAATGAAATGAAGTTTTGATTATTATTTTCTACTTAATATAATTCACATTATTACTTTCTAATTAACAACAGTACATATATGTGCACGTGAATGTGAGTTTGCATATGTATATTTGTATACATGTATAAGTATGTGAGTATGTGTATGTATAGATGTATTTGGTAAGCTTGCATGTATAAATATCATATAGTGAATTAACATATGATTGTGAAATTTTTTAATAATATTTCACCATTTTTAATTATTATTTTAATAGTCAATATAATTCATATTGTTATTTTTTAATTAAAAATTATATATTATGATGCATATTTTCTTGGCCAAATCCACTACTCAAAATCAAATCAATTTTTTAACACACCATTAATTTTTGACAACCAAATCATTTTACCACTATAATTATTGCGCAAAATAATAAAATTATCAATAAAAGTGTAGTACCTGCAAATAATATTAGCAAATAAAACACATTCATTTAGATAAATAATAACATAACTTTTGAAAAAAAATTAGATCTAGAAGTGCCAACAAATAATAAAATTTAAATTTATTCAAAATTTAGAAAACAAATTAATTGATCATTAAGTGAATAAAAAATAAGAATTATAAAAATTTTAGTAGCAAAATCACATTTTTTTTATATGCTAATAATTTAAAAAAATTGTACTATTGTTGTAGTTATAAAGCAAATTAACCAACAATATTTAATAAATCAATATATAACAATTTTAATTTGATAAAATACAAATAATGAAATAAAAACCTTACCTCCGATGGGGGTTCCAGATGTAGCTTCCAAACAATAAATCGAAAGCAAAATACTAAATTATGAATCCATAATAACAAATCTTCAAAGCCAATTCAAATTAATCAAGAATAATCAATGAAAACAAAATAGATTTAGGGTAAGAAATACATACCCCATTTCTCCCCTTTTATAGCTTACTCGAGCTCCCGAATGGTCACCTGCTTCGCCGAACGGTCACTTGCCATGATGAACGGCCACCTGCTAGCCTGTTGCTGCTACCATCCTCCTCCCTTCCAGACTCTCTGCTCTCTCTGTTGTGACCGTGCGTTCGCAAGGGAAGTGAAGGAGAAAGGAGGAGTTGAAGGGTGTCTAGGCAAATCTCGCCGGACCAAGCAACAAGATTTGCCACGCGTCACACACCGATCGGGCATTCCATTTCCCAGGTAAATCTCACTGCTTGGTCCAGCGATATTTGCTTTGACACATGTCAACACCTGATTTGCTTGACCCTTTAAATCTCACTGGACCAAGCAGCGAGATTGCATGAGCGTCATTCTGGGAATAATTTTCCCGAACAGGGTATTATTTAATATATTATTTTAAAAAAATAATAATAAAAAGGGAAAAAACTCTAAAATTTACCCATATGAAAGGATGGGAATGAAATGTTCATGTTTTGTGGTAATTTTTGTTCCGATGAATATTAAGCCATATTAAATTTTGTTACCCAAACAATCATGATAATGCACCAAAAGATATTACACACCAAACACTACCTAACAACTAAATTCATGAATTATTATTACTAAATTTCTATTTTGTAATTTTCTGAACATTTATGACTCGTTTTGTTCGCATAAGGAATAAGAAAGAATGGAGTGAAAGTTTTTGGAATATAAGTAAATACGTTCATTTGTCATGGACCTTGGCCAAACTTTCAACTTCTACTCTGATGTGCAAACACCGGGATTGGCTATAATGAAACTTAACATGGAAATTTGCCCCAGTTAAATACCTCTGTAACCCCTCTTGGCTATGTTTCAAATTTTACTCTGATGTGAAGGCACTGGGATTGGCTAGGGAAGTCTTTGAATCGGCTCCCAGAAAATCGGCAAGCTTTGCGGGATACTTTTTTAACTGCCCAATCCACTTTTCGAGCTTTTTAAAGGATGAAAGGATTTTGGGGATGAATGGTCACGCATTTTGGATATCAAGCTGCATAGAATGAATGTTTTGCTATGTTCAAAATGCCGCTTCAAACAGGGAAGGTTTATACCAGCTGAAACCTCTTTTGGCATGATGAATGATCATGTATTTAGGACATCAATTTGCTTAATCAAGAGGTCATATGCAAGATAGATGTTTTACCAAGTTTACATGCTATTTTGAGGAAAAAAATTATGCTAGTATTCAAAAGCCATATGACATCGATTTTAATCCATTAGGCTAAATAGTTGATTTTCACCTTTTACCGACTGGCCCAGTTTTACCAAGAGATGCTTCTTTTCCTTTGTCTTGTTTTGCTGTGCAACTACTGGGGAATCTTCCTTTGCTTAACTGTTGCCCCTAGTTTAGTCAAGTTCAGCCTATGTTTTGATCTAAAGATGGTCTTAAAGACTCAGGACGAAACGTAGGTTTAGGACACAAGTTTTTAGAAGAAAAGGGAAACTAGGGCTCAAAAATCCCAACCCATAATGGCGTTTTCTGCCTCAGTTTGTGGTGAGGCTTTTACAAGATTTTGACCGAACTTGTTTATATGAACAAGCTGCCTACGTACCTTTTCAGAATCAGGTCATTACGTAGTTCAGACTCAACATTGAGTCTCACAATTCATTTGAGACAACAATGTATACGCCAATCTAGTCAGGTCTTTCATTTGGACCATAATGTAGGCTATGGATAATGGTTAAAAAAAAGAAAAGGGTATAATAAGACTCAAAATTATCAATCCTATCAAGGGTAATCATTAGTCACATATCAGATATGAATTATGTCTCTTGTTTCCTTCTTCAGTTTTTTGCTTCTTCTTTTTTTTTTTTCCTTTTTTTCCTTTTTTCTTCTTTTATTGCATTTTTTATTTTTCTTTTTTTCATGAAGGAATCTTAACTTCATTTTCATTTGAACTCCATTCGGGACTATTTTTTTTTATCAAATTGCCACAGTGTGGGGTGTGATCCTTTGACAGGTTAGCCAAGAAATTAGATATTTTAAGCTCAATAGGGCTAGCAAAGGGTACTTCTTTTCTCCACTTTTCTTTCTAGATAGCCGAAAAATGGCCTGCCATCATCTTAGGTAACCAATTGCTGTCTCATATGATTTGTCAGACCTTTGCAATCCCAAACCCAGTTAAATTTTGGAAAATGACTTTTGAAGAAACTAGCTTGAGATGCGGGCTTAAAGGATTTAACAAATGGTAATTCGGTATTTGGTTCCTCTTGGGAAAACTAGTCGGCCAAGGATGACCATCTGTCATTTGAACAAAACAAAAGTAGTGAACTGACATGAAATTGTTGGAATAGCACAATCATTTCATTGAGTTCCTTCGAGAGTAAACTACTCCTTTATAACATTTGTATTCAATGAGGTAAGGACAATTATTCCATCCTCCTCTTCTTTCGCCTTTGGGTTAAATTTTCAAAATCAACATCTCTTCTTGGCTCATGAATACTAGCAATGTTACTTTCCTTATTCCCGCATAAAACATGAGCAAACAAAATTTTGCAGTTGAACTCATGATGCAAATGATATACGAAAGTGCATAACTTCATTTCATTGATGGGGACGAAATTCTCTGAGACGAAAATGTCATAGAATTACAAAGAGAAAATGTAAATAAAGAAATAAAGAAGACAAAAACACCATATAAAGTGGATTGGATAGTTAATAGTCTGTCAATTTTGTGTTTCCACTCCTGCTTTAAAGAGGTAAACCCCTCCATTCAGGCTATTCCTTGTACCATGGCTGATACTCTCTTTCTGCTTGGCTTCAGTTTCTTCCGACATGCTAATCATTTCCTTCCTTGTGATTGGGTAGAGGATCATTCTGAATTCATGACTATTTATCATCAAAAGCCAAACAACCAGCGTCCCTCAACGATTGTACATTGTGCTTAAATGTCCAACATTGGTCAACGGTGTGGCCCGGAGAATTAGAATGATATGCGCAGCGAGCATCCGAGTCGTACCACTGTGTTAGGGGGTGTCGTACATCTACTTTGGGGATAACCGAGATGAGCTTTCTTTCAAGCAATTGGGGGAACAATTCCGAATAGGATATAGGAATTGGATCGATCCTATTAGGACCCCTACCCTGCGTTTGAACATTTTGTTGTGTGAGCGTAGGCCCGGAGGGAATGAGTTGGGGTCTTGTGCCTGCATGAACTACCTGATTAATGGTGGGTTAGGCAAAAAAAATTCTTGTTGACCCCCTATTCCGACTGCCTTGGTAATAACGCCCTTGAATCATGTGGGCTTCCTCGTCTTTCATCTCGTTAGTCCACTCATTGCTTTGACTAGTCTCAGCATTACCATCCTTGACCCAGCCTGCCTTGATGTCGGCCTCAATTCGTCCTCTTGGGGCCACAATATCCATGAAATCATGGGGAGTTGCTCCCCGAAGAGGTCCACGGTAAGGGTCTTTTAATGTACTCACAAACAACGTGATGGATTTCCGATCACCTACTGGGGGGTCCTTTTGAATTGCCATGTCTCTTCACCTGTAGGCGTATTCTCTAAAGGTCTTTGTGGGCCTCTTTTCCATCTCTAGTAGGGTCATCCAATCTGGCGCCATTTCCATAACATGACGGTATTAAGCTACGAAAGTGTTGGCTAGATCTACCCATATGCGAATCCGCGTCCTGTCTTGGTGGATATACCATCTAGCTGTCGTACTAGTTAGACTGCTCTAGAAACAGTGCATCATCAGTTTCTCATTGTCAGAGTAGGCCTTCGTTGCTTGACAATACAATCGGAGATGGGTTCGTGGACACCGACTCCCGTCAAACTTTTCAAAGTTTGGTACTTTGAACTTTGGTGGTAGTGTGATCTTTGGTACTAGGCAGAGGTTTGTCGGATCAACTGAACTGGATGAATTAGATCCTTTAATGGCTCTCAACCACTCTTCAAGCACGTCACAGTGACGCATAGTTGCGATTCTGCTTGCCCCCGCATCTGTTATCATTATCGGGGGTACTCCAATCGCTGGAATTCCTGGCATTGGTGGAGTAGGAATGAATGAAGCACTGCTCGGTAGGGGGTTTTCTATGGCAACTAGAGGTTGTGTCAATGTTTTCTCATGGACCGTGGTGAACCCCGAAGGATGTGCGGGGTCTGAATCATCTTGTAGTTGCACAACTTTACCCTTATCCATTAGTAGGTCCAGAAGTTTACTCATCTTATTATTCAACTCTTCTAGCCCTCATTCTATGCCCAGGACTCTACCTTCTAACTATTCTGCCATGATCTTTGCTTTACTTCTGGTGTTGTAAGGGTGGGTAGAGGTGGGCTCAATGTTGGAATTCTGGATTTTGATTTGGCCTGATTTTATAGGAAAATGGAATGTGATTACCGGCCTATTGGAGAAGAACATGCATGCATATATGCATGTAATGCAACCTAAATAATCATTTGGCTAGAGTTCCGAGAAAAACCTTATCCATTAATGATCCTATGAATGATCCATTTTCCCTATGGCAGGGTACATTAGGAAATAAAATTTGACTTTTTCATAAATAAATTGGGTTTTTTCTCAAAACATTGGCTACATGATATGAATGCCTAAATGGATGCAGAACGTAAAACACAACACAAAACATTTGTCAACCATATGTACAATAGACATGGATTACAACTAGTAGGGAAGGATGTGGCTCCTGTTCCAAACGCAGGATAGGTCTAGATATACACGAGGTTCTTAGAGGCTCTACCCTAGGCAAGGGATCTTGGACAATCATGTGTGGGTAGGCTCCAATCCCTATAAATAATAGGTTCCCAGATTGAAAATTCAATCCTACCCCATAGGGGTCCAGACAAAGTTCAAACTGAGTAGAGTGGTTCGCGCGCCCCCAAGGACCATGTACCATGTGGGCTAATGGTACTATGCTTCTTTTTATTCCTAAAGGGTGAAGCCCGTATAGAAGGCTGGTGAAAGTGTGTGAATTCATAAGCTCAACCTAAATCCACAATCCCCACATTTATTCACATGCTATTTCAAACAAATATTCACATTTACACTAAAATACTCATATGCTTATACAAGCAACTATGACAACAAATATTCACATAGGTATTCACATGCTTATTCAAAAGTATGAAAGCAAATATTTACAATTCAACATGCTTATTCAAAGAATGTGGAAAATATTCACAATTAACATGCTTACTCAAACAACTATGGAAACAAGAATCAATTAAAGATATGACACATTTGTACATCATAACAATCAAATATTAACACTATGTGCAAAATATAGTGGAGTAATCAAAAGGCTTATTCGATTTGAAATTGGAATAATCATCAATTAATCATTGGTTCGACTCTTTAAATCCCCAGCGGAGTCGCCAAGTTGTCGCGATGTCCTTTTGCGCAGGGCGAAAACACCAAGTGTGTTGCACCGGGGTACGCAAACTGGAAAAGTTGTGTGATTTTGAAAATGTGATTTTCATGAAAAAACAAAGTGTAATAGAGTCGCCATTAACCTTTTGGAGTGTGGTAGAACACTTGATTACTACCCAATTAAGGGTAGAATCGGTATACGCTACCAGAGTCGGGTTTAAGAGTTTGGTTACGCGAGGGGAACGTTTTAGCACCCCCTACGCGTCTGTTCTTACGAACGGTACCTAATTAATTGAAAATTATCCCAAAATAAATTTAATAAGCCTTCTTATTTTACTTTCTTTCAAAAAGTGTGAAGAAAATGTACAAAATAAAATACTATATAAGTATTCCCTCAGAGCTAGGGCATATCGTGCTTCGAAGAGCTCATGCCTCCCTTCTAAATCATCAGGATCGAAAAATTGAGAAAATAGTACAAAAATATACTTTCGAGATTTTAAAATTTCGTAGTTTTTCAAAGTAAGAAAATACTATTTTGGTAGGTTTTTGTACTTATTTAGGATGAAAACATTTTTTTGGACCTCAAAAACATGTTTTCAAATTTTTTAGGATTTTGGTGATTTTTAAAATATTTTTTCACATTTTCCCAAACTTTTAAGATAACAAAAAGACAATAAAGCAAAAATAATGAAAATCAAGTCCCAAAAATATTTTTGAAAATTTCTCGAGTTTTCTAAATTTTTTGTGTTTTTTTCTAAAATTTTTATGAATTTTTATGGGTTTTCAAAAGTTTAAATATAAAATAAAATAAAAGACTAAATCGGTTTCATACCAGTTCAGAGGACGTAATTGGTTCGGGGAGAAAATCGGTCAAAGGGGAAGGGTCAACCTGTTTAAGGTCTTGTTAAGACCAACAAGTCAACACGCGTTGCCTTCTGTGTGGGTGGTGCAAGATGTATGTATAAGCATGAATGCATGAATATGTGTACGCATGGATATGGTGTGTGAGCGGGCTTGCATATGCATACATGCATGAATGAATAAAGACATGATGTAATGCATGTGTATGCATAGATGAGAATGAACACATACATGTATGGCGTGTAAATGGGCATGCATATATGAGAATGAACACATACATGTATGGCGTGTGAATGGGCATGCATATGCATGCATGCATGATTGAATAATGATATGATGTAATGCATGAATATATGTATGCATGGATGAGAACGAACATGCATGCATGGCGTGAATGGGCATGCATATGCATGCATGCATGAATGAATAATGACATGATGTAATGCATGTGTATGCATGAATGAGAATGAACATGCATGCATGGCATGAATGGGCACGCATATGCATGCATGCATGAATGAATAATGATATGATGTAATGCATGAATATATGTATGCAAGGATAAGAATGAACATGCATGCATGATGTGAATGAACATGCATATGCATGCGTGCATGAATGAATAATGACATGATGTAATGCATGTGTATGCATGGATAAGAATGAACATGCATGTATGGCGTGAATGGGCATGCATATGCGTGAATGAATAATGATATGATGTAATGTATGAATATATGTACGCATGGATAAGAATGAACGTGCATGCTACATCAATACACAATCAAGTCCCTTCAAAGATGCATCACTGTAAATGACATACCCCTCACCCCCTGATGGGATAACCAATACTGGTGCTGTGACTAATCGTTATTTTAGTTCTTGAAAACTCTGCTCATAGTTGTCGTCCCACTCAAATCTGACATTCTTCCTCGTCATTCGTGTCAAAGGTCCTGATAAAGTTAAGAATCCCTAAACGAAACGGCGGTAATAGCCAGCTAGCCCCAAGAAACTCCTAATCTCTTGGACATTTCTCGATCTAACCCAATTCACTACCTCCTTAATCTTGCTAGGATCCACATGAATACCGTCTCTAAATACAACATGCCCCAAGAACACGACCTTCTCAAGTCAGAATTCACATTTACTGAACTTGGTGTGCAGCTTCTTTTCCCAAAGTGTCTGGAAAACCTACCTCAAGTGCGTCTCATACTCCTCATAGCTCCTCGAATAGACCAGTACATCATCAATAAAAACAACAACAAATTGGTTTAGGTATTGGTGAAAGACTTTTTTCATCAAGTCCATAAATACTGCATGAGCATTTGTCAAATCAAACAACATAACAAGAAACTCATAATGCTCGTACCTGGTCCTGAAGGCCATCTTCGAGACGTCTTCTGCTTTCACTTTTACCTGATGGTAGCCGAATCTGAGGTCAATCTTCGAATACACCCGTGTACCCTGGAGCTGGCCAAACAAATCGTCGATACGGGATAGAGGATACTTGTTCTTGATTGTCACTTTATTAATCTCCCTATAGTCCATATACATCCTCATAGTCCCGTCCTTCTTCTTCATAAATAAAATTGGAGCTCCCCATGGAGATACACTAGGTCGTATGAAGCCCTTATCAAGCAGATCTTATAATTGATTTTTCAATTCTGCCAATTCTGCTGGCGCCATCCGATAAGGTACTTTAGAAATTGGCGCTGTACCAGAAGGTAGATCAATAGGGAAATCTACCTCATGATCGGGTGGCAAGCCTGGTAACTCCTCTAGGAAAACATCTGTAAACTCCTTTACTACAGGCGTGCTAGCAAGTTTCAATTCATTATCTGACATCTCTTTTACAACAGTCACAAACCCCTGACAGTAGCTGGAAAATATCTATCAAAGAACAATTCTTTAAACCGGTTACATGTCATGGCTATCGGAGTCACCCTCTGCTGCTCCAATAGTCTTACCACAGTCCACCACCTCTCGGCCTCTCCTATCAGTCTATAGGTGGCAAAGAGAACCCTCTGTTCCTCAGTACATTGCAACACAGCCAAGACTTTCTCAGTCTCTTGCATTTAGTTCTCAGCGGCTGCAGGATCAACTCCACTTGAGAACGCTGGAGAATTCATCTTCGTAAACTTTTCTATAGTGCACCCATGGCTTGTAGATGGACCACTCTGCTCCCTCGAGCTTCTAGCGATCTCAGCCATAACTTGCTGAGTGACACTACGTAATACCACGTCAGAGTCAGTCCCAGCTGCACTTGATGGTCCTGCTCCATCATTGCCACTTGCATGGACACTATTTCCTCCTGGATCCATCTTGAAATATAGCAGTTGCAACTCAATAATCCTATCCTCATAATTTACCCACCTATCCTCACCACTTATCTTAACATTTCTAACTTATTTCTAATCCCCAGTCCTACATTCGAGGAACACAACCCGATAATAACTTGCTATGGTTTTCCTGAAATTGTCACCCCAGGAAAAACACAGAAACTACCACGAAAATCATGCCTCTAGATTGTAGAACAAAACCTCAAATCATTTCCTAAACTCTGGTATTGTTTCCGCTGCATTCTAATGTCTACAGAACCTAGCAACCTAGGCTCTGATACCACACTGTGACGACCTGCTTAATTTTCACATTTTTTTAATATTATAAAATCACAAAACTCAACTCAGTAGATCATAATTTGCCCGGACCTGTGGGTACTAAGGATACATCAGAACACTTAACGAAAGCCTAAGCAGCAGGAAACATACAATCATAATATTATAAATACGAAAACATTTATCACATTATCATAAATACCAGAGTCATTATATCCATTGTATTTCAGTATATACATCCAAAAAACAAAATTTAAGGACATTTCTCACAAAATCCAACTGTCCCTACTAAAACTTACTCTTCAAAGAGGGTAGACAAACAACACTAGATCAGCGGGGCTTTTCCCGCTCTCCTATCTGAGGCTCCTGAAAAGTTTATAAAATTTTGGGGTGAGACACCTCTCAGTAAGGTAAATAAACTAATACCAGTGTGTAACAACATGAGTATTCCGTGTTATACATATACCATACAAAACATATTCAGTAACTGTTTTATCAAATCTGGGAAAACATATATATCATCAAAACATGGTAGAACATACTACATTTTCATAAACATATTTCATATCATATAATAATAATAATACAAAAACATTCGTGGTAGGTTAGCTGGCTGTTGTCATGTATTACCCCCACATGACTGGGTTGTGTGGCCCGAAGGCAGGACCTGACAATGGTTGACTGACAACTGCCAAGTCAAAAGTACAGTTTATAAGTCTGATGGGTCTGCCTGACCTAGTTCATACACCAAGGGCGCTCACACATTTCTTAAAAACCACATCGACTATCCAATCTCACACCACTCCGTACAGCGGCGTTAACGCAGATATCATGATCATGATGACCATGGACACATAGCAACAGTATCGTGCAAGTGCTAGCCTAGACCAAGCCAACCAGGTTCTGATATCATATAACATATACTGAAACTGTGATACATGGATATCTCATATCATTAATTATCAGATCAATCATATCATTTTGCATATTTACGTTTATCATGAAAATCATCGGCCCGTACGCCGGTATTACACATTTTACCATAGCTCGGCCTATAAGCTGACAAATCATATCATAGCACAGCCCGTATGCTGGCAAATCACATCCATAGCTCGGACCGTACGCTGGAAAATCATATCATAGCATAGCTCGTACGCTGGCAAACTACATCCATAGCTCGGCCCGTACGCCGGCAAATCATATACATAGCTCAGCCCGTACGTTGGCAAATCATACACATAACATGACTCGTACGCCAGTAAAACATATAAAAATCTTGGCTCATACCCCAGTTTTCCATTATAAAAATCCTTATCATTAACACATTCCCAGAAAACAGTATTTTATAACAATTTCTACTCATGCCACACTGAACAAGTTTTTCATATATTCAACGTACCATCATTTTCAACAGTGTTTTTTCAAATATAAATCATATATATAGACAAATTTACTTTTATGAAATCAAATGGTATATATATACATACATTTTCTTTAAAGAACTAGCTTACTTTATCCCCTTACCCAATTCTTGAAAAGCCTCTAAGAAAATCTATCCCGCACCCACAGGGTTCTTCGTTCAACACCCTAGAAACAGCATTCCCCAGAACTAAAGTTTAGTATTTCTATGCGTATATCACTTCCTAGAACTGTCAATTAACAAAAGACTGAGTAGAAAGTCTTACTCTGAATTTGGGATGATTTCCAACTCAGCCTCACCGACGATCTGCTCCGGCAGACATGTAGAAAACTTTCCCAGGAGCGTCGTGGTGGCTTCAGATCGTTGAATCGGCGGAAATCCGACCCAAAATCTTAGTGAGAAGGAGGAGAAACCGTATGAGGAGAGAGAGAGAGAGATTCGGCACACGAAAATGACTGAAAATTCTCGTTTAACCCTATTCATACTGCGGGATTCGTCGACAAGCCATGTCACCTCGTCGACGAGTCTTATAGAAAGTTCATCGACGAACTTCAACTCTCGTCGATGAATTTCAGGTTTCCAAAAATCCTCTCTTGGTATCTTCTCGTCGACGAATCCTATCCTCATCGACGAGCTCCTGTTATACCTTCGTTGACGAGTCCCCTGTATTCATCGACAAGAAGCTGAAAAATTCCTCGGGATTATCCTTTCCAAAATGCAACGTTTCTTCTGTTTCTGATTTTCATTTTCCTTTCTTTTTATTATTTAAATACCATTATTCTTCGGGTCGTTATAACATATGCTTACATGCATGATTGAATAATGTCTTGGATGATGATGCATGTGCGCATGCATGGATGTATGTATATATGCACGTGGGTATGTGAAAATGCATATGGTTGTGAGTGTAAATGTGTACATGAGTGTGTGTAAAGACTAGGGTGTGCATGAATGTGTGTAAGTGACGCCAAACTCAAACTCCACAACTCAACATTTCTCTCTAGCATTTCATCAAACAGTTTACATGCATTGGACAAATTCCCACATTATTAGTGCATATGAATCAACACATTTTCTGAAAGCATCAATAGAGGCATTGTAAACTATACTACTCATTCCCAACCCAATCAAGACCACCATACTAAAATATGATGCAGCAATTCTAGTAAACCCGAACAAGCACAAGCACCCAAAATGCCAAACACTATAGAAACCAAAGAAACATAATCAGACAAGTCTAGTTCAAGCATTTTATCAAGTAGGTGGTAGAGATTTGAAATCCAAGAACACGTATAAAGGAACTGAGATTTTGAAAGACCATAGGCACATAACAGATACCCATCATCCACATCAATTCAACAAAACACAGTAATCAGAGAGTCAAAAAAAAAAAAACACAGAGTATACCTAGCTCTCAGTTTGTTTCTCGTAGTGGGTGGTGTGCTGTGAATAGAAATAGGGGTTAATGTACTATGTACAGAATAAGCTCTTGGGATGTGCTGTGAACATAATAAGCTCCCAAACTGTGTTGTGTAGAGAATAAGCTATCGGGTTGTGTTGTGTGCTTGGTGTGTTCATGGTATGCATATTGTGTATGTATAAGAGTGTGTGTAACAGTAGCTGTAAAGGTGTGTGTGCAGGAGACTCACAGCAAAAGGGAAGGCTATGTTCAGACGACTAGGAGCGACAGTGAGGTCAAAGCTATTGGTGGTGGGTAGCCGTGCATAGAGGAGATGGGTGACAGGTTTCCCAGTGGCCGGTGTGAAGAAGCTACTGCCGGAAACAGAGGATGGTGGCTGCAGGAGGACTATGTTTGGAGTTGTTGAGGCTCTATTGACGTGAGCTGTTTTGTAACATCCCAACCTGGGTTTGTCAGGGAGCACTGCGTCTATCCTCCTCCACCTGGACTTGATAACAGGGGGTGGACCTTATCATACTAATGACTGGCCCCACAAACCAACACGTGTCATTTTCAGTGTGTTTTGTCCTCACTTACACTTCCGGAGAAAACTTCCCAAAAGGTCACCCATCCCAAGATTACTCCAAGTCAAGCACGCTTAACCATGAAGTTCTTATGGGAAGACTCCCGAAAAGAAAGATGCACCTTGTTGATATGAGTAGTAACATCTAATACTTTTTAAGCCTTTCTTGGGGTATCACATTCTCCCCCACTTACAGAACGCAACGTCCTCATTGAGAACCCACATTTTCAAACCCAGGAAAAGTGAATCTCATCACACTTTCGGTTGGGTAATGGCTCTGATACCATTGTGTAACGCCTCAACCTAGATTTGTCAGGGAGCACTGCATCTCTCTTCCTCCACCTAGACCAGACAACAGGGGGCGGGCCTTATCGGACTAATGACTAAACCCACAGACCAACGCGTGTCCTTTTCAGTATGTTTTGTCCTCACTTACACACTTCTTAAGAAAACTTCCCATCCATCCCAATATTACTCTAAGTCAAGCACACTTAACCGTGAAGTTCTTATGGGAAAACTCCCAAAAAGAAAGCTGTATCTTATTGATATGAGTAGTAACATCTAATCTTTTTTAAGTTTTTCTTTCACGAGGTATCACATGTTCTATGCGTGAACTGTGGGTTGCCGAAGCTACTGTGTTTGTTGGTCGTGAGTGAAGAATGGTGGGTAGCGATCCACCAGAGACGTTGTTCGGAGTTGCAAAGATTTGAGAAGACGGCGTCCACGATGGTTCGACAACTTCGGGTATGGAAGAATGACTACAGATGCTTTCTTTTTTCTTTTGATGGTTGTACTCACTTAGCTAGAGCTGGAGGTTGGCGATGCGGCGGCCGCGGCTATGATATGAGAAAGGGAAGAGGGTGGTGGCTTGCAAGTTGGTGGTTATGACTGTGGGGAATTGTGGTGGTGCATGGCCGAGACTTTGATGGTGCATTTGTCGTTGTTGCTAGCGGCTCGTGAGGTGGAAACGAGTTTGAGCGCGTGGGTGGAGGTGGATGTGGCTGATGATGGGAGGATGGTGTCGAAGAGCACGGAGGGGTGAGGGAGAGTGAGATCCGAGAGAGTGGAGGCCGTGAGGGTGATGGTGGGCGGATGACTGAGCTCCGGTGATAATACCGGCGAGAGGATCAGAAAGGGGGCTTGCGAGGAGATGGGTTGCAGGGGAGAGGGATGAGGGAAAGAGAGTGTGTGAGAAAAAAGAATAGAGGGTAGGAGAGTGGGATCTGCAAGAGTATGTTCCGTGTGCGAGTGATCGGAGGATGCTCCGTGGCTGAGTGCACGACAGCTGTGAGGTGATGCGGGGAGAGTGGGTGCGTGTAAAGGTGCGTATCAGTGTGTGAGTGAGAATGTGTAGATATATGTGTTAATGTGAAGGTGTGTTAACAAATTCAACTGGCCGAAGTTAATGGGGAGAGAGCCGCGAGGGTGAGATGGCAGTGTCTTGGCTGTGATGAAGGTTCTCAGGCTATAAGAGGTGGAAGGGGTGGTTGCATGCGAGACAGATGAGAGATCGTGAGAGAAAAACCGAGTGAGGAGACTGGGATATACTTGGAGTCGCTGGTTTGCCTTGATTCCGGTGAGAAGGGAGCTCTGTGTTCGGGTGCCAATGAGGTCGTTGGATGGTGGCCAGATCTGCGTGTGGCTGTGGTGAGGATGATGGTGAACAGTGGAGGGAGAGCGTGAGAATGAGAGGGAGAGCGGGGGAAGTAGAAGTTGAGAGAATGGGAGATGGAAGATCTGAGAGGGAGAGGATATACAGGGTGAAAGAAGCGAGGATGGAGAGAGGAAAGGTGGTTAATGAATAGCGCTGATGGAATCCCCCCTCCTGCTATTTTTTTTTTTGTGCGCCGAGACTCTCTCTTTATAGAGAGCTTAGGTGTGGTGAAAATGGGCGCGCATGGCCCGCGGGAAGCAGCAATTAAAAAAAAAAAATTGCAACAAAAAAATATTCCCTTATTCCCTACACGTGTTTTTTGTTAAGGAGGAATCATTCACATGCTTTTTCCTTTTTTTTTTTGAATTTCTTATTATTTATTTTTTGTTGCCCAATTTCTGCCTCCCCAAAAAGTCTCAAGTTTTAAACACTTGATTCCTGGCAATGGACGGACCGAACTCAATTTAATAAAATGATTCCAAAAATAAAAGGGACTCAATTTGTAGGGACTCAATAAAGTAAAAGGATTAATTGAAATCAAATTTCAAAATTTAAGAGATTCAATTTTAAAAGATTAAAAGCCCTAATTTAAAGATTAAAGACTTAATTTAAAAACGAAAAGACTTACTTTTTTATTTCTTAAAACAACTGGCACTCATTTGACAATAAATCAAGACTCATTTTTGATAATAAACCGGGACTTATTTTTGAAAATAACCGGAACTCCTCTCATTCGCAGGAACAAAGTCAACTTCAATTATGCCAGTTCTTGTCGGAACGACCAAGTTAAAATTGGGTGTCTACAGATCTGAAACTAAAATTCCAGGAAATTTCTCACCGCCTTCAAGAAAATCAAAGTTCTCGACTCCGACGATTAAATCAAAACTATGCCGGCAAAGAAGAAAATTGCTGCGAAGTGAAGACGAAAACTGCGTAACTGAAGATCGCAACCGGTGATACACGCGGGAGGCCTAGGGAACTATTACCGTCCTTGATGATGCAGAAACTCCAATATATCCCAAGAAAACGCCGAGTTATCGCTCAACTTCTCCTCATTTCGGCGATAAACACTGCGAAGCAGATGAAAATATCACCGGAAGATACTCCAATTGTGACCTCTGTAAGCCCCTTAAGAACTTAGCCAAAGTGCTTCTAAAAAGGTCGAGTTCGGAGCGTGTGAGCTAGCAGCAGCCGGTAGTTGGTTTTGGAGCACTCGGCAGCAGGGAGAACTGATTTTCCGAGAAAATCAGAGCTCAGAGGACGTGAGAAACCAAATGAGTAACGAGACACGACATAAACAGAGCGAGGCATTGGCGAGAGCTGGGGGGAGAGCTCTCTGATACCATGTAAAGAAACAAAGAAATTGTATATTCCAGAATGATCGAAAAGTAAAGTTAATGCACAGTACATTAGTATTTATACTAGTATATGTAATGAAAAAAATACATTCCAATTATATCCCTCAATTTCTAACTATTTACAAACAAAGCCTACTTTATTTCTAGCACACACTTGGAAACAATTATCTGGTCCTGCAAAAATATATATATACATATATATATATATATATAATACACTATTTTAAGTGAAAATTTCAATTTTTATTTTTAAACATGGATGTAAATGCTTTTGAGGATTAGTCCATGGAGAAAATAATTAAGTAACGACAATATGATTTTTGCAACTCATTTCTTATAAAGTAGGCATAGATATTTTTTAAAATACGAGGAATTGATGGGTCAATTTCAAAACCTAGAAGGTATGTGAATGGTGCATTTTCTAGGTACCGAGAGTGTAATATGAATAATAACATACGTATGTACAAAAGTTTTGTTAACACTTTTGTGATGATGAGAGAGGATAATTTTAGCTTAGGAATTTGCATGGTAATTGCAATGGAGAATTAACTTAGGGAGGGACTTTGATAATAAAGATTATTCTTACTATTTGGAGGAGTGTTCTTCTTCATAGAGATGTGAGGAGCATATTATGGTATTCTAAAAACATTTATGGAGACTATCACAACCATTATACATCTTACGTACACATGCATGATCCCTCAATCAATTATTCCCTTTTACATATATATATATATATATATATATATATATATATATATATATATAACTTATTTCATAAATATACATTTTGATCATCAACTCACTACCATTCAAAAATTAATTTCATTACTAACACCTCTCGTAAGATTTATTTTCAAAAATAATATTGTCTTAACAAATATTTTAAGTGAGAAGAAAATATAAACAATTACCAATAACATAGATGACAACTGTTACTATCATTAATAGTGCACTAAATTGTAAAATGTTGCTTTTAGTTGTACTTTCATCATTGTTCATCCTCAATATTAGTCATTACACTTGCATTATCACAAAATCTTGTTTTCTCTTTTTAAGGTTCTAACAATCGTCAACAACCTCTCGAAAAGTTTCTTTTTAACTTACTGAAATCCTTTAATATTGAATTCAAGCAATTATTGACTTGAAAAGCATATACTTGCAAGGGCTTATTTTTTGAGAACAAGTTTTTTTTTTTGGGTAAGCAATAAGCTTCATATAATCCAAGCAGGATAATATACAAATACAAACTGCAAAACTTTACAACAACACTACTTCACACCGTATCTTCTAATCTCAACAATAGTCTTGTCTATCAAATTATCTAATCCCTCATTGTCTCTCCTAAAAACTACATCATTCCTAAGTTTTCATAAAGAATATACAATGGTTGCCCATATTTTGTTGACCTTCTACCTCAAACAACCATGCATCTCATCAATCCACTTCAAAGTATCCTCCCATTTATGGCTACTGATATTAAAGATGATGCCCTCCAAAGAATTATCCTAAATAGTCCTCCCAACCTTACATTCAAATAATAAATGATCTCTAGTCTCCATGAGATCCTTACATAAAACACAATCAGCATAAGTTATGTTACCCCAAGAAAGGATTTTGTCCTTAGTCAAAAGCTTGTTCAATGCTGCCAATCGGTAGATAAAAGAGTGTGTTGGTTGTACTTGCTTAAACTAGACTACATTGCTCTATCTGACTCCTTTGCCTTATGGCTTCCCAAGCTGATTGGTCTGAATATGAAATCATCATTTAAACCCCTAGCTCATACTATGTTTTTTTTTAGAACAAGTTAATCTACATGCTACTGCCAGAATGTCCACAAATCAAATTGAGCTCCCTCATTGGCTCCACAATTAAGTTGTTTTTCACCATAAAAATCATTTTATTTCAACCCTCTTTAGTACCCATTTGGATACTTTGTTGTTGAAGTGTACTATAAGTATTGTGAATGTTGTATCTCTAGACATGTTGAGGTATTGACATATTAATGTGTTTATGCATTCTTGGTGATTAATTCATATATTTATATTGCTTTGATGATTATAAAACTTTAACGTGATAATCTTTTGTTTGGAAATTGTGTTACAATGTGCGAAATGTTCTTGGAATAGGTTATAACATATTTGAGCAAAACACAAGTAGACTCACTACAAGTCAACTAGTGTCTACAAGACTATAACAGACTCACAAAACACAATGAGTTGATGATAGAACAAAAATGATATTATTTGTAGTTCCATTCCTCACTATTTTTTGATATATTATATGATTTTAAGATGGCAACTGTATGTCACTTGATTATAAAACAACAAGAAGTTCTGCCCTTCATATACATTTATTTTTAAATTTAAATTTATGATTTATTAAAATATATTCACTAAAAAAATTAAATATTTGTTGTCGTATTCATTGATGGAATATTTGAGTTCCCCTACTTTTAAAGTAATATGTTTATGCACATTTGTTAATTATTTTATATTGAAGGAAAATGAAAGTTGCAAGACAAAAAATAAAAATAAAAAATAGAGATGTTAATGCCTATTTAAGTGAAACAATCAACCCTAACCAACCTTCTTTATTATTTAATCACATTTGTGTAGTGTGTAAGAACAAGTTACTAAAGCAAAGAAAGAAATAGAGAAATGCAAAGTAAAAAAAGTGTTCCCTTTTCATTGGGTTGCAAGACAAAAAAGAGATGTTAACACCTATTTAAGTGAAACAAAAGAATCCCTCTTTATTATTTAGTCACATTTGTGTAGTGTGTAAGAACATTTTAGCGAAGCAAAGAAAGAAGTAGAAAAATGCAAAATAAGAAGAGAGTTTCGTTTTCATCTTAGAAAAAAGAGATTTTTTTGGGTCTATCATAAGCTCAATTTGGATTAAACAATAGGAGGTAACCCATCTCATGTTCCCTACCTCTTCCCACCTACTCTCAAGGTTCAAACCCAAGAGCTCCAATGCGCAATTTCTTATCTCTAATAATTAGGATGTCCTAATTAAGGGATGTATTACTTTGCTTCGTGATCTTGAAGAGATTCAATATGCAAGCTTGTCCTTATTATTTTGAGAGTCAAGAACAAATTTGTGTGTGTGTGTGTGTGTTTTTAAATGAACATAAAAGAAAATGACAGAAAATTAAAAGTGATGTTTTGTTATAAAGTGCTTATAAGTCAACTCATACTAATTGTGATATATTGTTGAGCCACATTTGCATGCCTAACTTTTGACATCTTTGCGGTGAACCAGTGGACCGCTCAAATTAGTGGACCTTTTGCATTGGTTGCGATAGCAAAATTGAATGGATTGAGAGTTTGTATATTGAAAGCACATGTATGTATTGATATTAAGATATTGAAATATGCAAGTCAAGCTTTTGGGAGTAGATGCAAGTTATACCCAAAAAAAAAAAAACTCTTACAATGCACAATATGAAGAACTCAATTACCCTTTAAATCTCCATCTTAGTAAATGAAAACATGAAAGCACACTTTTTATTCCATGTTATTTTATAAATTCAACATGAGTATTTATAACACAAAAAATGATGAGTTTTTCGAAAGACTCTCTCGAAAGAATCCTAGACAAGTTTAGGTGAGAAGCGGACCCACACTTGGGCATGGGATCTGCTCCAGCATACTAATGCTCCCCCAGAGATATCTTTTGAAAGCCTAAGAGTGGTCGTATAAGAATCTAAAAAATATCTTTGGATCGATGTGGTCGCCTCTACCATGTATGTCATACATAAATGAACTCTCGTGCAAATGTTTTATCCGTAAATACATATAGAAAACGCACGTAATAGAGTATTCCTCTTAGGTCGTGTACCTCACTACTATTTAAATATCAAATTAACTTCGAACAAAATCAAGCATTGTTTCTTTTTCTTTGCACCATACTCAAAAACAAGCTTAGAGTCTTGGTCTGTACATGTTGCTTGGACAAGCTCTATAAGGAAAATGCATATTTTCCCAATGATCATCTTCAGGAGCAACAAAACACCGATCCACCATTTCCTTGCTAACTAGCTCTAGTTTTGAAGGCTCCCACTGATAAAATAGAAAAGGGTAAGTACATGAAATACCTTCTGCTTTTTTTTTTTGTTGATAATATGCCATTAGATGAAATAATATTCATTATATATATATATATATATATATATTTGTAAATAATAGTATTTGAGCCCATTTCGGGTTTGACTAGCAGCGATGGACCTCCTTTTAATTCATCCTCCGTTGTGAGATTCAAACTTCACCTCTAACCAACGAAACATTTTTCATACTTTTGTCACATGAGTTATAAGTTTTACCCTGGAGTTTTTCCTTAATTGAATGAAATACCTAATTTTATTTTTTCAATTACCTTAGGATTTTTGTCTTTCTCAATCAGCATTGCTCTTGCGCCCTCATAGAAATCACCGTTGATAGTTCTTCGTAACATGTGGCTACTGATAATATAATCTCGAATTAAACATTCTTTTAGCCTTTCCTTTCGCCCTTCTCTAATCTAATAAAAAATAACAAAAAAAAAAGTTACTATCAAAAAATAAAATCATAATTACACACCATGAAAAATCATTGATATCTATTTTTTTTTTGAATAATAAGACAAAATTTACAAATTCATCGGGACTAAGTATAAAAGGGATGAGGACTTATAACTTTCTTACCACTCTAAGAGTAACTTTAAGGCTCATTGGAGAAGCTGATTTTAGGGAACTTATTGCTGCAATAAGCCATTTTTGGGCTCCATTTTTTACCTCATTCTCCTACAAAAAAAAGTGAAATTAATATATCATAGCTAACACTTTCTAAGAAATCAAGTAACGTCACAATTTTTATTAAGTACACTTACGAGGGATTCTAATATTTCTTCAACTGTTTTTCTTGAGAAACATTTGTTAATAACGTCCAATCTGTTTCATCACCAATCCATCGCACGGTTTATAAGTCAATAAAGTTTACCAAAAGATTACTCACAAGGGTAGTCTAAGGGCAAATTCTAAGTCAATCCATAAATTCAAGCACACCCATTTCGATTTTTTGCGAGAAAAAAAGCTTATGAGTGTAAAATCCTAGATAGGATAATAGTACTAAGTGTCCCGAAGGTAGTCGGCCAATTTACGGTCGAACCCAATTTCTATAAAAAGAAGTAAAATATACATAAATTTAATACTATTGATGAAGGCACAATTTGCTACCTTGCATAAGCACTATCTTGTTTCAAAGATACTTTATGTGTAAATCTATCAATCATATTAGAGATGATTGAAATATTGGAAGATGTCACCTCACATAGTGCATTTTCCAACAAATGAAGGTCCTGCAAAGACAAATTAAGAAATTAGTACTTAGAAATAAAAAAAAATCTAATTAATTGATACCCATTCTAATTAAAAATAAATAAAAACTAATTAACTGGTACCCATTCTAATTAAAGAGTCTTTTATTTAATCTGAATGACTTCTAAATAAAGGTTATGTCTGAATTGGTTCACTAAGAATCGTTTGGAATCGCTTATAAAGAAGTGGTTTTTAGAAAGAAAAAAAAAATACTAAATTTAATAAGAATTGATAATAAGTATTGAATTGCAAAAAATGCTCAAAGTTATAAGTGATATTTGATTGTGTTTAAAATAAATGGTATTTGGATACTTACTTTTATTATATGGTACTATATGATTATTTTTAAAACATATTTTAAATTATAAATATTAATATTTTCTAATTAAAAATTTGATTAATAATTATTTTAGTTACTTATAATTAAAATTTAAATATTTTTGATTGAAAATAATGCAAGATTATTATTTTTTAAATAATAATAATCTTGTTATTAACGTATATTTAATATTTATAACATACTATTATCATATTAAATTATGATAAAAACAATATTACTAACTAAATTCAAAATTTTAATTTATTTAATATCAATTTAAATTAATCAATAGTTCTTGTTCAATCCAGAATTGAATTATAATAATGAGATAGTAAAATAATATATAGTTATTTTTAAATAAAAGTATTAATATTTTTATAATTAGAAATTTAAATGATAATTATATTAAATTTTTAATTAAAATTTAAATATTTTCTACAAGTTGAAATAATAATGATATTATTATTTATTAATTAACAATAATCTTATTATTAATGTATATTTATAACATATGATTATCACATTGATTTATGTTAAAAATAGTATTAATAACTAAACAAAAATTTTTAGTTTATAGATGGTTCTTTTTATTCATTTAAGAATTTAATTATATTATATAAAAAATTAATAGGTTATAACACATAATAAAATAATATATGGTTAATTTGTAATTAAAAACTTAATTAATAATTTTGTTACCTATTTTCAATTAGCATTTAAAATTTGTATTAAGTAAAAACAATATAATATTATTTTTTAATTAAAAATAATCTTATTTTAATTTATATTTGTATCATATGATTATCATATAAATTTATGTTAAAATAATATAATTAATTAAATTAATATTTTAAATTTTTAATACTAATTTGGATTAATGGATGACTCTTCTTCTTCATTCCAAAATTGAATTATATTTCATTAATAATTAATATATTATAATACATAATAAAAAGTATATAATTATCTTCTAGTGTTTTTTTATATTATAAAATAGACAGTAAATTTTCTTATATTTATAAAATTGACCCTGTCTATGAACAGTGTTACTTATAAGTGGTCAAAAAGCTATCTTAGATTGCTTTTCAAAATTGATTTAAATAGTTCTAAAAAAAACGATTTTAAAAAAGCACTTTTTACAGTGAGTGTTTTTTATAATATAAGTCAAACATCAACTTTTTTTTTTTTTGTTTGTAAAAGTACTTATTTTAAGTGATAAGTGCTATAAACACTTATTTTTTAAGTGCTCCCAAACAGGGACCAAGTGAGTGAACCGATTAGATATTAGGGTATTTGATTGCAATTCTAAATTTTTTTAAAATTCCTCCAATAGAATGAGACATGAAAACATACCTAGTTTGGATTTAGAAGTCTCTTTTCTAATTTTATTTCTTATTGAAAAAAGAAAATGACAAACAACTCAATACCCAAATGATTAAAATTAAAATAATAAATTTTATTTTTATACTACAATAAAGTATATTTTTTATTTATAATTAATAACTCACTAAATGACAAGAAAAAAATATATATGTTAAATTAAAAACTTTACCTGATACAATTATTTATTATTTTATCAAACATTTATGTTCGTGAGCATTAAAAAGGTTAAAATAAAAAAGCAACACGTATTTATATATTAGATACTTAAAAGTTAAAATAAATCAAAATTTGAATTGGATGATCGATTCAACTTTAATTCATAAATAATTTATAAAATCATATTTAAATTCAGTGTTCAACACTTAACACTTAATTTTACAAACGCCGGATAAGTATATTGAACTTTCTTCAAACTTCTAAAATTAGGTTCCAAATTATGAAGTACCTTTGAAAGAACAAAATGTGTGGCAAGCCCACATGCAAGCATTTCTGATCCACCTATTTTAGCACCAGTAAGCCCTAGATATTCTCCTGCATGGCAATCAGCAAGAGTTATATGAATATGACATGGAACAAACACTGCTTATGCTTCATCTTTCATCTTCTTCTTCTCCTTCTTCTTCTTTTTTATCCTCCCATGAAGTGTCAACAATTAATATTTGAAGCAGAAGTTATAATAGGACTTGAAAATAAATGTTACCAAAAGAGCCAGGCAGCCTGGAAAGGAAATGTGATGCACCAACATCTGGAAAAAGCCCTATTGATGCCTCTGGCATGGCAAATATCTGCACATATGTAAGTTTACATACCAAAGTATATTAATGCTTATAAGTTAAGTTGCTTAAAGATTTCAGTGGTAAAAAAATTAAAAATCATACTATATAATTTTCAATTGTTGTGGTAACATATTTGACAAAACATAATTTTACTATCAATTAAACCCTAGATGGAACGGGAAAAGCTAGGTTAGACAAGGGGATTATGAATAAAAGAGCATCAAGAAAGAATCGATGAGTACAGTGTTCTCGGTGACAATCCGAAATCTGCCATGCAGGGATAGTCCAGCACCTCCCCCCATTACGATTCCATTGATGAGCGAAACCTTTGACAAAATAATTACTATACTAATTAGGACGAAAGCAATACTCATACAGATGTATGAAAATAAAGAGGAGACAAATTAACTTTAAAGAGAGAAATAAAAAGAAATTAGAACCATGCTTTAATAGAAATTCCATTTCTATTTTTTTTCCAAATTACAAAGAGTATAAGTTAAAAAATTATTTTCTGCAAATGAACAGACCCGTAAGGCGGTATATTCTTACCAAGGGCTTTTTATATGTACCAATTAAATAGTCTAGGAGAAGTTGTTTCTTGTAGTAGATTGCTGCAAAGCTCCAATGCCCTGATGCAAAAATTCATTTAACATATTAAGAAGTAAGAATTAAGCAGCTACTTTAATTGATACTTACTCTGTAAACATGAAAAAAACAGTCATGGGTTTGTTCTTACTGATTTACACGAGCAAATTCATATTGGTGACACACAGCAAATTAAAAAAGATAAATATTACCCATAGTAGAACAGCTCACAACACTAAGAACATCTCCCCCAGCACAAAATGCTTTTCCTTTTCCCTTCATTGTAGAACAATTGCTTTAATAAAATACTCAGAATAATACAGATGACAGAAAACAAATGCATAATTCGATATAAAGGTATAATTATTTCATATAGCTTTAATCCTATTTGAATTAAAGTAGAATTTATACAAAATCTACTGCCAATTTGCAAATATTAATGGTAGGGTACTACCTTCAAGATCACAACTTTGACCGATCGATCTTCCTCGTACTCTTTCAAAGCCTTTGAAATTTTAGAAATCTGCAGATACCCCAACAGACCTGTCAATTAATAGTCCTCATTCTGATCATCTAAGAACGCAATTTAAGCAGGAAATTAAAAGGCCAAAAGGGAAAGAGTTGCTCTTACACTTCCCTCAATTTCTTCTTGCTTTTAAAATATTAACTACTACTTTAACCGTTTCCATATTTATGATGCCAAAAGTTAGATTTAATTTTACCTATATAAACTGTGATTCAGCTTCATTTCAAGATACGGTTTTCTTTTTTTAAAATAACTTCATCTTCTACTTTTTCTTGAGATTTATATTTTGTTAGACAGTTAAATGACACTACATCTCCTATAACTCTAGTGTTTGTGAGTGCACACAAAATCGAATCGGTTGAGTAATCTTGGAGGTCATGTGTGTAGTGAATATGTGCACTGAGAAATATTCGGCGCGCGAAATCAGTTTTAAGGACAGTGGTCCTTCCACACTTCAGTTTCTGATATGTATTTATGTTTTTTTTAATCTTACGTAAATATTTTTCTTTCTATTATATTTCCAAAATTTTTATTCATTAATTTGCTATGTATTTTATTATATTCTCACTCGTCTTGGTAACTAAACATGAAGAAGTTGATTGATTCATATTTTCATTTGCTTTCCTACATATTTCTCAAGTTTCGGGCAAGCCTTTAGACTCCATTTGGAATTTGAAAAATAAATAAAAATAAGGACTAGAGAATATGAAAAGGCTTCACACATATTTTTTATTTTGAAAAGAGTCAGAAGCCACCTACATAGCGGCTCGGCTTTACAATCAATTAAGTTGAACGCATGAATGCATAAATACCATGTCATAGGTGAGGCAATTCAGCTTTTGAGTCCTATTTAGCACAACCTTTCGACCACCTGAATTTTCTTCGAAAAGTACCTGAAAGTGACATTGTTGCACAGAAAATATTAAAGGTTAGAAATTGAGGCTCTTATGTATTCGGAGGTATCCGCGGGACGAGAGAGAAGGGTTATTTCCCATTGTATGGTCAAGCCAAGTGAACCTCCAACGGGGAAGAAGAAGAAAAGATCCAAAGAAGCTAGTGGAAAAGAGACTGTAGAAACACAAGATCGATGACAGTTTTTCTTAGGCTCGGTTTGAAACCCGAAAAATGTAAGAGAAAGAAAAGAAAAATATCAAGGAATCTACATTTTCAAGTTTGATTTTCAAGAAAGGTAAAAAAGAAAATAAAAATTTAAAATATATCAATGCATGAACAAAATTTTAACTTTACACATCATTAATAATGGATTTTTTCTAGTTTTTAATCATATTAAAACAAATTTTCATCCTTAATAATAGTTAGTGTAAAAGAAAATATGATAAAAAATGAATTTTTTCTTTATTTTTCTTCCTTTTTTTTTTCAAACAAAATTCTTAATTCGAACTGAGCCTCAATTTCATGTTCAATGATCCCCCAAATGTGAGATGCTGAATGTAAGTTACCTGGTTGGATTCCGGCGGGAGTATGGAGAAGAAGGAAGTCGGATTATTGATTGTGGATCGACGCATGTTGCAAGCAAGCTAGCTTGAGCTCAATCTCACCGTATTATCAATCTATCTGTGTGCGTGTGTGTGTGCATAAATGCAGTAGTCCTGAAGTTTCCCTCAACCTTTGAAACCTTTAAATAGAAAATAATCAAGATGTAGCTACAGAGTGCACAGTAGGAAATGTGAGAAGCGTGTATATATGTATATGGCTGCTTCATGTGTTTGTCACCTACGTACCCAAATTTTGTGGGTAAAAGTTTTTTGATCCAAGGCTGGCAATGGGAAATCACATGTCTTAATTAATTGGCAGAAGTAGAAGAATACCCCATCCCCTTTCGCTATCCTCATTTATGATCATGTTTAATGCACACCCAACTGCAGTACGATCTCTCCACCTCCTCCTCCTCCTCCACATGCTTAAGCAGTCCCTCCACAGGTTCTTGAAGTTTTGTATTTGGGTAAGCTATGGTTGGACTTGGGGTTATAGCTCTTCATTCCAGGGATCTCACCCGAAGTTGGAATTGAAACTTTAAGGTTGTGTTTGAATCTGGATTCCAAACTTAGATATGGATGTTAAATTTTGCTAAACCCCAAAATCTAAGTTGAATCCAAAGTTCCCAAATCAAATCAGATGCAGCTCGATGGGACTTTTGGACCTTTTATACCTCATTCTTTTATACCGTAAAAAACTGAATTCACTCTCTGATTTTATTGAATGAATCAAGAAGTGAACCAGAATTCCATTCGTGCTTAACTGAATAAAGAGCATGTAAAAAACTGAATATATACCAGCTATTTTATATACAAGAGCTGGTAAAATAAAATAGAAAACAAAACAGATTCCCACTCCTTTTGGAGGGAAAAAAAATGTTATAAGTTTATTTTATAGCTACTCATGGTTACAAGAATTATATCACAGCCTCATCTCCTCAAGCCACGTGTTAGCAAAAAACTTCATCATTGATATTCTGTTCTTGGATTATATTCTTGCCTTTCATTGCTCTGATATCTCCAGCATCAGTTTTTAACTTGTCAAATTTAACACCCCTCCTCAAGAGCAAGGCTCTTGCTGCTGGATCATCCATGATATACTCTGGATATTCAATTTGATGAGTAAAAATATTAATCAATCCCTACTTCTTAACCATTCCAATATAGTTGTCTGCACCAAGTGTTTTAGTAAAAATATTTGCTTATTGATTCTTGGATGCAACATAAAAGGTCTTAATTGTACCATCTAAAACTCTGTTTCTAACAATGTGACAATCTGCTTCTATGTGCTTTGATCTCTCATGAAACACTGGATTTGCAGCAATTTGCAATGCTGCCTGGTTATCACAGTAGAGCAAAATTGATTTCTCATGCTTCACTTGCAAATCTTTTAATAAAAATAAAATCCAAGTTACTTCACAAGTAGTGCTTGCCATGGATCTATATTCAGCTTCAGCTGAAGATCTTGACACCATTGATTGTTTCTTTGATCTCCATGATATCAAGGCATTTCCAAGAAAAACACAATATCTAGTAAAAGATCTTCTTGTATCTGGACATCCTGTCCAATCAGCATCACAATATGCTTTTAATTGTAAATCTGAATCACTAGGGAAAAAAATCCCTTGTCTAGGTGTTCCTTTAATATATTGCAAGACTCTTGCTGCAGCTTGCATATGAGGAACTCTTGGCTTGGCTAAAAATTGACTTAGCCCGTTCACAGCATATGTGATATCAGGTCTGCTGAGTGTCATATACATCAATTTACCTATGAGCCTTTTATACTTGCTTGAATCTGATAGAAGTTCACCACTGTCGTTTGATAGCTTCAACTGTTGTTCCATTGGAGATTTGGCAGGCTTACAACCCATCATGCTTGTTTCCTTTAAAATTTCTAAAGCAAACTTTCTTTGGTTTAAGCTTACTCCCTTCTTGCTTCTAGCAATTTCAAGTCCTAAGAAGAACTTAAGTGAGCCAAGATCCTTAATTCCAAATTTAGCATCCAAAACAGATTTCAAAGTTGCTACACAAGTGGGATCATTTCCTGTGATTACCATATCATCCACATAGACCAATAAAGCTGTAAACAAAGAACCTTTAGCATGAATAAAGAGAGAATTATCAGCACTGGACTGCACAAAACCAAGTTGCTGAATAATGTTTGATAGTTTCGTATACCATTGCCTTGAAGCTTGTCTCAAACCATAAAGAGACTTAAGTAGCTTACAAACAACAAGAGGAGCTGAATGTGAGGAAGAAGAAGCAATTGAAGTCCCCCCCTTGCTGTGAAAACTAGGAGGCAATGACATGTACACTTCTTCATCTAAATCCCCATGTAAAAATGCATTATTAATGTCTAATTGGTGAATAGGCCAACATCTAACAGCTGCCAAAGCAAGAAGAACTCGAACAGTGACTGTCTTAGCAACAGGAGAGAATGTCTCAAGAAAATCAATGCCTTCCCTTTGTGTGTACCCTTTAGCCACAAGTCTTGCCTTATATCTGTCCATTGTTCCATCAACATTCAATTTAATTTTATATACCCACTTACACCCAATAGGAGTTTTACTAGGAGGTAAAGTGGTCAACTCCCAAGTATGATTATGTTCTAGAGCTTGAATTCCTTTGTCCATTGCAACTCTCCAAAGAGGATCTTTAACAGCTTGAAAAAAATGATTGTGGCTCTTGAGGTGATGATGCTGACTGTCAACAAATATGACTCATAGCAAGGCTCCAGGTGTGAATAAATGAGCCCATCAACCACATCATAAGGTGCACCAGAAGGATGAGAAATAGCATGAGTAGTAGCACAAGCATAATCCTGTAAGTAAATTGGTTTAGTGGATTGTCGAGATGATCTTCTGAGAGGTGCTGATGGTAATTCATGAACTGATGGAGAAGCAGATTCAAATGTGGCTGAAATAGGAACTGTAGGAATAGTAGGATCAGAAACTGTAGGAAATGAATCTGAGTGGAGAGGAGAAACCTGAACTGGAATAGGATCATGAACAAAATCTGAACAAGCAATAGACTCATCTTGTATATTAAGAGGAGTGACAAAAAATCTATTACCTGAGCTGGAAGATGTAAGATCATCAACTTAAGGAATTGAAGTAAATGGGTCTGAAATTGGGGCTTTACCATCAACAAAAGGAAATATGTGTTCATGAAAAACCACATTTCTAGATATGAAAACTGCATTTGTACATAAATCTAAAACCTTGTAACCTTTTATGCCAAAAGGTTAACCTAGAAAGACACACCTCCTTGCTCTTGCTGCAAATTTGGATCTATTATGTGCAAGAGTAGATGCATAACAGAGACAGCCAAAAATTCTTAAATGATCATAGGAAGGAAGACTGCCATAAAGAATCTCATAAGGGGTTTTGTGAGAAAGAGGTGTACTAGGAATTCTATTAATAAAATATATAGCAGTTAACACACAATGTCCCCAAAGATGTAAAGGTAAATGGGAATGAAACATGAGTGACCTTACTACATTTAAAATATGTTGATGTTTCCTCTCTACAATTGCATTTTGCTGAGGGGTTTCAATACAGCTTAAATAATGTAAAATTCCCTTTTTGGGAAAAAAATCACTCATGATGAATTCAGTTCCATGATCAGTTCTAATGATTTTTACTTTCCTAGAAAATTGAGTTTCAACCATAGTACAAAATTGTTCTAATATGGACTGAGTTTGTGATTTGTGTTTCAAAAAATAAACCCATGTACATCTAGAGCAATCATCCACTATAGTGAGAAAATATCTGCAAGAGTCAATGGTAGATACAAAAAATGGACCCCACAAATCACAATGGATCAAATCAAAACAATTGTTGGAAATATGTAAACTTGCATTAAATGGTAATCTTTTTTGTTTGGCAAGAGGACAAACATCACAAAAGAAATCTTCATTTGAATCACCAATCTGTACATTATTTGACTTGAGTAAATTCAACTTAGCATTTGATGGATGCCCCAACCTCAAATGCCATATATGTGGCTGAATTTTATTAGCAGAAGAAACAGTTGAAACAGAAGAAGAAACTGACTTGCTATCTTCCAGCAGCTATAGACCATTGCTCTCTTTACCCAGACCAAGTGTGCTCCAATGAGCAAGGTCCTGGATGAAACACAAGTTACCAAAGAAAATAAGGCAACACTGAATAGATTTAGCAAGTTGACTAACTGATATGAGATTAAAACTGAACGATGGAACACAAAGAACATTATATAAGGTGAGGTTTTCATTAATTTTAACAGTCCCAACATGTGTGACTAAGGCTACCTCACCATTTGGAAAATTCACATGAGAATTCAATGTAGCAATTATAGTGCTGAAACAAGACACAGAATGTACTATATGGTCAGTAGCACCTGTGTCTAGAACCCACTTAGCAGATTCAAAACAAGTTTTATTAACCAGTTTGGCTAAAAAAATGGAATGAGTTAAATTTGGATTGAAAGAAAGATTAGAAACAATACCAGACATGGTTTCAAGGTAATTGTTAGGAGTTTGAGGATAAGATGTAATGGCTGACACATCAGTAGTAGCAGTAACACCAGCAGATGAACACATATCAATAGCTCCAGAAACCAAACTAGTCAATCCATTACTAGTACTCACATTGGCTGCAAGATGATTTTTACCAGAGTTACATCCAGCATTGAGGAATGTCAATAATTTCTCACACTGAGTTTTAGAAATGGGACATTGAATCGAAACATTCTCAGGTGCTGTTCTAGAATTGTAGATAACCTGATTAGCACTTGGTCTTCCTTTAGGTTTATATGTTGGTGGATAACCATGTAATTTGTAACATTTATCAATCGTATGTCCAAGCATATTGCAGTGAGTGCATAAAAGTCTCTCATTTTTATTATTTCCATTGTTCCAAGTAAAATTACCAAAGTTACTTCCCTTCAAATTTGAATACATTGCCACTGAATCAGGCTTTGCAGTATAAAATCTTCCATGTACTACATTCTTGTGAGACTCTTTTGGAAGAACCAAGGCATAAATCTTGCTAATCGAAGGAAAAGGCTCTTGCATCAGAATTTGAGTCCTTATATTCTCAAAATTCTCATTCAAACCCATCAAAAATCTCATAGCATAAGTCTTGTCGTGAGAAACATTTAAAGCTTTGATGGCTCCACATGTACACTCTGGTAATGGCTCTAAATTTAGCAGCTGATCCCATAGTTTCTTGAATCTTGTATAATACTCAGTAACTGTCACGACCTGCTCATAGTTCACATATTTTAAAAAATAAAAATAAAAATCAACATCACACATCTCACATTTTAACTCAGCAGGTCATAATCTACCTGGACCCGTGGGTACTAGGGATACATCAGAATATATAGCAGAAGCCTACGCAGCAGAAAGTATAAAATCATATACATCTCATCATAATGTGCAATACAACATACCAGAGTATTACAATCACTATCTCTCCGTATATACACTCCAAAAATGGAATCTAGTGACAATTCCCATAAAAACCCAACTGTCCCTACCAAAAACTTACTCTTCCAAAAAGGGCTGATAATCCACACTATGTCAGCGGGGCTTTTCCCGCTTTCCTATTTGGGCTCCTGAAAAGTTGATGAAATTTAGGGGTGAGACACCTCTCAGTAAGGGAAATAAACTAATACTAGTGTGTGGCAACATGGGTATTATGTGTTTTACATATACCATACATAGCACATTCAATACTGTTTATTAAATCTGGGAAAACATAAGTACATCAAAACATGGCAGAACATACTGCATTTCATAAACATATCTCATCTCATATTATAATAATAATATCATAAAAACCATCATGGTAGGTTAGCTGACTGTTGTCATGTATTACCCCCACATGACTGGGTTGTATGGCCCGAAGGCGGGACCTGACAATGGTTGACCGACCACTGCCAAATCAATAGTCTAGTCTGTAGGTCAGATGAGTCTACCTAGACTGGTCCGTACACCAGGGGCGATAATAGCACACTTCTTGAAAATAACCACATCGACCATCCAATCTCACACCACTCTGTACAACGGTGTTAACACAAATATCATGATCACGAGGACCATGGACACATAGCAACGGTACTGTGCAAGTGCTAGCCTAGACCAAGCCAACCAGGTTGTGATATCATATACATATACTAAAATTGTGATACATAAATATCTCATATCATTTATTTTCACATCAATCATATCATTTCACATATATACATGTATCATGAAAATCATCGGCCCGTACGCCGGTATTACACATTTTATCATAGCTCGGTCCGTACGCCAACTACACATGACACAGCCCGTACGCTGGCAAACAGTAATCACATAGCACGGCCTGTACCCCGGCAAATCATATCTCATAGCACGACCCGTACGTCGGCAAATTACAGTCACATAGCACGACCCGTACATCGGAAAATCACAGTCACATAGCACGGCCCGTACGCCAGCAAATCACAGTCACATAGCACGGCCTGTACGCTGGCAAATCACAGTCACATAGCACGGCCCGTATGCCGGAAAATCACATAAAAATCTTGGCCCGTACACTGATTTTCCATCATAAAAATCCATATCATCCACATTCCCAGAAAACAGTATTTCTCAACATTTTTACTCATGCCACACAACAGATTTTCCACATATTCAACATACGATCATTTTCACAGTATTTTGAAAATATAAAACATATATATGTAAACATATACGTCTTCCATAAATCAAATGATAAGTATATCTATATAAGCATTTTCTCAAAAACAGAAACTAGCTTAGTTTATCCCCTTGCCTGATTCCTGAAAAACCCATAATAAAACTGCCCTGCACCCGCAGGGTTCCTAACTCAACACCCTGAAAATGAAAAATCTCAAAATTAAAGTTCAGTATTTCGAAGCATACAATATTTTCCTCAACTGCCAAAAACCCAAATATTGAGTAGAAAGTTTTTACCCAAAAGCATTCAAGTTTAACACCTGAGGGGTTCCCTGACCAATACCCTGAAACTGAAAACCTCTAGTATTAAACTTCAGTATTTTCATGCGCACAACATTTCTTATAACTAATGCAAGACCAAATATGGCTTAAAAAGTCTTATCTCAACTTTGGGATGATTTCCAACTAGCTTTCTCCCACGATCCGCTCCAGCAGATTTGGAGAGAACTCCACTAGGAGTGTTGTTGTCACGACCCGCTCATTTTTCACTTATATATATATTAATAATAATAATAATAATAATACCAACATCAAACATCACAACTCAGCATGTCACAATCCACCTGGACCCGTCGGTACTAGGGATACATCAGAACATACAGCAGAAGCCTACGCAACAGAAAGTATAAAATCATATACATCTCATCATAAGGTGCAATACATCATACTAGAGTACTACAAACACTATCTCTTAGTATATATACATCCCAAAAATAAATCTAGGAACAATTCTCACAAAAATCCTAACTGTCCCTACAAAAAACTTACCCTTTCAAAGAGGGCAAACACTACTCTAGATCAGCGGGGCTTTTCCTGCTCTCCTATCAGGGGCTCCTAAAAAATATATAAGATTTAGGGGTGAGACACCTCTCAGTAAGGGAAATAAACTAATACTAGTGTGTGGCAACATGAGTAATTCGTGTTCGACATATATCATATATAACACATTTAGTACTGTTTCATCAAATATGGGAAAACATATATATATATATATATATATATATAAATCAACATGGTAGAACATACTGCATTTTCATAACATATCTCAACTCATGTCATAATAATAATAACATAAAACAATCCTGGTAGGTTAGCTGACTATTGTCATGTATTACCCCCACATGACTGGGTTGTGTGGCCCAAAGGCGGGATCTGACAATGGTTGGCCGACCACTGCCAAGTCAATAGTCTAGTCCGTAGGTCCGATGGGTCTACCCAAACTGGTCCGTACACCAGGGGCGATGGCAGCACACTTCTAACCCGTACACCGGCAAATCACATCTATATATATATATATGAAAACATCTCGGCCCATACGCCGGTTTTCCATTATAAAATCCATCTCATCCACATTCCCAAAAAACAACCTTTCACAACATTTTTACTCATGCCACACAGTAAATTTTCCACACATTCAACATACGATCATTTTCACAGTATTTTGCAAATATAAGACATATATATATAAAATTATATACATTTTCCATAAATCAAATGATAACTATATATATAAGCATTTTCCAAAACAGTACTAGTTTAGTTTATCCCCTCACTTGATTCCTGGAAAGCCCCTAATAAAACTGCCCCGCACCCGCAGGGTTTCTAACTCAACCCCTGAAAATGAAAAATCCTAGAATTAAAGTTCAGTATTTTGAAGCATACAATATTTTTCTCAACTGTCAAAAACCCAAATATTGGGTAGAAAGTTTTCACCCAAAAGCATTCAAGTTTAACACCTGAGGGGTTCCCTGACCAATACTCCGAAACTGAAAACCCCCAGTATTAACCTTCAGTATTTTTATGCGCACAACATTTCTTATAACTAGCGTAAGACCAAATATGACTTAAAAAATTTTATCTCAACTCTGGGATGATTTCCAACTAGCTTTCTCCTACGATCCGCTCCAACAGATTTGGAGAGAACTCCGCCAGGAGCGTCGTGGTGACTTCGGATTGTTGATCCGGCGTAAAAATAGCCCAAAAACGAAGAGAGAGAGAGTGAGCTGAAAGGGAGAGAGAGAGAGAGGGAGCATTGGCTTCTTTAAAAAGCCAAATTATCCGGATTTTTCATACTTATAGGACGGCTGAATTCATCGACGAGTCCGACCTTCATTGACGAGTTCTTCACAAATTTTGTTGATGAAATCCACCCTTCATCGACAAAATTCAGTTGGCTCAAAAACCCCTCTCGGCATTTTCTCGTCGACGAAGCCCTGTGTTCGTTGACGAAATCTCTGAAACCTTCGTCGACAAATCCCCTGTATTCGTCGATTAAATCCTACTGAACTCCCCCTTACTTCTTTTCTTTTAGCCCGTCCAGAATTCAATCCTTCTGTTTCCAGTCTCCATTTCCCTCTCTTTATTATTCTTTAACTACCATTTTATTCGGGTCGTTACAGTCGTGGTGACTTTGGATTGTCGATCCGACGTAAAAATAGCCCAAAAACGAAAAAAGAGAGAGAGAGAGAGTGAGCCGAAGGGGGAAGAGAGAGAGAGTGTTCGCTTCTTTGAGAAGATTAAATTATCCGGATTTTCGTATATATAAAACAGAGGATTTCGTCGACGAGTCCTTCACAAATTTCATCGACGAGACCCTGTATTCGTCGACGAAATTCAGGCTGCCTCAAAACCCCTCTTGGTATTTTCTCGTCGATGAGCCCCTGTGTTCGTCGACGAATTCTCTTAAACCTTCGTCGACGAATCCCCTGTATTCGTTGACGAAGTCCTGCTGATCCCCCATTTTTCCGTTAGTCCTTCCAAAGTTCAATGTCGTCGACGAACTTCTTTTGTTTCTGGTTTCCATATCCCTTTTCTTTTATTATTTAACTACCATTTGATTCGGGTCGTTACAACTACCTTGTGAAAAAAGTTGTTGCAATTCAAGCCACATTTCTCTGGCAGTTTGACAGTACATTATGCTACTCGAGACATCAACATGAATGGAATTGATCATCCATGAAACCACCATTGTGTTGCAGCTTAACCAATCTTCATAAAGAGGAGATTCTGGACTTGGCTCAGCAATTTTGCTATTAATGAAACCCATCTTCCTCTTTGCAGTGAGAGCTAATATCATAGCCCTTGACCAAGAGTGATAATTCTTCATTCCAAGCAGTGGTTGTGTAACCAAGATATTACCTGGATTTTCATTTGAATTGAGAAAATATAGATTTGAAGAACTGGTCTCAGTGGTCAGTGGAGTAATACGATTTGTTTGATCATTTGATTCGGAGGATGCCATGAATTATGCTCCAGAACTTGATTGAAAATTCAAGCAGAAAATGTCACGCCCCGAACCCGGAAATGGGACCTAGGGATGAAAATTGTAACCTAACTTGTCCCTGTATCATACAAATCAACACAGATACAGTACACTGGATGAGGGCCTGACCCCGTGGGGTTTCAGGCACCCTAAACACATCCAATCATAATCATATACGTAGCAGAAAAAGTCATTCTATATCAACATATGCAGTACCATACTAGAGTCTATACAAGAGCAAAACATGACTATAACAAAACGTACAAACTGGGTGCCCAAATACAACTCAAAATGGCAACCCAACAAAACTACAGTCCTAACACTTACCCAAGTGCTAACGCAGTACACTAGACACTACGCTCCCTATACCAGGACGCTAGTTTCGGTTACTCGAAGGACCTGTAAAAATGTATGTACAGTAGGGGTGAGACACCTCTCAGTAAGGAAGAACACAAGTTATATCGGTGTGTGGCATTTGAGTGTTATCATGATACAACATACACACAGTTAAATGCATTTCAGTACTAATTTACACAGTGCATACACGCACATATATGACGACCATTTATATGCAACCTCGTCACAATACATACACATGATCAGTAATTCTCAGTGTCGTCACACTCTTCGGCCTGAAGCCGGCCCGCGACATATGGCGTTGGTCCGTAGCCAACCCACGAACACGGTGCCACTGGCACATGACTAGTCCTCGACTCCCATGGCATCGTACCAGCGCTAAACTGGTGGATCCACACCCTTCGGCCTAATCTGCCGAAATAGGCTCACACCCTCGGATATAGAGCCGGACACTCTTGCCTACATGGCAGGAGATAACACACCCTCGGATATAGAGCCAGACACTCTTGCCTACATGGCAGGAGATAACACACCCTCGTATATAGAGCCGGACACTCTCAGTACCTGGAACAATTTCGAAACCGCGTTCCTACTAGCATTTCAACTTATCACACACACATGCATGCTTATATAACCAAACAAACTACACTCATTTGGTAATCTAAATCATGGTTTTCCAAACAAATACAGTTTAAACAAGTCAAGGCACGGCCATCCCAATATCACAGTATAAATCACACATATACTCGATTTTCAAACAAAATCCAGGATTTAGCCTGTCGCCCCCTTTTTCCCAAAACTATAATAATGAAAAACCCATAGTTTTTTTCGTTAGATCCCCCAAATGAGTAGTCAAAACACACATAGGACCGTGGATCACAGTTCCACCAAGTCCGATTTAAAAAATAACTAATATAAATATAGTTCCCCTTACTTTAACCCCGTAAGCAAATCTCGAACTCCAAGGTCCCTAAACAGCGAACCGAGTTCCAAAACCTACAAATCACAGTACAGAATATGTTCACATGACAGTTACCTATAAATCTACCAGATTAGAATTGAAAACCGAGTCTTACCTCGATTTTATGCCGAAACCCGAAAATCTCTAAAACGAGATTCCGATCCGTAGAAGTTGTAGAGAATCCTTCCACGATCCTCGTGGTAGCTTCCGTTTTCCGATTCCGTCAACGATCGGCGAAGAATTCTAGAGAGAAGGAGTAGGGAGAGGTTTAGAGAGAGAGAGAGAGAGAGAGAAATATTTGAGATTTCTTAATGAGGAAGCAAATGAAATTTCTTTTTATAGTCCTTTGACGCGGCAATTTCTAATTTTGCCCCTCTCTTAATATTTAAACCCATTTTTCATATTTTGGGTTCTTACAGAAAAATGAAAAGAAAATTGGTTAGGAAATCATTGATTCTAAGCTAGCCCAAGCTCTAAATCGAAGCTCTGATACCATGTAAAAAACTGAGTACACTGTCTGATTTTATTGAATGAATCAAGAAGTGAACCGGAATTCCATTCGTGCTTGACCGAATATAGAGCATGTAAAAAACTGAATACATACCAGCTATTTTATATACAAGAGCTGGTAAAATAAAATAGAAAACAAAACAGATTATTATAAATTTATTTTACAGCTACTCATGATTATAAAAATTGTATCACAGCCTCATCTCCTCAAACCACGTATTAGCAAAAACTTCACCACTGATATTTGTCCTTGGATTATAGTTTTGCCTTTCACTGCTCTGATATCTCCTGCATCAATTTTTAACTTTTCAAATTTAACATATACCAACTGAAGCTCGCATGTTGACTTCTTTTGGCACTTCAATTAATTTCTAAATTCGTTTCCAATGGCATTGCTTCCGGGACAGCACCGCATGCTTTCAATTAAATTCACCGACTCATCCTCGTAGGTGCTGTCAAGGGGCGACAGAGAGTGCCAGCCCTGTTTTAATTACTCGCAGCAGAGTGGTTGGAACTTCAATTCACACGCGTTGATACGTGTATCCGTTTTCCTCTGTTTTCAGCATGCATTCAATTTTACTTTATGAGGTTTTGAGGTTCCGTTGCGTATCCTTCCTCCGAGTCAACATCTGAAATCTCTTTCGCTGCTCAATGCTGATGTTTCCCTGCGCGCTGAGAAAGCCAGCCCACCTCCTTCTCAACCACAACAATGTGCGTGTGCAAACTTGGAAATCATTTATCCACTTGTCGGGGTATATTAGCTCAAGTATTTTAAGTTCGAAATTCAATTTGAACTCAATTAATTTCTTAATTGTTAAACTCAAATTCGATTGAGCTACAAGTTTATAAAGCTCGAATGTGAAATTTTTAAGAGCAGCTTAATGGTTTATCGGAGGAAGTATATTTTTCTATAAATCATTTGTATAGAAAAGGGAATAAAGTGACAGATACTTTGGTTCGACAAGTTGACATGAGCAGAAATAGTTTGTTTATAAATAGTAGTAAACGTTCTAGAATTATCAAATGTTTGTATAGATTAGATAAGATGAATATGACTTATATGAGTGTGTTTAGTTAGTTTATTTTTTATTTTGGTATACGTTTGTTTTCTTCTTTTGTTTAGGTTGATGCATGTGGTGTTTTATTGGTTATTATCTAAGCCCCAAGTGTCCTTTTTTTTTTTTACAATATTTCTCCGCCATAAGTAAGAGTTATTAATAAACTTGAAACGGACCCGCTATGTGGGTGGCTTTCGGCTTTTTCTTAAAAAAAAAAAAAATGTTCATAAAGCTCGAAATTGACTCAACTAATACTAAATATATATATATATATATATATATATATATATTATATGACATATGTAATGTAAAAATAATAAAATTAAAAAGCTCAATTAGGCTTGAAAATCGACTTACGTACTATTATTGAACTCAAATTCGACTCGTTAAAATATTCAAGTAGTTTAAACTCAACTCAAACTCGAATAGAATCAAATTGAATCGAGTTAGAGAACAAGTCGAGTCTAAATAGCTAGTGAGTAAGTTTGACTCACACCCTAGTCGCGACAACTCAACGCGGCCCGCTCATGTGAGTAAGCATAAGACCACGCTTAGAAAGTCGGGATCATACCTTTCTGAGTGGAGAAATTATTAGGTAGATCGAACCTATCATGTTATTCATAAGTTAATCCAATAAAGTAATGACAACTCACACTAAAACTAAAAATTGAAATTCAATGCTAAAAAAAAAAATTAACAAGTTGAATTAAAACTTGAACGGTAACAATTAAAAATATATGATTTAAATAAGAAAAACACAAAAATAGGAATTAAGAATTATAATAAAATAAAAATTATTATAATGATTTTTACTTTATTATATACTAAAACTCATTTTTTAGTGTTACAAAAAACAAACTTATTCCACATGAAATTTGAATGTTAATAAAAATATTTTTAAATAACTTATTATTATTTTTTCAAAATTCTACAAACTTTATGTGTATTTTTATTTTAATTATATTTTAAATTCATGCCATCATTTTATTTGATTCACGTTATTTTTATACATATTAAAATCTTCTGAAATTGGGATAATAAAACAAATGTTAGGAAATTGAATAGGTAGGAACAATATCGCACAACTAAAATAGGAAATGAGAAAGCAGGAATTGACACCAAGATTTATGTGGAAAATTCCCAAACAAATCGAGGGAAAAACCACAGGTAAAGTAGAAGGAATCCACTATGAAAATGATGATACAACTTCTCTCTAATTACAAGAAGAAAACAATGATAACTCTCTCTCTCTCTTTTGAATTAGGAGTATGCAAATCTCCCTAAGAAAAAGGAGAAACTAAAACACATGCTACAATAGGGACACTATTCAGGAGAATACTTGATTTTTCTCTTTTTTAAGCTGGAGTTGGAGATGCTTGGGATGATTTTTTTTTCCTTCTCCACCACTATCCTATTTATAAGGGTTTGTAAGTCTCTTTTTCAAAGCCATAAAATGAATAGTGTAGCCACCATATGAATAGTACAACCATCATATGAATAGTGCAGCCACCATATGATTAGTGCAATGACCAAATGAATAGTACAACCACCATATTGGACTTTGAATGCTAGTGACTTTACAATTCAATATTCTCCCACTTCAAGTCATTTTCATACATTTTTTTCATCCTTTCTGGTCTTGCCATTTCCATGCCACTTACATTTCTATTAGGCCATAAGAGGATCTACACCATATGAACTTGTCAGCATTGATTGGTTTTGTCATGACATCTGCTAGGTTGCCTTTGGTGTGAATCTTTTGCATGTCCACACTTCCTTCCTCCACAACTTCTTGAATGAAGTGATATTGTACTCTGATGTGTTTTGTCTTAGAATGAAAATCCGAATTCTTGTAATATGCAAGGTACTCTAATTGTCACAATATAGAGAAATTTTCTCTTGATTGTGCTCGAGTTCTTTCAATAGTCTTTTAATCCAGATTGCCTTCTTGTAAGCCTGCGTAGTTGCCACATATGCAGCTTCAGTCGTAGACAATGCCACAACAGTCTGCAACTTTGATACCTAGCTTACTGCTTCTCCTGCAATAGTAAACACATAACCTGTAGTGAATTTTCTTTTGTTAAGATCACCTGCAAAATCTGAGTCAACGTATCCCCTAACAATGAATTTCGATCCTTCGTAACATAATGCAGCATCTGAGGTCCCTTTGATGTATCTTAGGACCCTCTTCATAGCATTCCAATGCTCTCTATTACGATTCACCATGAACCGACTGACCGTATTGATTACCTAAGCAATATCCGGTTTCGTACAAATCATAGCGTACATTAGGCTTCCCCCTAATGATGCATACGGTACTCAAGACATTTCCATCCTCTTTGCTTCATTGCTATGATACATACTTGAGGATAACTTATAATTGACAGGGAGTGGGATAGAAATTGGCTTACAATCGTGTATGTTGAAGCGTTGCAAGATTTTCTTCAAATAATTCTTTTGAGAAAGCCAAAGCTTCTTATCTTTTTTATCTCAATTAATTTGCATCACTAAATTCTTGTTTGCTGGTCCCAAATCCTTCATATCAAACTTCCTAACCAATTGTGCCTTCAATTCTTGGACTCTTTCTTTGTTAGGGCCTACAACCAACATATCACCCACATACAACAGCAAAATAATGAAATCATTATTACCAAATCTCTTGTAGTACATACAATGGTCTGAATCGAGTTTGTTGTATCTGAGGCTAATTATGAAGGAATCAAATCTCTTGTACCAATATCTTGGCACCTTTTTTAAGCCGTACAGAGATTTGGTTGACTTGCAAACTAAGTTTTCTTTTCCTTTTTCTTCAAAACTTCTAGTTAGAGTATGTAAATATTTTCTTCAAGTTCTCCATGAAGAAAAGCAATTTTAACATCTAATTGTTTAAAATATAAATCGAACACAAGATGTAATAACCTCAATTTCTTAACATAAAATGTAATATAATCAATGGAAAAGTCAACCCGAACCCGTGGGTAAGGGGGACACCTATCAATCACAGTGGAAACCTAAGTAGCAGCAATCATAAAATTTAAATCATCCATCCATCAAGCATAATACCAGAGTTTACTACACATCATAAAACTGTATTTTTATACATCCTTATAAACATCAAAATAACTCTATGGTCAAATAAAAAATAATTCTGACCCTAGTACAAAAATCTTGCCCTCCTATCAGGGTAATATCCCTAACTCAACAGCGGCTATGACCCGCTGGTCACTCAGGGTCTCCTGAAAAATATATTTAGTTAGAAGGTGAGACATTTTTTAGTAAGGGAAAATAAACTAAATACAGTTGTGTGACAACTTGAATATTTAATGCAATTATACATATACAGTACATTTCATAAATCGGAAAACATTCATTATATCATACTGAATAATCATACATTTTCATATTTGCTAATAACTCATAACGTACATAAAACATCTGCTATAACTGTAATACTGAAAATATACCCAGGATGAATAGCTAGCTAATATCATGTATTACCCCCTATGACGGGTTGTGCAACCCGAAAGCGGGACCCGACAATGGCTGGCCAACCACTGCCGAATCAAATATGTCTGTAAGTATGATGGGCCCGCCACACCCTGGTCCGAACTGCTAGGTGGACGTCTACAACTCTACACTGAAAGCTACACCGACTATCCATCTCCCACCCCCTCGTAAAGTGGTTTGCACTAATCTGAACATAGATATCTAATCTATATAGTTACGGTACCGAGCTCCTGAAACTAAACTAAACTAACATCTGGGTTCTGATAACATTTAGTACATGATAATATAGCATCTTTCATAATTACGGCCTTGTGCCGAACATTTCATAAATACGGTCTTGTGCCAAAATCATACATAATACGACCTTACGCCAAAATCATACATACATACGGCCTTGCGCCGAAATCATACATAAATACGACTTTGCGCAGGAATCATACATATATACGACCTTGCGCCGAAATCATATATAAATGCATCATTCTGAAAATAATCATTTAATCATATATTTGTTAGAACGATAATGTACTGTATACTTTCATAACTTCTCAAATCATACTACATTCATATCATTATCATATCATAACATTTTCCATATAAAATAATATTCATGCCACACATTTGCTGTATAAAACCATACATTACATTTTAAAATCATATTTCCTGGCATCTCATACATATATATACACATTTCAACAGATAATAGTATTTTCTCAAACATACATTTTCCTTCGTAATCTGTAGCTATTATACATGCTTTCTAGAAAATAACTTTTCTTATAAATAATAATAATTTGTATGAAAATGACTGCTTTAGTTTATTCCCTTACCTAACTACTGAGAAGAGCCCCTATAAAGTCTAATCTCACACCCGTAGGGTTTCCTGATCAATACCCCTGAAATTGAAAACTTTCAGTATTAAACTTCAATATTTTTACATGTACATCATTTCCTATAACTGTCGTAAGACCAAATTTAGCTTAAAAAGCCTTACCTCAACTTATAGATGATTTCCAACTTACTTTCACCAACGATCCACTCTGGCAGATTTGGAGAAAACTTCCCCAGGAGCGTCGTGGTGACTTCAGATTGTCGATCTGCAGTAAAATTGGCCCAAAATTGATGAGATAGAGAGAGAAAGAGCCGAAGAGGAGAGAGAGAGGGCGAAGATTGCTTAATAATGAAGTTAAAAATCTGGATTTTTCTATTTATAGAATTGGATTCGTCGACGAGCCACGTAATTCATTGACGAATCCTTCAATAATTTCGTCGACAAAATCCAGTCCTCGTCAACGAAATTCAGTCAACTCAAAACTCTCTCGGTATTTCTTCGTCGATGAAATTCAGTCTTCGTTGACAAATTCTCTTAAGCCCTCGTCGATGAATCCCCTATATTTGTCGACGAAGCCCTGATGACTCCCTTTGGTTTTTCCCTCCAAAATGCAATGTCGTCGACAAACGCTTCGCATTCGTCGACGAAGTCGACTTCCTCCTTCTGTTACTGTTCCCATTTCCCTTCCTCTTTATTATTTAAATTCCATTTTATTCAGGTTGTCACATTCTCTCCTCCTTATAAAATTTCATCCTCGAAATTTACTATTCACATAATTCATCATCCCTTATTAGGCAAAAATGGTCTGCTTACTTTATTACTTACCCTCACTTATGGTGGAGGATATCGTGGTTACAACTCAAGTTCTGGGAGATTACACATACCAAAATACCTCTTACTACTAAACATTACATGTACCTGCAAAAGAAAACTACATATTTACTCACATTTTCTAATTACATTTAAACTTCCTGAAATAATTGTGGATATTTCTATCTGATCTGCTCCTCGAGCTCCCAACAAGCCTCTTCTATCGCATGATTCCTCCATAGAACTTTTACCAGAGGAATCTTCTTACTATGTAGTTCCTGTTCGCTCCTATCCAGAATCTGCACTGGTATCTCCTCATAGACTAGTGAGTCACTGAGCTTTAACTCACTATAGCTGATAATATGAGAAGGATCTAGGACGTATTTCCTCAACATAGATACATGGAATACGTTGTGAATTCTGGATAATGTGGGTGGCAAAGCTAGCCTATAAGCCACTGGCCCCACTTTCTCTAAAATCTCAAATGGACCGATAAACCTAGGTCTAAGCTTACCCTTCCTACCAAATCTCATAACTTCTTTTAACGAAGCTATCTTCAAAAATACGCGATCACCCACATCGAACTCCAAATTCCTGCGGTGATTGTCAGCATAACTCTTCTGTCGACTCAGAGCTGCACTGATTCTTTCCTTGATGAGTCGTACCTTATCGTACGCCTGTCGTACCAGCTCTGGCCCCACAACTCGCCATTCACCTATCTCGTCCCAATATAAAGGAGATCAACATCTCCTACCGTACAGTGCCTTAAATGGTGCCATGCCAATACTGGACTCATAACTGTTATTATACGCGAACTCCACTAGTAGCATGAACTGTGTCCAACTACCCCCAAGGTTTAAAACACATGCTCGGAGCATATCTTTTAGTGTCTATATCATCCTCTCAGTTTGTCCGTCTAACTGAGGATGAAATGTCATACTAAACGATAACTGAGACCCCAGAGCTTCTTGCAAGCTCCTCTAAAATCGTGTCATGAATTGCGGGTCTCGATCTGATACAATAGATACAGGCACCCCATGAGAACGAACTATCTCCTGAACGTAAATCTCTGCCAATCGGCTGAGGGAATAGCTAATCTTGATAGGGAGAAAATGGGCTTAGTCAACCGATCTACTATCACCCAAATCACATTCTGACCATGCGATGTCGACGGCAGCCCTGAAACAAAGTTTATGGATATATGATCCCACTTCCACTCTGGGATAAATAGTGGCTGCAACTGATCCGCTGGTCTTTGGTGCTCAGCTTTTACCTGTTGGCACGTCAAGCACTAGGCTACATACTCGACAATCTCCCTCTTCATTCCACTCCACTAGTAAAACTCTCGCAGATCCCTGTACATTTTCGTACTTCTGGGATGAACTATATACAAAGATCTGTGAGCCTCATCTAAAATAGTCCTCCTGATATCAGCCTCAACAGGAACACACAGTCTGGAACGGAATCGTAAAGCTCCGTCATCTAAAATGTAGAATTCCTCTCCCTGACTACTCTGCACTCTGTCCATTACCTCTACCAATTTTGGATCTTCTTTCTGGGTAGCTTTAATTATTTCCTGCAGAGTAGGCTATACCACTAGGCTGGCGATACATACTGGAGTATTACTCTCTATCAATTCAATGCCAAGTCTCTCTAGATCCATCATGATCGGACGCTGGACCTCCATAGCTACTAACGCTGATACTCCAGACTTCCCTGTTCAGTGCATCAGCTACCACGTTTGCTTTCCCTGGGTGGTAACTAATAGTACAATCAAAATCTTTAATCAACTCTAACCACCTTCTATGTCTCATATTCAATTCCTTCTGGGCAGAAATATTTTAAACTCTTGTGGTCGGAAAAAAAAATCTCGCACTACTCACCGTACAGATAATGCCTCCAAAATTTCAATGTGTGTACCACTACAGCCAATTCAAGATCGTGGGTAGGGTAGTTCTTTTCATATTCTTTCAATTGTCTAAACGCATACGCCACTACCTTGCCATGCTGCATCAACACACAGTCAAGTCCCTTCAAGGACGCATCACTGTAGATAGTATAGCCCTCAACCCCATACGAGATGATCAATACCGGCGCCGTGACTAACCTCTGCTTCAGCTCCTGAAAACTCTACTCACGGCTGTCGTTCCATTCAAATCTAGCATTCTTCTTTGTCAATCGTGTTAGAGGCCCTGATAAAGCTGAGAACCCCTTGACAAAACGACGATAATAACCAGCTAACCCCAAGAAACTCCTAATCTCCTGGACGTTCCTCAATCTAGCCCAGTTCACTACCGCCTCAATCTTGCTAGGATCTACAGAAATTCTGTCTCCTAAGATAACATGCCCTAAAAACACAACTTTCTCGAGCCAGAAGTCACATTTGCTGAACTTTGCATACAACTTCTTTTCCCTGAGCATCTGCAAAACCTACCTCAAATGTATTTCATGCTCCTCATGATTCCTCGAATAAACCAGTACATCATCAATAAAAAAAACAATAAATTGATCTAGGTATTGGTGGAAGACTTTATCATCAAGTCCATAAATACCGCAGGAACATTCATCAGACCAAATGGCATAACAAGAAACTCGTAATGCCCATACCTGGTCCTGAAAGCCTTCTTCGATACATCTTCCGCTCTCACCTTTACCTGATGATAGCCTAACCTGAGATCGATCTTGGAATACACCCGTGTACCCTGGAGCTGGTCAAACAAATCATCGATACAGGGTAGAGGATACTTATTCTTAATTGTAACTTTATCAATCTCTCTTTAATCTATGCGCATCCTTATAGACCTGTCTTTCTTATTCACAAATAGTACTGGAGTTCCCCACGACAATACACTAGATCGTATGAAACCTTTATCAAGCAAGTCCTGTAACTGGTCTTTCAATTCTGCCAACTCTATTGGCGCCATTAGGTACGGTGCTTTAGAGATAGGCATTGTACCTAGAAGTAGATCTATGGGAAAATCTATCTCTCGATCAGGTGGCAAACCTGGTAATTCATCCGGGAACACGTCTGTAAATTCTTTCACCACAGGCGTATTGATAAGCTTCAATTCATTTTCTAACATTTCCTTCACAAAAACCACGCATCCCAAACAGCCATCTTGGAGCAGTCTCCTTGCCTAAACAGCTGAGACCATCTAAGGTAAGGACTGCATTCGCGACCCTGTAAATCTAAATTCTGGTTTCCTTGGAGGTCTGAATATAACTTCCCTTGCACAACAGTCTATAATAGCAGAATTAACTGCTACCCAATTCATGCCAAAGATAATGTCAAACCTATGCATATCCAGCACCACCAAATTAATTGATAAAATTTCCTCGTCGATGAAATTTAGTCGGCTCAAAACTCTCTCGGTATTTCTTTGTCAACGAAATTCAGTCTTCGTCAACTAATTCTCTTAAGCCTTCGTCGACGAATCTCCTGTATTCGTTGACGAAGCCCTGATGACTCCCTTTGGTTTTTCCCTCCAAAATGCAATGTCGTCGAAAAACGCTTCACATTCGTCGACGAAGTCGACTTCCTCCTTCTTTTACTGTTCCCATTTCCCTTCCTCTTTATTATTTAAATTCCATTTCATTCGGGTTGTCACACAACACACATAACCAATGCAGTTTTGATAGTAGTAAGTCTAACAACTGGAGAAAATATCTCGTTAAAATCAATACCTTCTTTCTGAGCATACCCTTTCACCACCAGTCTTGCACTATATCGCTCCACCTGATTGTTGCCATCTCGCTTGATCTTATATGTAATGACCCAAAAATACCATTTTTTTTATTTACTCTGATACCCTTGAATTGTCTGCTATAACCTCCTAGGCCCCAAGTGAGCACTGAGGAAACCCTACTCATATTACATACCTAAATAGTGGAAAACATAAAAAACATACACCCACATTTATAATACTAGAATCTAGTTTTTCCCCAAAACATAATTACATAATTACACATCATCCCAATATCATATACCCAAAACTCTTGGTTACTACTCAAAAATACAATCTCCTATTAAAACTTACCCTACAAATAGGGTAGTGTACTTGCTCTCTTTATCTGCGAGCCTGATCCGCTCGTCTAACTAGATCACCTGAAAAATATTAAATCACTAAGATAAGATAACGCTCAATAAGAGGAAATATGCTATTACTAGTATGTGACAACTAAGCTTACAAACATATTATACTAACAAATAATTGAAACTAAATTTAGCTGGTAAAACATCTCATAATACATCGTACACTTATATAGTTTAAAAATACAATTGACATCTCTGAGTACTATTTATTCATAATTCGAGTACTATAAAATATCTGATGTTGTTTTTTAAATCTATATACATAAAAATATCTGTGATGAAACCATGGAAAACTGTACATCATGATTTAACCCCTCATAACAAGGTTGTGCGGCCCGTAGGCGGACTTAACACCGGTTGTGTAATGACCCAAATTTAAATTGGAAATTGAGTAATAAAGAGAGAGGGAAATAGAGACAAAAACAGAAGGAGGTCGTAGACATTGCATTTGGGGAATAAAATAATTTTTAAGAGATTGCCTGAGTTCATCGACGAACACAGGGTTTCGTCGACGAAGTCTTTAGGAATTTCATCGACGAACACAGGGCTTCATCGATGAGAAAATGCCGAGAGGGGTTCGGAGGCAGCCTGAATTTCGTCGACGAATACAGGGTCTCGTCGACGAAATTTATGAAGAACTCGTCGACGAAGATCGGGCTCGTCGACGAATTCCGCTGTCTATAAATATATATATGTGAAAAATCCGATTTTTATTTCATTTGAAGCTTCCTCTCTCTCATTCTCTCTCTCCTCTTTGGCCCTCTCACTCTCTCTCTTCGATTTTGGCCTAGTTTTACGCCGGATCGAAGATCTGAGGCTACCACGACGCTCCTGGCGAAGTTCCCTACAAGTTTGCCGGAGCGGATCGTTGGGGAAACGAAGTTGGAAATCATCCCAGAGTTGAGGTAAGGTTTTTAAGTCAAATTAGACTTTATGGTAGTTATATAAATTGACGTACGCATGAAAATATTGATGTTTAATACTGGGAGTTTTGAGTTTCAAGGTGTTGATCAGGAAGTCATACGGGGGTTAGCCTAGGATATTTTGGGGGCTTTCTCAGTAGCCAGGTAAGGGAATAAACTAAAGCAGTAATTTTCCATGCATATTATTATTAATTATGAGCACATTTATTTTCAGAAAAGCCTATGCTATCTTTGTATATTACATATCAAAATGTA